>NC_066580.1:179596845-179935595 GCF_024323335.1 Lathyrus oleraceus | reverse complement strand
ACCCCTATCGTGTCCTCTCTGGGCGTACACAGCACTCGATCCACCCTCATCCTTGCGCTGGTCGTTACCAAAGGATTTCTTCGGTCCAGATGACGAAGCGTTTCCTTGCATGTTCCCCATCTTCAGCCAATCTTCAATCCTTCCCACCCTTTCGACAATTACTTTCTGCCCCAGGGCGAACTCTTGCATGACATTAATCAGCTCTCCCATCTTCTCTTTCAACTCGAGAATATCAGCGTTGGACAAATTCATCATTCCTGTGTCAATCAAGCAGGTTAGAAACTGACACCTGCAAAACAAAAAAAACAAGTCATTATGCATGAATGCAATGTCTGTCCATATGGGGGACACTTTGTCTCTCGATCCTGGCATCATCGAGACATATAACAATCCGGCGGCAAACTTCTTATATTCAGCATTCAATCTCATCGTGCAGATCGGAGATATGTGATTTGGCATGAATACCCCCAACCATGTGTGTGCTTGTGTAAGTGCATACGGTAAAGCAAATAAAGCTTGAAGATCAATCACTGACTGAAAATCACCATCCATAACCAAAAGAGTGCACAATCAGTGCCATAGTCATACATCAACTCAGATAAAGTCAAATACAATCCTCCAGAATAGGAAAGCGATACAAGCAAGTGAATTCCGTCAACAAGCCTGACGGTAATTCAACACAAATGAAAGATCTATCTGGATGAGGGTCCCGCAGGTGGCCCTATCTCATCTTCCATCCTCGCGAACTCTACGGCGAACCTGAGCTCGGTGTTCTCCTGCTGTAGTCTTCCAACTTCCTTCTGATGAATCTTCATCTGCCTGAAGTAATGGTCTCTCTCAGCCATATAGTGATCTCTTTCAGCCTTGATCTTTGCTTTCTCCGCTTCTTGACCTGCAGCTTCGCCTCCCACTCAGCAATGAGACCTCTGACTCTGTCATCTCTCTGATCTTTGACAAGGACTTGCCTCCTCTTCTTATCCTCAATCACCTTCGATGCTCTGAACAGCTTCTCCTTCGTGATGTCATGCTCCCGGTTGGACGACGCTAAGGCCTGACTGATCTTCCCATAATAGGCTGTATCCATCTCAAAGCGCTTGGCCTCCCAGGCATGCCGTTTGTCTTGATCTTCCATCTTCATCTTGATCTCTTGGTTGGACGCCTGAAAACGAGCAACACTTCTCTCCAATTCAGCTTTCTCTGCAAGTAACTGATCTCTGGCCCTCTTCATCTCAAGGAATTCCTCCATGCTAACAGAAGAACTAGGACCCTCAATCATATGACACACAGAGTCACCTCCAGGAAACGGTAGAAATGTAGACTCAATCCTCTTCCGCAACCAATCTTCAAAAAGTGGAAAATACTGACAATTGACTTTACCAAACGGAACCTTACCCTTCCTTTGGATATCTCGCCATTCATCTAACACTTGCCTCAGCTTGACCTGGTTGCCATCAATCGGAAAGTAAAAGGATTCCTGAATCTCTCGCCCGAGAGGAGGAACCTCCATAGCGAATCCCATCTGTCTCCGGAGAAGCATCGGGTTGTAATTAATGCAACCCTGAACTCCCACTAAAGGCACATTAGGTAAACTCCCACAACTGCATACGAAGTCCCGACCAGCTAAACCATTGTGAGTCCAAGCAATGTTTTCAGCCCGCAGACCCATCAACCGGAAGGACCACTTGACACTGGGATCAATCTGAACAAAGGCACCTCGGGAAGGCAAATATCCCATGAACCACTTAAAGAGCAACTGAGAGCAGCATCTGACCAGACCACCCCGCCTCTTCTCATTCCTGTTATGCACTGAGTAGTACACATCTCCAATCAGGGTAGGAATAGGGTTTCTCTGCATAAACAACCTGATAGCATTATGGTCCACGAAATTCTTCTGGTTAGGAAACAGAACAATCCCATAAATGCTCACAGCAATCAGGGCACAAACCGTCTTCCAGTTACCCATAGCAGCATGCTCCTTGGCATTAGCCTCCAAGAAACTCAAATGAAATCCAGGTAACTTTCCCTTCTCCTTCAACCCTTCCTTGACCATTTCCGGACTCAAATAAAGAGCACGTGAAATTCCAAGGACATCTGGCTCTGCTCTGGTGACATGAAAAGGAATCTGATCACGGATCTGAATACCCAGGATGCTGACATAATCCTCCATCAAAGGCCCCAACAGATAGTCCGGAAATACAAAGCACCTCAGCCCCGGGTCATAGAATTGAAGAAGAGTATGAATGGCACTTCTATCACAGTCAGTGAGCCTGAAAACCGTCTTCAGAATACCGCCGTATGACTCTCTGAACATCCCCACATGGTCGGGAGTAATCAATGCTACCATATCCTTCAAGACACCAATCTCTGGATCAAAGAAACTGTAGACAACATCGGGCTTCAAACCGGTCCTCATCTCTGAACAGAAATCTCTCAACCAGGATGTCGATAAAAAATGTCCCTGCATATGGGTAAACATGTGTTAGATGCAATTAATGCAAAATGTAATGATGCTGATGAATGAATGCAATGCGTTGCCATCCTCCAAGTCATCTGATCATTTGCACTGAATCTGGGCTCTGAACTGATCATAACCATCTGAGGAAAGTACAATCATCAATCAGACCCACGGGTTCCAAAATAAACGGAAGACAGATACATCATCATCATCACTGAACCATCTCTATCTGAATCGGCCCAGGGAATCCGAAATAAACGGATCCCCACTGATAAATAACTCGGCCTGGGGAATCCTGAAATAAACGGATCCCCACTGATAAGTCACGGACAGCACTCCGGCGTCACGGCAATAAATGACCATAAATCCGACTTATAATTATGTCTCTGAATCTCTGATCAAAAGTCACCATCTGAAGGCTATCTGAACAAACATCTGACAGAACCCCCTCCCCTCACAGGTAAGTTCTAATCAAGCCATCCTAAGGCGGATAATAGTCTCGACAATCGGGCGGAGATACTCAATGGGTTTGCCCTTTCGGGTGTGCCATTGTAGCTCTCTTAAAATCGTCTAAACCAAAGATCCGGGAAATGATCGGTCACCAGAGTCAACAACTCAGATGGAGTGACTCAAACAAAGTGGATACTCCACAGAGATGAGCACTATCAACTGAGCCTCGTCCGGCTTGTGGCACATCACGCCGCCAGGTACATGTTGATCTAACATGAAAGAGGCAACGTGAGACCACACTAGTCCTAGGTGTATACTCGGGCCTGGGTTTTAGCCCCACTCAGAACACCCACCCCAAACAACAGAACCACCTGCAGAGGAAGATGGCAACATGACAGTAATGATGCATGCAAGTATTAATGCAAATATAGATACACACTGGTTAGAATAGTAAATGCAATAAATAACACAAACAAGCAACCTAAACTAATCCTAGAACGCTAGGAAGGACTCGCTTAGGGACGATGGACCAGCATAGGTCTACATCGGGCGTTCCCCAGCAAAGTCGCCAGCTGTCGCATCCTGCGAAAAATCAACCGGCGAAGCTCGAATAATAAAAACACACAGAGCCGCCACTAAACGTTATTTATCCCAAGATAGGGAAAGGAAACGCTCAGAGAAACCTGGAAAGACATGGTCTCGCGACCAGAGAGAAAAGGTTCGGGAGTCGGTTACGCAAGGGGAAGGTATTAGCACCCCTCACGTCCTAGGTACTCCTAGGGATCCACGTTCTAAGAATAAGAAAAGGTTGCTAAACATCATACACACACACGGGGAACGCAGGTGGGGTTAAGAGAAACGGGCTCGATAAGGCGTCGCACCTTATGCCTACATATCTTGTCTGGAACAAGAATCAGAGCCTCTGTAGTTCGGCTTACGCACGCCAAACAACACAAAACATACAAACAAGCAAGGGTGGCAAACATGGAGCCCGACAACCACTTGATGGAATTACGTCGGCATCCGAACCAAAACTCACTCAGAAGGGCAAACGTGGAGCCCGACAGCCAATCACTGGGCTTACGTCGGCATCCGAACCAAAACACACAGTCAGATAACAAGTAAACGCACGCAAAAAAGAAAAAGGTTGCCCGGAGTGGTCTCGCACGACCACCTGCCTACATACCTTGTCTGGAACAAGGATCAGGGCGATGTAGTTCCCCTGAAAGGGACTAAATTGCTAACCAGAAACCGGGGAAAGACACAAGACTAGGGAGCTGAGACTCGAACCTAATGTTGTCATGCATCGTTAACCCTAAGTTCGGTTTTCTATCCTACTTGCATAAGCAGACTAACCTAACCAGGAAAGAAGCTAGCACACAAGCATACAATCATATATCAACATTAAATGAGAACAGGCATCTCAAACAAACATGTCAATCAGATATCCACATAGCACCCGCTATAACCAAACAAGGGGGCTCAATCAATCAGGTTTGACTGCCTAAGCAATCGTCTGTACAGGCTGTGCTTGCTCTTAACCTTGCCATTACGAGGCTAAGGTGAAGCAGATGAAAGGATGAAGTGAGGATCAGACCTCACAGCTCTTATCCCTAACCAGGGAGAGCATCTGACAAATGAGCATGGGTCCAGAATAGGGGAACCCTCCTATACTCGATGACTCTGACACAACAGATCTTGGGCTTCTGATCTCAATGCTACAACCATGTAATGGGAGCAAGGAGAAGACTCACTGAATAGTGGGGGACAGGTTGCTTGTCCCTACCTTCCACCAATTGCCTTACTTGAAGGGCTTTTCCTGCTTGGCTTAAAAATAAACATACACAGTCATTGCCTCTTAAGGAGGACTTCAGACATTTATTTGCCCGGCCCGGTAACAGCCGGGTCTCCAGACTACATGAAGTAAGAAGGTTATACCTCAAATGCAA
Source organism: Lathyrus oleraceus (assembly GCF_024323335.1). NCBI lineage: Eukaryota > Viridiplantae > Streptophyta > Magnoliopsida > Fabales > Fabaceae > Lathyrus > Lathyrus oleraceus. The sequence goes on along the minus strand of NC_066580.1, from coordinate 179,930,741 downwards.
GTTGCTTAAGCAAAGCAAAGCAAAAGTTCACAAGGAACTAAGCAACTAAAGTACCTGGAAACAATCAAACTCAGTCAGTACTCAATCAGACAAACTATACAGCAAACAATCAAACAGTTTAAACAATACAACACAAAGCAAGCTCAAGGCTTAAGCCCAAGCTCCAACACCTACAAAACAATGTTATGTTAGTGTACAAACATCCACAACATCAATTAAAATCAACTTGTATCATTCTCCATGTACATTATGCTTTTAATCCTGAAAAACCAAGCAAACATTAGCAACTAGACCACTAGGCCAAGCCTAGGGTCCACAAGCAAGAAAAAAGTTAAAACAACAAGGTATCCACCATCCAACATCAAATTATCATCAAACACAAGCAAACATCATTGGTCTCATGTTTATATCATCCATCATGCTCAATTCATGCACAAAACAATCCATATGAGGTCAAATGAACCACCAAGCATACAAACAGAAGTATTGCATTCAAAACCACATCAAAACACATCCAAAAATTCTCAAATTAATTACACCTAAACAGGGATCAATCAAGGTCTACCATGTCAAATTTGAGCTTAATTGGGCAACTGGAACCATGTCAATGAAAATCAACAAAAACAGACACAATTATAGGCTCCAAATCACAACATCAATACATGCTTCCACTTCAAAAATTCATAACTCAATGAAAACAGCAAAGAAATGGATGAGACCAAAACAGGGGTGTCACATTATGTGTCTATTACAAGCATGTCAAATTTCATGACCATACAGTACCACATGAGGATTTCTCAATCATTCTATCAACCTAGGTCACATGAGCTTGCAAATTCAACCACCAGAAATGAAAAATCATGATCAAATTGAAAATGCAGTGAAAAGTTCTACAAAAATTCAACAAGCATCCTAACATGTCAATCAAACACCATGCAAAATTTCATCCAATTCTAACATGTATAGGTCAATCAATTAAATTCAACAAGTTGACATCAGGAGGTGTGACGCAAATTGTCACACCTAAGTTCCAAAATTCATATCTCAATGATCAGGTATCAAAAACTCATGAAATTTACATATAAATGAACATCAGCCAGTCAACAATCATCACAAAAATTGTCAAGAATTTGTTTTACATTATGAGCATTTCACATTGGATTTGGCAAAACATGTACAAAATGACACATACAATCAAACCTTAGGCATTTTAATTTTCTACACATGCAAAAAAATCCACAAAAATCATGATAAAATTCTACACATTTCCAGAAGAACAATGCAAAAAATCTCACCAAAATTGGATAAAAAACGAGTGAGTTATGAATTTCTAAAGATCAGGCATCAAAATGAAATGAAATTGTGAAAAAAAAAAGAAATAAATGGTAAACCGCGCGGTTTCGCTAAGCGAACCGGAAGCTTCGCTAGGCGAACACTCATCTTCTTCAAGCTTCGCTAGGCGAATGGATCACTCGCTAGGCGAATACGCGATTTCCTCGCGAAAAAAGACGACGGAACAGTGAACACAACACACACTTACGAACAAATTTTCACAGAATCATGCAAGCAATATACCGATCGAAACGTCTCGTCATGTAGAACATCGAAACAACAAGCATTCATCCTAAATCTACTCATGCTAACCGGATCGAGCAAAAGAAAGTTTATCATCAAAAGTTCAGATCTACATATCTCATTCAATTCTTAACGAAAACGCATGATTCAAGTTGCAGTGTGTTCTATGTTGCAAGATCTACCTAAACCGCATGTCAATTTCAAGAATCGAAAGGTTTGAATTCTGACCTTATGAAGCAACAGTTGCAAAATCGAGCTCCTCAAGGCTCCAATGGTGAAAACAGATGGAGTTTGTTGATTAGGAAGGTGAATGGAGAAGCTAGCTTAGCTCGAAACAGCTCCAAGTGCAAGAATCATGAAGATGCCATTGTTGTGCAAGCTTTGGACAGTTGGAATTCTTGAAGATTTGGCCACGAATTCTGCAAAACAGTTCACCACAACCACATGTAGAACCTGAATCAATCAAAAACGAAACAAATTGATGAAGATTTGGTGAAGAAATGTGAAAAAAAGTGATGAAGTTTTTGAGAGAATTTGAGAGGTTTTGGAGGGAAATTCAGTTTGGATCTTGAAGAATGAAATGTGGTTAACAAATTCTGTTATGATTAACAATATATACCATCTCCTGAATCCACTTCTTAATCCATAATTACCAAAATCATGTGATTAGTGCTAATGAGCTTTTTAAGTGCAAGGGCAAAATGGTCCTCTCCAAATAATGCAATGTGACAGCAAATGACAGCTCAAACAAGTTCTATTTGGCATATGGAGTGTATTAGAATTGGCCTTGCATTCAAAAACCATGAATTTGCAAAATGTCCATTTTTAGCACTTCATTTTCCAAGCCCAAATCCAATTTACATGCCTTAGCCATGAAATGAATATTCAAACACCCTTAAAATGCCATTCCTGAGGTGTTGGAAAAAGTCCCATTCAAAAATTCCAATTATTTTGACATTTGGACGATTTTGCCCCTGGTCCAATTCAGCTGTCCAGTTGAAAAGTGACTTTTTGCCTTGGCCACTTTTGGGAAAATCCAATGATGCACCCTCAAAGTACATGTTAAATGGAGTTTGTGCATATAAAGAACTTGCAATTTGGACAATCCATGTGGAAGTTATGGCCTCCTGATTACGGGTCATTTTTGAAATTCACTGAGCCCCAATTTCCAAACCATACATTGGATTTTCAAGTTCTTGGACTTTTTGGAAAGGTGAGAACAAGATCTACAACTTTCATGTTGAACAAATTTTCATTTGAAGCTTCCTTGGACACGTGGCTTTGAGGTCCAAAACTTTCCATTTTTGGAAACTTCAGTTAAAGGTCACTTTCTATTTTTGGCAGTTTTTGTCCTGACTTGATTTCCTTCATTTTTAAGCTTTGAGATGTCATTCAACACTTGTTCCAACATGATTGAAGTGTCTTCAACTCATTTTCACCTCCAAATCCATCAGATCATGTACAGTTGACCACGGTTGACTTTTCATCTGACAGATGAATTTGGCAATGCATAGATCACATTAAGCCCCAATCTCCAACTGAAATAGATCAAGGGTGCAACCCTAGCCTCAGTAAGCACAATATTATCATAGAATGAACCCCCATAATCATTACAGACCCCATCTCCTGACCATGCCCTGACTGGCCCAATGCAACTGATTAGGGTTGACCAGTGGTCAAAACCCTAATCTCAAGGAATCTTCTTCAATTTTCTGATGACAACCAACCATGATGATGATGATGTATCAATTCAATCAATATGAAGACCAATACCCTTGAGAATCATGAAACCCTAATTCACAGCCCAATCCTCAGATGGCCCATGATCAGTCAATACCCTAGGCTTGCACTCTTGACTTCCTCATCTTCTGATCAAGACTTGGGAAGATAGCTTGCACAATGTAACCACATGATATGCAATATGCAATGCCTAATGACCTAAAATGAAATGCAAATATGTTAATGCTAGTCCCAAGAGAGGAGGGCAAATTTTGAGGTGTTACAACATGGTCTCGCGACCAAAGAGAATGGGATCGGGAGTCGGTTATGCGAAGGGAAGGTATTAGCACCCCTACGCATCCGTCGTACTCGACGGGATCCACGCACAAAAGGAAGGAAAATGGTTGCTAAAATACTGCTCAAAAACATCAAACACAGGCTGAAAGAGACACAGGAAAACAAAAGAAACTAACTCGGCAGGATATCGCATCCTGGGCCTACGTAGTCTATCAGGCAAACACATCAGAGTCGACGTAGTTCGGACGGGGAAACATGCTCGCTAGGATGTCGCATCCTATGCATACGTATCTTCTTGGACTAAGAAGAATCAGAGCAGCCGTAGCTAGGCTAACGCACGCCAGACAAAACCACACAGGAAATCAACTGCAAATCGTTGGGCTTACGTCAAACTCCACACAAAAAGGCAAACATGGAAACCGAATGCCAATCGCTGGACTTACATCAGATTCCGAACCAAACACACCCACACTAGAAACCAAATGCCAATTGCTGTACTTACATCGGACTCCAAGCACACAACAAGAGGATACGGAATGCCAATCGCTGGGCTTACATCCATCTCCTGACACACACAAAGACAAAACAAAAAGGGCGCCCGGAGAGATCAGCTCATCTCCTGCCTACGTACCTCATCTGGTATAAGGATCAGGGCGACGTAGTTCCCCTACGCAAGGACACAAGATTAGCCTTAACCAGATAACAGAGGGAGACACAACTAGGGAGACTAACTAGAGCCTAGATATTATCATGCAAAATCATCCCTAAGTCAAGGTTGCTATCTAACTTGCACAGGGAGCAAGCTATCCTATTCAGCACAGGCAAAGCAAAACAAACACACAAATAGCACACACTATATACACACAAAGTGGGCTCACACAAGGGTTAAGCTGCAAAGGCAAGCCAACTGTATCAGGGTGATGTTAGCTCTAAAACCCTAACATTGAGAGTTAGGGTGAAGCAGATGAAATAGGAAGTGAAGATGAGACTTCAAAGCTCTTATCCCTGGCCTGGGAGAGCTTTAGACAAAAGAAGTGTGGGTTCAGAAAGTGGGAACCCTTCTACACTTATGACTGAGTCAATTGTACAACTGTACAAGGATCTTGGATTACTATCCACAATGCATCAACACAGTGGTGTGAGCAAAGGGATGACTCAACAGAATAGCAGAAGATGGATTGCACATCTCTTGTATCTGCCAATTGCCTTATCAAAAGGTCTTTTCCTGCTTGGGGACAAAAATAAACAAGCACAAGCATTGCCTCTTAAGGAGGACTTCAGACAGGTGCCTGGCCAAGTAACAGGCCAGGTCTTCCAGACTACATGGAGAAGAGATCATTATACGTCAATGCTCAAGCTAGCAAGCAAAGCAGAATCAAGTTCACAAAGGAACTATAGCAACTAAAGTACCTGAAATCAATCCAACATAATCAGTATACCAGACAAACAAAAGTCAAACAGAAAATTACAAGTCCACAGCACAAACAGATAACAAGCATCAATGCACATAGGTGCAAGCCACAAGGCCTAAGCATAAGTCTCAATTCCTACAAAACAAATTCAAAGTTTGTCATAAACAAGCAATAAACCAACTCCAATTGAGTGCACATCATCAAGTATAAGCAATTGTGCTCTTTGACCTGAAACAAAGCTCAAACATTAAGCACTAACCACTAGTACAAGACTAGGGTCAAAATGGGAGCAATAAACCAAAACAGAACATGAAACTTATCAAAAATCAAGATCAATCAAATAAGAAACAAATCCAAGGGGTCTCATGTTCATATCATTCACTAAGATCATTTCATAAGGCAAAGAGTGCAAAGCATGCAACTTAGAACCTCATAGGACCAAACAGAAAGATCCAATTCAAATCAACTCACAAACATTTCAATAAATCCCCAACAAATTCATGGCCAAACAGCATTCATAACATGATCTACACACCAAATTTCAAGTCCTTTGGACCAAGGGAAGCAAGTCAATTAAAATCCATAAGTCAAAGCATGTTCAAACAAGCTCAATGAGGCACCCAATCATGCATCAACTTCAAGCAAGCATAAAACAGAATTTGCATAAGATAAATGAACCAAATCAAAGCCATGGTAAACTTCAAGTTGTCTAGAACACACATGCAAAATTTCAAGTCCATCCAATAAACAACAAGAATTTCACAAATCATATAAGATCATGACTCACAAAAAGTCCACAAATGGTCAAACAGAGGAGAAATTCTCAAACAAATTGGAAATACACTCAAAAAATCCACAAAAAGTCATACTCAATCCTAACATCCAGAAGATTCAACATGCAAAAGTTCAGATCATTTTGAGTTCATATGGCATGGTAAAGAAATTCCACAAATTGGACAAGAAATGGTGTGACACAAATTGTCACACCTCCAATGATCATATCATATCTCACAAACCAGAAATGCAAAAATAGCAAACTCTATACCAAAATGACCATGAACATGTCTACCTGAAGCACAAAAAATTTGAGAGGCATTGGATTAAGCATCATCATTTCACAAGCAAAATGGCAAGGAATAGCAAGATAACACATGTATGAACATTTTCTAGCCAAAATAAAAATCCACACGTGCACAAATTCTGGAAAAATCACCATAAAATTCTAGAGATCATGAGGAACATCATGGAAAAAACCTCACATTATTTGGACAAATATTGAATGAGTTATGATTTTTGGAAGATTGGAATGAAAATGAAATTAAAATTGAAAAAAGAAAATGAAATAATGAATTAAATGGAAATAATGGCAAAAATGTAATTAAAATGAACTCTGGCCAAGGCAAAACGATGCGTTTCACTTAAGTGAAACGCAGGCCCAATCCGGTATCGACACCTGGTCCAACGCATGGCAACAAACACGAAAACGCATGCAAATACACGGGCAATGGATCTGGAAAAATCTGGGAATGAAACCCTAAGATCTTCATACGATCTTCAACATGTTCATCACTCAAGAACAAAGTTGCACAGAAAATCACAAGCAACATACCAATAGAATCCTCTCTTCATGTACATCAACAATATAACACCTATTTAACCTAAATCTCAATATCCAGCACAGATCGAGCCAAAGAAATTTCATTCATCAATCTTATAATCAACATAACTTGCTTAATTCTCAATGAAAATCCACGATTCAAGGTGCAGTACAATCAGCATGGCAAGATCTATGATAAGCATATTAACATTTCAACAATTGCAAGATTCGAATTCCAACCTGATTTGAAAAATAGTAGTGAAATCGCGCTTTCCTGACCTTGTGATGTGAAAACATAACTTCTTTGATGCTCCAGTAGATGAGTGAGTGAAGATCCAATGCTCAATGATGCTTGATGTAGCTCAAAAATGCAACTGCCATGGAAGATGCTCGATGTAATAGTCCAAGAAACAGCACGAAATTCTTGCTCTCTTGCTTCAATCCAGCTCAATGATGATTGTAGATGATGATTCAATCGTGGGAATGGCAAGGTTCTATGAAAAATTTGCAGGAAAAATGAAGAGAAAAAGTTGAGAGAATTTACACTTTTTTGATCTAGATCTGTGTGAATGAAATGTTAATCCCCAATTCTGTTAGCATTTTCTATTTATATGATGCACTAATCCACTTTGTTAATCAAGCTTAGCCAAAATGCAAGGATTAAGGAAAATGCAAGTTTATGTGCAATTGGTCATTCACCCCTCATGTGCATGAAACTCTTGCTACAGTGCACGAAAATCTGTCCAAACACACTCCAAAAATGATTTAAGACCAAATGCAAGTGGTGGGAAATGTGGAAAATGCATATTTTTCAAATGGACTTTTTTCCCTCCAAATTCAAATTCAAGTAAAGTGAAAAAATGCAATTTTTGTATAATGATTTATGGTGAAATGTAATGAATGATTATGATAGAGCATGTCAAATGGAGATTGTAGCAAAAAACCCCACTCAATTTGGCCAATTGGTGTGAAAGTTATCCAAGTTGGAAGTTCAAAATTTCTTGACATTGATTTGATCATAACTTGCCAACCACAAATGATAAATTCATGTTCTTGGACTTTTTGGAAAGGTGAGAGCAAGATCTTCAACTTTCATGTTGGACAAAATTTCGTTTGAGGCTTGTATGATGATGTAAATTTGAGGAGAAGACCTTTCCATTTTTGGCAATTTTGAATTACAAGTCACTTTCTATTTTTGGAAACTTTTCATCTGACCTCAAATTCTTCAATCTTGATCTTTGAAATGTCAAATGAGACTTGTATGGACATGAATGAGGCCTTTCAAACCATCTCCCACCTTCAAATCCATGAATTCAGGCACAGTTGACTTTCTAGGGTTTCAGATGAAATTCAGCTTGACTGTTGAGCTTTGATCATCCAATCTTTGGCCAAACCTCTTCAAAAATGATACCTAGATCATATGAACTTGTTGAACCAACCTTAGGGCTTTGCTTTAATAGGAATTGCACTTGCTTGCTTGCTTGACTGGATCTCCTGACCAATCTTGACTGAATACTTGCACTTGGGCAAATGGACAATGCAATGTTATGCAGTGGACAATGTTAATGTTAATGACCTAATCATGAAAATGAATGTACAAAAAGGAGGTGCAAATTTGAGGTGCTACATCTGCCCCTATTCAATCAACTGGGAACCCGAATGGATGAGAGCAACGACTGTCAGACTTTCAGGGTAAACAGGGATTGAATACCGAAGAACCGTAGAATTTGCACACTGCGGGGATCCACCAACGAAAACGTCCACTGGGATCTGATATTTATTACAGGGTATTTTGATTTTTTTCAAGGATACAAAAACATCCAGACATCACAAGACGATGAATGGGAACAGAAATCACAACTAGATGCCAAACGGACAACTAGGAAAAACTCAACGTTTACCAAAACCAACGGAGAGGTACCCAAACATTAATGAATGAACCGGGAAAGACACAACCATACGGCAACGGACGTAGTGGGAAAAACTCATCGTTTATCGACACCAACGGAGAAGGATAAAACTCGACCAGACGTCAACGGACGAACGGGAGAAGCTCGACGTTTATCGACACCAACGGAGAAGGAGAAAACTCGACCAGAATTCAACGGACGAACGGGAGAAGCTCTACGTTTTTCGACACCAACGGAGAAGGAGAAAACTCGACCAGATGTCACCGGACGAACGGGAGAAGCTCGATGTTTATCGACACCAACGGAGAAGGAGAAAACTCGACCAGACATCAACGGACGAACGGGAGAAGCTCGACATTTATCGACACCAACGGAGAAGGAGAAAACTCAACCAGACGTCAACGGACGAACGGGAGAAGCTCGACGTTTATCGACACCAACGGAGAAGGAGACTCTGCATGGGGAATTATATCACCAACAACCGTCAACAGACGATCGGGAAAAACTCGACGTTTATCGAAACCAACGGAGAGGTAACTCTGGGGGGAATCAACAGCCATTAACTAATGATCTGTGGGGAATAAGCAACTATACGTCATCGGACACATAGGAAAAACTCAACGTTTACCGAAACCAACGGAGAGGTAACCCCTATTGGGGATAATGAACACAACCAAATCATCAACGGATGATTGGGAAAAACTCAACGTTTACCAAAACCAACGGAGAGGTGACCCTACCGGGGAGAGAGAACAAGACTCAACCAAACGTCAACGGACGATTGGGAAAAACTCGACGTTTATCGAAACCAACGGAGAGGTAGCTCACTGGGGATCTAGGTCACGACAGGGAGCGGACAGGAAGGAACACCAAGGATGCCGGGTTGTAGGCATGAAACGGGTGACCGACCAAAGCGTGAATTGGTTTGTGTTCCAAAACACTCATCATCCTGAAGAGGGCTAGAAAAGCAGTCTTGTTAAAGGATGGACATTCGATTCTGAACAAAGGAATACGAATCTTACTCTGATGGTGAAAACAATCAAAAGATTGACCAAAGAGCGCATGAGATATATTATCTATAGCCGTCAAAACGTGGATAATACTCTCGCATGGAAGATTATCCTAACCAGGTTGTAGGTTGTTAAAAGATAAATTGACCGAAAACGTGAATTGGTTTGTGTTCCAAAACACTCAACATCCTGAAGAGAGCGAAGGCAAACTTGTTAAAGGATGGACATCCGATTCCACAAGGAATACGAATCTTACTCGACTGGGAGGGACGACACTTCGACCAACGAGCGCATGAGATATATTATCTATAGCCGTCAAAACGTAGATAATACACTCGCATGGAAGATTATCCATAACCGGGTTGTAGGTTATTAAATGGATGAATCAACCGAAAAAGAAAGGCATCGGGACACCAGGACTAGGTATGCAAAGATGACCAATCAAAAAGGGAAACCACAAACATTACCAGCAAATGGCGAATGAAAGAGGACCTACTGGGGATAAAATTGCTTACTCGGAGCAAATATCCGGAAGGTGAAAGGAATATCAATACCAAAACTGGATAATGATAACCACAAAGAGGGGATTACATCTACCGGTTCGTAGGCAGACCACAGAAAAGTAACCGTCATCACTAGGATGAGCACAAAGGGTTAACTCCACAGAGGGGAGAACAGAGGATTCACATCTACCGGTTAGTAGGTAGAAGACCACAAAGATCGGACTTACAACTACCGGGTAGTAGGTAGAAGACCGCAAAAATCTGCCAACAACCAGAATGAACCACAAAGGTTACCTCTGCTAGGGGATGAAAGTGGGATTTATAACTACCGGTTTGTAGGTAGAAAACCGCAAAGGTAGGACTTACAACTGCTGGTTTGTAGGTAGAGGCCAACAAGCAGTCTGCTAAGAGACAACCACAAGGAAGCCAGTTTAGGATCGATCCAAAAAGGCATACTGAATCAAGACTCATCCTAATGAGGAAAGAACTCAATAGGGACAACCCATCCCATTATGTGTGGGGAGGGAACGGAAACAACCGTCATCCACAAGGATATAACTCAGTGGGGAGCGCCGAAGGAAACGACAGATACTTTCTGCTTAAGGGGTCGACTCTATATGGAAAGATCAGACACACCCACATCTGCTAGGGGAGAATCCACTGGGGAGATCTGTATCACCAATTAGCAGGAGACAACCATCAACATATACACGGCAACAGATGCCTCATGAGTACCTGAATGTTATGATTATGCATGTATGCATTATGCCTGAGGAATGTATGATGAATGCTGAAAAACAGATATGTTAACACACAAAGGCCCAGGAATCAACCGTCCGGTACTACACTTCCAGAGGGAAAGCCAAGATCCCCAGAGAGACAAGAAATCCTGCTGGAGACAGGGATATCAGGGAACAACATCATCCTGCAAGGGAGGAAGGCCACAACAGGCTTCCGGAGGGATCATCAATCACAACCGGATGAAAGAGTTCAATATACAGGCAGACACGCCACACCAACAACTCATGCTGGAGATCAGAGATACCAAGAAGCAACCAGATCTCTGAGGAAGATAGATAGGCACTGATAAAGCTCATCATGCCAATCAACTCCGCGGAGGAATCTATCCGAGGGAATGCCGGATTACTGGGATATCAACCCACGAAATACCCAATCTTCCAAAGACAAGCACCCATGCCGGGGAGAGGAGAAGACTGCTCTGCTGGAGAGACGAAAGTTGAAGTCTTCAATAAACATTCTGCTTGGGAGCTGACCGACAAAAGTGTTCCAATCAGCAAACTTGCTGGGGATGCCCCACAATAGGGCCCAAACCGCACTCTACTGGGGATGCCCCACGATAGAGCTAACAGGAACTTGGAGCAAGAATGCTGCACTGTCGGGGACATGAAGATGAACAACTTCAACCAACACTGCACTGAGCAACCTCGCTGAGGAGAAACCATAAGAGGTTCTACAGGAAAAAGATACAGTTATGCTCGAGATACGAACAAATGTCTTACCTGTTGGTAATCATACCACCCTCGGGAGCGCACTGCGGATCTCCTAAGTATCCTTCCATCATTGTGAATGTTCACTTTGTTTAAGAACAATTTGTGAAAAGTTTATTTATTTTGAAAACAATGATACTTTATCAATTAAAACATGCAAAACATTTGTTGAGTTGAAACAAATAAGAGTGCAAATAATTGGATAAAAGCTTAAATTGATGTGATGGAATGGTAGTCCGCAAAGGGCGAGACTCCATAGAGCTGTACAAGTTTGAAATCGGTGATATATATTGGAGAGGGCTATATTGAACATAATGACCTTTTCTCTACCATTCCGAATTTCGATGTATCCGGAGCTTCAGTCGACGACGAATCGAGAATTCCTGGCGGATGACAGATGTAGAACACAGTCTCGTCAAGATGCAGTTACTTGCCAAATCCCTAATTTTTGCCTAGATTGCCCCAGTGTGAGGTGATCAATCTAGCGGGATGCAAATTCTTTTTTCAATGTCTCTAACTTTTGCCTGGATCGCCCTTTTGGGTTTTCAATCCATCGAGACGCTCCTTTTTGCCTAAGTCGCCCTTTAGGGTGTTCGACTTAGCGAGCTATTTTGCTTTTTTCTTTGTTTTAGGCGAAGTATTTCTTGACTGCATCTGGATTCACAGGACGAGTGAACTTCTCCATCCATTGTTGTAAGTGTCAAAGCACTGCCTGAAAAGGCTCTCTTGACAACATATGGACCTTCATAGCTTGGGGTTCACTTGCCCCTGGAATCGAGCGCGAAAGACAAGACTTTCTTGAACACAAGGTCACCTTCTCGGAATACACGAGGCTTGACCTTCTTATCGAATGCTCTCTTCACTCTCTGCTGATATAACTGACCATGACACATGGCAGTTAATCTCTTCTTTCGATCGGATTCACTTGGTCGTAGCGACTCTGAATCCATTCAGCATCAGTCAACTTGGGACATGAGGGTGCTGTTTTTCTTTTGTTTGTTTCTTTCTTTTTCTTTCTTATTATTCTTTTTTGATTTGGATTTCCTTTGATTTCTTTTGATTTTTTTTTATTTTTACACCCTCCTCTTTTTTTTAATGCCCCAGTTGGCTGTTCTGCTGATTCTCGAGATGCGGCTGAGTGATCTTCTTTTCTTGCTCAAGAAGTCGGGAAATCTCGTCAGGAATCCCTTCAACATCATCTTCTTCCGCTTCGAATACAGGGAATTCAAAATTGGGAGATGACGTCGGACCATTATGTTCAATGGGTTTAAGAAACAACCTGCATAATGATTTTGATATGAAAAGCTCTTTGAAAATCAAACAAGACAATCGTTATGCAGATGAAAAGATTGCTTTTATTCTTGTTCTTTTGGGTTTTTTGTGATCACAGATTTCATGCAAAAAGCGAAAAGGGAAAACAAACGGAAAAACAAATGTTTTAACATGAATTTATTTGAATAAAAATATCATTGCACAAAATGTTGCCAACAATGTCATCACTTCTCCTTTTGGCATGGGAGAAGGGTTTTCAAACAAAGTGATTATTACTCTGACTTATGAACAACTGTAGGAACGCCCACAGTGACCCAATTGCGATAGATCCCTCCAGGGGTGACAAATGTCAGAATCCTTTGCATCAGCAGCTTCTGCTCTTGAACAAACTTCTTCGTTGAAGACTTCAGAAGAAAAGCCACCGCCAGCTCGGGGCTTGTTATCTTCAAGTTTGATTAACCCTGGGACCTAAGTCCTCGAAGCTCAGAATACCTGATCTCACAAGGTCCTGCACCTTATTCTTCAACTGGAAGCAGCTTTCCACATCATGACCAGGAGCACCCAAATGATACACACAATGCTGATCAGGCCTATACCACCACCGGGGGTTGACGGGTACAGCCGGCGGGTCTCTGGGAGTAATCAAGTTCCGCTCTATCAAAGAGGGATACAACTCTGTGTATGACATAGGGATCGGATCAAAAATGATCTTCTTCCTCTCATTACTTATACTAGCTTGATTACCATTGTGAGGCGGGTAAGCCTGCTGCTGAGGACGATGTTGTTGATGCTGATATTGCTGAGTTGGTCTTCTCTGCTTTTGTTGAGGTTGAGTTGCTGGAATAGTCACAGCAGCGACCTGACGATATTGTCCTCTGTTCACATTCCTCCGACGGTGCACATCGTTTGTTTTACTCTCTCCCCTTCTGGGTGCCCCAGAATATGTCTTTTTAGAATTCGAAGAACTTGAAGAGCCAGATCTTGTATCTTTCCTGCTTTAATGAGACTCTCAGTCCTCTCCCCACAAACAACAACATCAGAAAAGCTACTGAACGGGCAACTCCCCATGCGGTCCATGAACACACCTTGCAAGGTTCCAATGAACATGTCAGTCAGCTCTCTCTCCAACATAGGAGGTTGCACTCTAGCGGCTAGCTCACGCCACCTCTGGGCGTACTCTTTGAAGCTTTCTCCAGTCTTCTGACACAAGCTCTGCAATTGGGTTCGGCTTGGCGCCATGTCCATGTTATGCTTGTATTGCCTCAGAAAGGCTTCACCCAGATCTTTCCAGCTTCTGACTGATTCTCTCTGCAGATCCATGTACCAATCCAAAGACGCTCCAGACAAACTGTCTTGGAAAAAGTACATCCACATCTTCTCATCGTCGGTGTATGCGGAGATTTTCCTGAAGTAAGCCTGCACATGGGTGCGAGGACAAGAGGTACCGTTGTACTTTTCGAATGAGGGTGCTTTGAATTTGTAGGGGATCCTCAGCCCATCAACCAAACCCATATCGGTTACATCGAACCCCAGAGAGTTCTGACACTCCATGGCTCGGATTTTCTCAGCAAGGGCATCCACTTTTCTATCCCTCTCTCCAGTTCTCACAACTTCATCATCGTCACTGCGCAGTGTGAACATATCCTCTTGTCTATCAACAATCGGAGCAGGATGACGAGCCGGAGCCCGGGTAGCTCTGGCATTGACAGTCTCTGCTGCAAGAGGCTGTCCGTTGATTCTGATCCCCCTTAACTCATCCCCCACAGCATAGTCGTTGGCGGGAGCAGCAGTGACATTCTCATGAACGGGTGCACCAACAGGTGAAGCACGGTTGGACGTCTGAATCACAGTCTCTTGTCTCTGAACCAGGGCTCTAAGCTCTTCCTGACCTTGCGCAACCCCTTGCATCATCATCATAAACTGGGCCATGTTCGCCCTCATCTCAGCCAACTCCGTCTGAACTTGGTCCATAATTCTCTGATGATTGAGTCTGGTTGAGTAACGATGCGGTCTCTGATCAGCTATCCTGTCTCAGTCAAGAACCAAAGTGAGAAGTCTCTCCCAAACATGTCTGCGATGCCAGGATGATATGTGCATGATATGCATGATGCGGATGCTATTTTATCATGAATGATCCTGAGAAGGATATGCGTATGCGAGTTAACTTTTTTTCTTTTTTTTTTTCATGCATTCTTATTTTTTTTGAAAAATAAACATGCTATGATGCAAATGATGGAGCCAAGACTGGCAGGCTGTGCATCTCAGAGCACAGGATCAAAGCTTCGGCTCGTACTCGGAACCACAATTCATCTGAAACCCAAAGTTATTTGATAAACTGCCATCTGAACCCAATCTGAGGAACCAAGTCACCAATAGGATCACAAGTCACCAACAAGTCACCAACTGTACCTGTAATAATGATCATTCCCTCCCCACTCACGGGTGTTATCTAGGCCAGGGTAAGGTCGAGAGAAACGCAGGATAAACAACCCTTTCAAGAATATCATCCTGTGCACACCCGATGTATGCACCGATAATACCCCATCAGAGTCTGAACTGCTCGTGATATCAATGTTCCGCTAAGTGGCGCATACCACCCGCTTCCCATGAATCACTCTATTCCTAGGTTTCCTAGATTTCACTCATAGCCTGGGTATTGGGCCTTTTACCTCGAGTAACTCCCACCCCAAACAGAGAAACACAGCACAGCCAACAGATGAATATGAATGAATGCAAACATTAATGCACACATAAATGCAAACAATAAATAAATGAATGCAATAAATAACAGCAAACAGCAACCAAAACCCTAACCTAGAGAACGCTAGGAGAGACTCGCTTAGGGAAGATGGACCAGCAAGAGGTCAACTTCTCTTAATCCCCAGCAGAGTCGCCAGCTGTCGCATTACGCGAAAAACCAGCGGGAAACAAAGACAACAGAGCCGCCACCGTGCGTTATTTATCCCAAAAGAGGGAAAGGAAACGCTCGAAGTAAACCTGGAAAAGACATGGTCTCGCGACCAAAGAGAATGGGATCGGGAGTCGGTTATGCGAAGGGAAGGTATTAGCACCCCTACGCATCCGTCGTACTCGACGGGATCCATGCACAAAAGGAAGGAAAATGGTTGCTAAAATACTGCTCAAAAACATCAAACACAGGCTGAAAGAGACACAGGAAAACAAAAGAAACTAACTCGGCAGGATATCGCATCCTGGGCCTACGTAGTCTATCAGGCATAGACATCAGAGTCGACGTAGTTCGGACGGGGAAACATGCTCGCTAGGATGTCGCATCCAATGCATACGTATCTTCTTGGACTAAGAAGAATCAGAGCATCTGTAGCTCGGCTAACGCACGCCAGACAAAACCACACAGGAAATCAACTGCCAATCGCTGGGCTTATGTCAAACTCCACACAAAAAGGCAAACATGGAAACCGAATGCCAACCGCTGGACTTACATCAGACTCCGAACCAAACACACCCACACTGGAAACCAAATGCCAATTGCTGGACTTACATCGGACTCCAAGCACACAACAAGAGGATACGGAATGCCAATCGCTGGGCTTACATCCATCTCCTGACACACACAAAGACAAAACAAAAAGGGCGCCCGGAGAGATCAGCTCATCTCCTGCCTACGTACCTCATCTGGTATGAGGATCAGGGCGACGTAGTTCCCCTACGCAGGGACACAAGACTAGCCTTAACCAGATAACAGAGGGAGACACAACTAGGGAGACTAACTCGAGCCTAGATGTTATCATGCAAAATCATCCCTAAGTCAAGGTTGCTATCTAACTTGCACAGGGAGCAAGCTATCCTATTCAGCACAGGCAAAGCAAAACAAACACACAAATAGCACACACTATATACACACAAAGTGGGCTCACACAAGGGTTAGGCTGCAAAGGCAAGCCAACTGTATCAGGGTGATGTTAGCTCTTAACCCTAACATTGAGAGTTAGGTTGAAGCAGATGAAATAGGAAGTGAAGATGAGACTTCACAGCTCTTATCCCTGGCCTGGGAGAGCTTTAGACAAAAGAAGTGTGGGTTCAGAAAGTGGGAACCCTTCTACACTTATGACTGACTCAATTGTACAACTGTACAAGGATCTTAGGTTACTATCCACAATGCATCAACACAGTGGTGTGAGCAAAGGGATGACTCAACAGAATAGCAGGAGATGGATTGCACATCTCTTGTATCTTCCAATTGCCTTATCAAAAGGTCTTTTCCTGCTTAGAGACAAAAATAAACAAGCACAAGCATTGCCTCTTAAGGAGGACTTCAGACAGGTGCCTGGCCAAGTAACAGGCCAGGTCTTCCAGACTACATGGAGAAGAGATCATTATACCTCAATGCTCAAGCTAGCAAGCAAAGCAGAATCAAGTTCACAAAGGAACTATAGCAACTAAAGTACCTGAAATCAATCCAACATAATCAGTATACCAGACAAACAAAAGTCAAACAGAAAATTACAAGTCCACAGCACAAACAGATAACAAGCATCAATGCACATAGGTGCAAGCCACAAGGCCTAAGCATAAGTCTCAATTCCTACAAAACAAATTCAAAGTTTGTCATAAACAAGCAATAAACCAACTCCAATTGAGTGCACATCATCAAGTATAAGCAATTGTGCTCTTTGACCTGAAACAAAGCTCAAACATTAAGCACTAACCACTAGTACAAGACTAGGGTCAAAATGGGAGCAATAAACCAAAACAGAACATGAAACTTATCAAAAATCAAGATCAATCAAATAAGAAACAAATCCAAGTGGTCTCATGTTCATATCATTCACTAAGATCATTTCATAAGGCAAAGAGTGCAAAGCATGCAACTTAGAACCTCATAGGACCAAACAGAAAGATCCAATTCAAATCAACTCACAAACATTTCAATAAATCCCCAAAAAATTCATGGCCAAACAGCATTCACAACATGATTTGCACACCAGATTTCAAGTCCTGTGGACCAAGGGAAGCAAGTCAATTAAAATCCATAAGTCAAAGCATGTTCAAACAAGCTCAATGAGGCACCCAATCATGCATCAACTTCAAGCAAGCATAAAACAGAATTGGCATAAGATAAATGAACCAAATCAAAGCCATGGTAAACTCCAAGGTGTCTAGAACACACATGTAAAATTCCAAGTCCATCCAATAAACAACAAGAATTTCACAAATCATATAAGATCATGACTCACAAAAAGTCCACAAATGGTCAAATAGAGGAGAAATTCTCAAACAAATTGGAAATACACTTAAAAAATCCACAAAAGTTCATACTCAATCCTAACATCCAGAAGATTCAACTTGCAAAAATTCAGATCATTTTGAGTTCATATGGCATGGTAAAGAAATTCCACAAATTGAACAAGAAATGGTGTGACACAAATTGTCACACCTCCAATGATCATATCATATCTCACAAACCAGAAATGCAAAAATAGAAAACTCTATACCAAAATGAGCATGAACATGTCTAGTTTAAGCACCAAAAATTTGAGAGGCATTGGATTAAGCATCATCGTTTCACAAGCAAAATGGCAAGGCATAGCAAGATAACACATGTATGAACATTCTCTAGCCAAAATAAAAATCCACACGTGCACAAATTCTGGAAAAATCACCATACAATTCAAGAGATCATGAGGAACATCATGGAAAAAACCTCACATTATTTGGACAAATATTGAATGAGTTATGATTTTTGGAAGATTGGAATGAAAATGAAATTAAAATTGAAAAAAGAAAATGAAGTAATGAATTAAATGGAAATAATGGCAAAAATGTAATTAAAATGAACTCTGGCCAAGGCAAAACGATGCGTTTCACTTAAGTGAAACGCAGGCCCAATCCGGTATCGACACCTGGTCCAACGCATGGCAACAAACACGAAAACGCATGCAAATACACGGGAAATGGATCTGGAAAAATCTGGGAATGAAACCCTAAGATCTTCATACGATCTTCAACATGTTCATCACTCAAGAATAAAGTTGCACAGAAAATCACAAGCATCATACCAATAGAATCCTCTCTTCATGTACATCAACAATATAACACCTATTTAACCTAAATCTCAATATCCAGCACAGATCGAGCCAAAGAAATTTCATTCATCAATCTTATAATCAACATAACTTGCTTAATTCTCAATGAAAATCCACGATTCAAGGTGCAGTACAATCAGCATGGCAAGATCTATGATAAGCATATCAACATTTCAACAATTGCAAGATTCGAATTCCAACCTGATTTGAAAAGCAGTAGTGAAATCGCACTTTCCTGGCCTTGTGATGTGAAAACAGAACTTCTTTGATGCTCCAGTAGATGAGTGAGTAAAGATCCAATGCTCAATGATGCTTGATGTAGCTCAAAAATGCAACTGCCATGGAAGATGCTCGATGTAACAGTCCAAGAAACAGCACGAAATTCTTGCTCTCTTGCTTCAATCCAGCTCAATGATGATTGTAGATGATGATTCTATCGTGGAAATGGCAAGGTTCTATGAAAAATTTGCAGGAAAAATGAAGAGAAAAAGTTGAGAGAATTTGCACTTTTTTGATCTAGATCTGTGTGAATGAAATGTTAATCCCCAATTCTGTTAGCATTATCTATTTATATGATGCACTAATCCACTTTGTTAATCAAGCTTAGCCAAAATGCAAGGATTAAGGAAAATGCAAGTTTATGTGCAATTGGTCATTCACCCCTCATGTGCATGAAACTCTTGCTACAGTGCACGAAAATCTGTCCAAACACACTCCAAAAATGATTTAAGACCAAATGCAAGTGGTGGGAAATGTGGAAAATGCATATTTTTCAAATGGACTTTTTTCCCTCCAAATTCAAATTCAAGTAAAGTGAAAAAATGCAATTTTTGTGTAATGATTTCTGGTGAAATGTAATGAATGATTATGATAGAGCATGTCAAATGGAGATTGTAGCAAAAAACCCCACTCAATTTGGCCAATTGGTGTGAAAGTTATCCAAGTTGGAAGTTCAAAATTTCTTGACATTGATTTGATCATAACTTGCCAACCACAAATGAGAAATTCATGTTCTTGGACTTTTTGGAAAGGTGAGAGCAAGATCTTCAACTTTCATGTTGGACAAAATTTCATTTGAGGCTTTTATGATGATGTAAATTTGAGGAGAAGACCTTTCGATTTTTGGCAATTTTGAATTACAAGTCACTTTCTATTTTTGGAAACTTTTCATCTGACCTCAAATTCTTCAATCTTGATCTTTTAAATGTCAAATGAGACTTGTATGGACATGAATGAGGCCTTTCAAACCATCTCCCACCTTCAAATCCATGAATTCAGGCACAGTTGACCACAATTGACTTTCTAGGGTTTCAGATGAAATTCAGCTTGACTGTTGAGCTTTGATCATCCAATCTTTGGCCAAACCTCTTCAAAAATGATCCCTAGATCATATGAACTTGTTGAACCAACCTTAGGGCTTTGCTTTAATAGGAATTGCACTTGCTTGCTTGCTTGACTGGATCTCCTGACCAAACTTGACTATTGACTTGCACTTGGGCAAATGGACAATGCAATGCTATGCAGTGGACAATGTTAATGTTAATGACCTAATCATGAAAATGAATGTACAAAAAGGAGGTGCAAATTTGAGGTGCTACATCTGCCCCTATTCAATCAACTGGGAACCCGAATGGATGAGAGCAACGACTGCCCCTATTCAATCCACAAATAAGCATCTGTCAGATTTGGGCTCAAGCTTAGTTGAAATTTATCGTTTCACATAAACTTCGCAACCCCAAATCTTCATGTAAGACATATGTGGTTTCTCACCACTCCATATCTCATATGGTGTCTTCTCAACCTTTTTGGATGGAACACGGTTAAGTGTGTAAGCTGCTGTCAACATCGCATGTCCCCAAAAGGAGTTTGGAAGATCGGCGTGACTCATCATGGATCGGACCATGTCTAACAGGGTTCGATTTCTTCTCTCAGATACACCATTCCATTGGGGTGTTCTAGGAGGAGTGAGTTGGGGTAGGATCCCACACTCTTTCAGATGGTCATCAAACTCTAGGCTTAAATACTCACCACCTCGATCTGATCGAAGAGTTTTAATATTCTTACCTAGTTGGTTTTGTACTTCATTCTTGAATTCCTTAAACTTTTCAAAGGACTCTGATTTGTGTTTCATTAAATACACATAACCATATCTACTTAAATCATCAGTGAATGTGATGAAGTACTGAAAAGCTCCTATGGCTGGTATGTTCAATGGTCCATATACATCAGTATGTATGAGGGCCAAAAGATCATTAGCTCTTTCACCTTTTCCTGTGAATGGAGACTTTGTCATCTTTCCAATTAAACAAGATCTGCATGTCTCATATGATTCATAATCAAAAGAGTCCAACAGTCCATCTTTATGGAGTTTGGAAATGCGTTTCTCATTTATGTGGCCTAATCGACAATGCCAAAGGTAAGTTGGATTTAACTCATTAGGTTTCATCCTTTTAGTATTAATGTTATAAACTGGCATTTCAAGATCAAGGACATATAATCCATTGTTCATTTGAGCAGTAGCATAGAATATATCATTCAAATAAATTGAACAACAATTGTTCTTTATTATGAATGAAAAACCGAACTTGTCCAAACAAGAAACGGAAATAATATTCCTGCTAATTGCTAGTACATAATAACAGTTCTCTAACTGAATTATTAAACCACTGGGTAAAGTCAATTCATAAGTTCCTACGGCTAAGGCAGCAACCTTTGCTCCATTACCAACTCGTAGGCCGACTTCACCTTTTGCCAAATCTCTACTTCTTTTTAGTCCATGCACATTTGTATAAATGTGAGAACCGCATCCAGTATCTAATACCCATGATGCAGAAGTAGATAAATTTATTTCAATAACAAAAATACCTGAAGTTGGAGTCTCTACTCCATTCTTCCTATCTTCCAGGTACTTTGGGTAGTTCCTCTTCCAGTGTGCGGTCAAACCGCAATGGAAGTAGGTGCCTTCTTTTTCTATGCTTCCACTAGGCTTCAAAGCAGCAATAGTGGGTTTGGGTTTGGCAACTTCCTTGCCTTTCCCTTTATCATGTTTGAGGACAATCCTCATGTTTCGGTACCAATCCAGAAAATTTGTCCCACACAATTTTTCCTTCTCAAGGTTTGAACGCAATATGTTGTTAGAGGTGTTTGTTGTCATGGTCATCTACATAAGGATTAATGAAAATATAAGTATCATTGACATATTTAATTAGGCCTTTAATTAAACATGTTCCCTCTATTTTATTCAAAACAAATGACCCTAATCATTTGATTCGGAAAATCCCGTTGGAAGATTTTCTAGTGGGTCGAGATCCATATTTCACTTCGTTCTAAGTCCGCGTAGGCGGATTACACAAAACTAGGTTATTTAGGTAGGAACTCCTTCCAATTGTATCTCATACAACTCTCAAAAATTTCAGTTGGGTGAATAACTCCTTATTCCAATCCATCATATGGTCATTCCCAACTCTTGCTTCTAAACATATATATAATCTTATTATAATTTGTTTAGTTAAGTTTGACCCATTGTCTTAACAGTTGGATATTACAATTATCCCATCGCACCTTACTAATATAGAACATGCACCTCGCGTAGGCGAAACCTACATTATTCGATACTAGTCTTAATGAGTGTTAAAACATGGAAAGCATAAACTTAATATTTAATTTGAGGGAATTGTAATTTTTCTGATCTCACCGGCTTGTTTATCATATAAATCGTCTCTCACGTGCATCAACATACATTCACATGCATCAACATACATATAAATAAAATGAAACAGTTATGGCCCCTAGCGCAATTGTTCTCCCAAGCCAATGAGAGAACCTAAGCTAACCTACAACGATCTAAGCTTCTCCAAGCAAGATCTTCAAGGTTGTCCTCCTTTGGCACTGACTTCTTTGCTTTCTTCATATCATTACATTACAAAAGAAACTCGTTTTACATACGAGGAAGTGAGATGTGAAAAGAAGTTACATTTGGGAGATTAAGAGAGAGGCACGACACGCAGGTCGTATTTTAAAACCCAAAACAAAATAAAGGAAGACTAAGGCCATAACCGATCACCACAAGACAATAATAAACACTTTATTATTATTATTAATATTAATTCCTTTAATTAATTAAAACCAAATTAAATCTCGACGACCGATCACCACATTTTAATGAACAATTTATTTAAAATCAATGTCGCTTTTCGCATCAACACTTGATACTTTTAAAGCACTGAGTTAGCCGAACGGGTGAATTTCGCATTGCGTTAACAGGTTAACCATCTGCGTTAATCGGTTAACTCTGTTTGAAATCTGTTCAAAAAATTCTTTTCTGCCTTACGTTAACCGGTTAATCAAATGCGTTAACCGGTTAACACTGTTTGAAAATGTCTTGGAAAACTGTTTTCCGCCTTGCGTTAACCGGTTAACCAAAAGCGTTAACCGGTTAACACTGTTTGAAAAGCTCAAAAAAATTTATTTCGTATTGCGTTAACCGGTTAACCATATGCGTTAACCGGATAACACTGTTCCAAAAAGTGTTTAGAAAGCACGACTCTTGTCCAGTCATAACCCCAATCGCATAACTCTCGGACAACACAACCCTTGTGCCGTCACTAACCCTGATGCACCAATTTCAGACTGTCAAACACATCTCGATTGTTAATTTAGTATGATTGATCAACACGTCATTGCTTCACCATACTAATGTCGGATCAAGAAGCAAATGACCATTGATCGCTCAAAGGAAAACAATCATTGAGTGTTTGAATGAAGGAAACGAGAACACTATATCATATATAATGTATTTTGCATCAAGATTACATATATCATATATTACAGAACAAAAACAGTTATCAGATTCATGGTTTCGTAAGTGGCTCTGATACCACTGAAGGAGAATTGCCATCCAAGGCGCTGCGGAATTTAAAAAATTCTCCTTTAATGATCCTTACGAATGGGCATGATCAGTGATAGAATCGTTACCTCTTATAGTGATTCAAACCTTTGGTGCAGATCTCTGATAATGATCAAAACCTTTGATACAGATCTACAGAGTGATCACGAACGTTGAACGATGACAACGTCTCTACTCAGTCCACACGAACAGATTCCTTCAATCTCAGTGCTAGCTGGTACGAATGAAGGCTTTGAGTGAGAGAGAGAGAGAAACGAAATTCCAACACTTCACTTGAGTTGAGTCTCTGTGGAGTGACAATGCTTCTACCCAAGGGGTTCTATTTATAGAACCACTTGTGTGGGCTTCAAGATAAAAAGCCTACTTAAGTGTATTTTGGCCCATATCTCATAATATGCCAAAATCACTTAAGTATTTGGTACCTTACCATATTTCGTCTCCCACTTAAGTGCACCATACCTTACGGTGTTCCTTAGTTACTCTATTTCTCATCAATCCGTCCTTTGTGTGTGACCCTGTAGGTTTTCGCGACGTTGGCAATTATATTAAATCACGCATTTAACATAATAAACAGTGAGCGGTATCAAGCAACACATCACTGCTACCCAAGTCACGAAAATGTCATGTGATCTGACAAAACCTCCTGTGATAATAATTATGTGTATAATTACCCCTTTGCCCTTATGTCTATATTGAACACAAGGTATAGACCGTGTCACCCTTTTCCAGTTCAATAGTGGGCCCATAGATATTTATCCTGTTACGCAGGATGGGAAAATTCCATCTAGGACACTCATGTCCCTCAGCATGCTTTGTGGAGTACCCATCAACTGTCTTTATGGTTATCCAGTTATGGACAATGTTGGATCAGGAATAAAGCACTCAACTCTACATCTAGGATCCATAGTGGTTTCAGGTCGAAGAGTGGTATACACTATTATCACCATGAGAATAACTTATGACACTTTGCATAACTTTCTATATAGTATTCTCATAGCGGGTCAATCCGGTATAAATATTACTCCTAATATTCATACCTATGTTTAAGACTTGATAACTCTTTATCCATGATCCATGATATGTGATCATCAGTCTACAAACATAATAGTCTTAATGCTTTAATGTTATCCCACTTCACACTAAAGCTCGACTACAGATACTTTAGGAATAGTGTCCTTATGTTTAATGTGTTCTCATGATTAAGTCACACTTAATACATTAAACGGACTATCTATTTCAGGGACTTTATTAATCAACCATAATAAAGAAAAATGCCTTTTATTATTAATAAATAATTTGATACAAGTACCAAAAGTATTGGCCTCTAGAGCTTACACCAACAAAAAGTCCCAAACAAAAGATGGAATATACTAAATCAGTAGCATTGACGATGTTCATGCAAAGGTAGATGCCCTTATTCAAAAGTTAGACAACTTGACCATACCACCCGCAACCACTGTGGCTGTCGTAACTCCAAACTGCGAGTTATGTGGAATTCCTGGACACACTGCACCAGAATGTCAGATATTAGCAGGAGTTGCCACTGATCAAGTAAATTATGCACAAGGAAACCCTTATTTGAATACCTACAACCCAGGTTGGAAAAACCATCCTAACTTTTCGTACAAGAATAACAACGCCCTGTATGCTCCTGACCAAGCACCTGCTATTCCACCTGGATATCAAAAGCTAGCTACTAATGCTCTTAACATTCCTAGGAAGTCCAACCGTGAACTAATGATGGAAAGTTTCATAGCTACCCAAGCTCAAACAAACAAAGACTTCTTGAACCAAAACATACACACTAGTGAGAAACTTAAACAATTAGCAAGCAAAGTAAACGCTTTAGCCACCCATAACAAAATGCTTGAAACACATATTTCACAAGTGGCTCAACAACAAGCATCTACTGCTGCTCCTGCTGGCATATTTCCTGGACAGCCACAACCTAATCCAAAGGGACATGCAAATATCGTTATATTGAGAAGTGGAAAAGAACTACACGGACCCGTAGATCCAAGACTTCAAAATCTTGCCATGTACCAAAAACCTGACAAAACAACAACTGAGAAGGTAAGTGAACCGAAAGAGAGGGAAGATAATACCCAAGAAGCCGAAGAGAAAGAAAAACCTTATGTGCCTCCACCACCTTATAAATCACCCATTCCGTATCTTCAAAGATTCGCCAATTCTAAAACTTCAGGGTAATTTAAGAAATTTGTTGAACTTCTGAAGCAATTCAACATCACAATACCCTTTACAGAAGCTATCACACAAATGCCCTCATATGCCAAGTTTCTTAAAGAGATCCTATCCAATAAGAAAATGATCGAGGATAACGAAACAATTACAGTTACTGCTGAGTGTAGCGCAATAATCCAAAACAACATGCCTCCCAAACTGAAAGACCCAGGTAGTTTCTCCATACCCTGTGTTATTGGAAAGTTCGTCATAGACAAAGCTCTATGTGACTTAGGAGATAGCATTAGTGTAATGCCCTTATCCATTTGTAAAAGGCTCAAAATGGGAGAACTAAGACCAACCAAGATGTTTGTTCCACTAGCTAACCGCTCAATCAAATATCTTGTTGGTATACTAGAGAATGTCCTAGTACGTGTAGAACAATTCTATATTCCTACCGACTTCATAATCATGGACATCAAAGAAGATGCCACTACACCTATTATATTATGAAGGCCATTCTTAGCTACCGTCGGAGCCATAATAGACGTGAAAAGAGGCAAGCTAACATTAGAAGTTGGAGAAGAAAAAGTTGAATTCATCTTGACATAATTCTTACAAGCACCAACTATAGACGATACTTGTTATCTAGTTGATGTCATAGACGAGTGCGTAAGAGATATGGAGATGCAAGAAACCACATATTATGATATAATGAAAATCCAAATCCCTCCAATCTTTGAAGATGATAACTGCCGTGAACCATACCAAAATGATAGACTAAGCGAATGCTTAGCACTTACACCCAATCACATGCCATGCCCGAAGAAACCAAACATAGAATTAAAAACACTACCTAAGAACCTAAGATACGAATTCCTATACACTGAACTCAATAGACCAGTAATAGTCAACGGAGACTTAGGACAGATTGAAACTGAAAAGTTACTAGACGTCTTAAGAAAATATCCAACTGTGTTAGGCTACAACATCAATGATCTAAAAGTAATAAGTCCTTCCATTTGTATGCATAACATTATGCTAGAGGAAGATTGTAAAACCTCTAGAGAACACCAGAGAAGGATCAACCCAATCTTAAGTACTGTAGTCAAGGATGAAGTAAAGAAGTTATTAGATGCAGAAATTATACATCCGATCTCTGATAGTCAATGGGTTAGCCCCATTCATGTAGTACCCAAGAAAGGGGGTCTTACAGTTGTTAAGAATGAGAAGGGCAAATCTATAGCACAAAGAGTTGTGACCGGAAGTAGAATGTACATTGACTATAGGAAACTGAACAAAGCCACTCGAAAGGATCATTTTCCTCTGCCTTTCATTGATCAAATGCTTGAACGATTAGCTAAGCATTCCCACTTCTGCTATCTAGACAGTTATTCAGGATTCTTTCAAATTCCTATCCATCCTGACGACCAGGAGAAAACAACTTTCACATGCCCTTATGGTACATTTGCTTATCGACGAATGCCATTTGGACTATGCAACGCTCCCGTAACATTCCAAAGATGCATGATGTCGATCTTCGCTGACTTTATAGACGACATTATGGTAGTCTTTATGGATGATTTTTATGTTTGTGGGAAGAGCTTTGAAGGATGTCTATCAAACCTTGAAATGGTACTTGAAAGATACATAAAGGTGAATCTCGTATTGAATTGGGAGAAATGCCATTTCATGGTCCAACAAGGAATCATGATAGGACATGTAGTATATGATAAAGGAATTGAAGTAGATACAACTAAGATAGAAATTATAGAAAGTCTTCAACCTTTGAAAACCGTATGAGAAATACGAAGCTTCTCAGGACACGTCGGTTTCTACCGACGCTTTATCAAAGATTTCTCGAAAATTACCAAACCACTGATTGGTTTATTAATGAAAGATGCTGACTTCATCTTTGATGAGAAATGTTTAACAACGTTTGAACAATTAAAAACATCTTTAATCACCGCACCTGTCATGCAACCACCCGACTGGAGATTACCATTCGAAATCATGTGTGATGCGAGTGACTATGCCGTAGGCACTGTGCTAGGACAAAGGCAGGATAAAAAACTTCATGCGATCTACTACGCAAGTAAAACCTTAGATCCTGCCCAAATGGACTTATGCTTGCCTCCTCAATGGACCAAACAAAATGCTACAAAGCAAAGTTTATGAAATGATACACAAGTGAGGATGATAAATGCACAAAGGCACACTCAAGCAAATATGCACAGATGAATCAAGTAAGCAGACAATCAAGTCAGTTAGCACACACTATATACAATCAATTAGGCTCAAGCAAGGTTAGGCTTTACAGCCAACTGAAATGGGGTATTTTTGAGCTCTTAACCCTAACATTGAGAGTTAGGGTGAAGCAGATGAAATAGAGATGAGGGGTGTGCCTCATAGCTCTTATCCCTGGTCAGGGAAAGCTTTGATCAATGGAAAGGGTGGGAGTTCAGAAAGTTGGAACTCTTCTCCACATATGGACTCTATAAGATCTTGGGTTATTATTCACCATGCATCAACACATGGTGTGAGCAAAGTGAATGACACACTGAGTAGCAGGAGATGGATTACACATCTCTTTTATCTGCCAATTGCCTCATAAGAGGACTTTTCCTGCTTGGCACAAAAGATAAACAATCACAAGCATTGCCTCTTAAGGAGGACTTCAGACAGGTGCCTACCAGTAACAGTAGGTCTTCCAGACTACATGAAGATTAGAAATTATACCTAAGTGGTTAAGCAACCAAGCAAAACAAAGTTCACAATGAACTTAAAGCAACTTATGTACCTGTGGAAACATCAAACAAATCAGTACAATACTCAGACAATCAAACAACAGTCAATAAGCAACCAACATTTCCAATGTACAAAATGTGTAAGCCAAAAGTCAAACTCAAAATGAGTTAACATCAACCTACAAAACACACAAAGGATAGTAATCAAAGGCAAACAACAATACTCAAGTGATGGAGCATCATCAATTATGCAACTTGAATGCTCAACCTGAAATCAAAGCTCAAACATAAGCAACAAACCACTAGGTCAAAGCCTAGGGTCAAAGATGGAGAAAAAATTTAAAACAGGAGCTGAAATTTAACATGAATCAACTTCAATCACATCTTGTCACACTCCAAAATGTCTCATATCAATATCATTAACCAAAAGCATTTCATGATCAATTGAAGTTCAATGCAATTTTAAAACTCAAATGTGATCAACCAGAATGAAAAATCTCAATTAAATCAGAAATGATTCAAATAATTCCAACAAAATTCATGATCAATCAAGACATTCATAACATGCACCACACAAAAAATCAGAAGCATTGGACATCTTGATATGGAAAACTCATCATACAAGTGGAACAAGCAAAGGTGTGACACAAATTGTCACACCAAATTAGCACAATCATAAAACAGAATTGGTAATTGATAAAAATGCCAAATCAAAACTGAAATGTCAAGCAATGTGTCTAGTTTCATAATGCAAAATTTCACATTCATTGGATTAAAGACCAGCATTTCGCAACATGATAACCAAGGCAAGGTCAAATAAGGACACATGTTCCATCATTCTAGCACAAAATATTATCCAGCCAAGCACAACTTGTAAAATCATGATGATAAAAACCTGGTAATTTTTGGATCAATTTTCAAATAGTTATGATTTTTTAAAGATGAGAAAAAAAATGCGCCAATATATGGAGGGAAAAGAAGAAAAAGAATGAAGCATTTGAAAACATGCTGCAGCGGGGAATCGAATCCGGTCACAATTCAAATGAGAAACGCGCCAATATGAAACACGGTGTTTCATTTATTGACGTGTCTTGGTCAATGCTTGTGTGGCGCGGTCAAACAAATGTGAACGAATGGAAGTGATGTGTGTGCAGTGACGTGGACCAATACATGTCCAGCCCTAAATAAACACATGCAAACGCAGAAAAGCGTGGCCAAAGGATCAAAAGCGTGGCCTGAAGATGAACTTCATCTTCTTCATCGTGCAGCTCATGAACAGTAGCAAGCATCAAGAACATTTTCTCCAGAAATCACAATTAAACATACTAACGTATAGGTCTTTCATCATAGATCAATAATCCACAAACATTTCATGCAAAAAACATCAAGATAAGCTCCGATTGAAGAAAAGAAAATTCATCATCAAAACTTTAATCACTTATATCTAACTCAAAACAGCACCAAAATTCATGATTCAAAGCTCAGCATAACTAGCACACTTAGATCTACAACATCATGGCAAAGAAATTCAAAACTAAGAGATTCGATTTGTAACCTCTTGAAGAGCAGAACTGGATTCGGCTTGATTCAAGACTTGTGATAGCTCGAATTCTATTCTACAATGCTTATGGAGTTGATTGATGATGAAATTGCAGCTCAAACACACTTGAATTCCACAGAATTTGAAATCACCAGTGATGCTTCCATCTTCGAGTATAGCTCAATATGACACTGCTTCTCTTGGTTCCACGTGTAAACTTGTTCAACAGAGGTTCGGGATCATGAATCAAGCATTTGCCATGGCTTGGATGTGAAGAATTTGGAAGAAAATTTTGAGAGAAAAAATTGATGAATTTGGATCTAGATCTGAAAAATGGTTGCTAATCCCTGAAAACAGTTAGGGTTTTCTTTATATATGTTGTGCTAATCCTGTTTAAATCATGTTTAGGCGAAAGCTAATTGGAATTAATCATTTTCAAGGTGTATGTGCAAATTGGCTTTTCACCCTCATGCATGGAATGCATGTATGAACAGTGCACGAATTTCCTTCCTTTTCCACTTAAAATCTGATTTTGGAGCCAATGACAATAGCAAAATGTTTAAATAATGCACCAAATTTGAAGTTTAAAATTTCCCTCCAAAAAACCAATGAATTACCAAATGATCATGTGATGACAATTTATGTAATGTGATGCATGATTTGGAAATTAGAGGTCAAGAGAAGAATAATGCAAAAAGAGCCACCCATTTTGGAGCTTTGGTTAAAAAGTTATGTCCATTTGAAGTTCCATGCATAGTTTTCCATGTTTTGATCATATCTCCTTAACCACACATGCGAAATTGATGATCTTGGACTTTTTGGAAATGGGAGAGAAAGGTCTAAAACTTTCATGTTCAACAAAATTTCATTTGAAGCTTTCTGGATGATGTAATATGAAGTTGAAGTTGAACTAAAACCTTTCCATTTTTGGCAAATTCAAATTATAGGTCACTTTCTATTTTTGGAAAGTTTTGACCTGACTTTAAATTCTTCAATGTTGATGTTTGAAATGTCAAATGAGACTTGCTTTAACATGAATGAAGTATTTCTAATCACTTCCCACCTCCAAATCCACAGTTGACCTTGCAGTTGACTTTCTAAGCCTTCAGTTGACATGGGAATATTCTAATGAAATTCAAGCCTCTACCACTTGGGATTTTGCTTCAAAATAACATCATAGCTCATATGAACTCTTGATGAATGATTGTGGGGGTCCAAATCTCAAGAATGACCACCATCTATTGCTCAATGAATGCTTTGAATTGCCTTGACCTGTTAATGCTTCATCTGCAAGACAAAGGTTAGATGACATATTTTTGTACTTTTGGTTAGTGGTAAAAAGAAAAAGCAATGATATACAAATGCAAACATGCTTGGTGACCAAGAAACACTCTCAAAAATATGACCCACCCATAGGGAAGGAAGCAAGGTGTCCAATGATCCTTGAGGCAATGCAATGTTATGATATGATGCCATGAGGGATCTTAGGGACAAAATTGGGGTCTTACAGATGCCCCTATTTAAGGTCATTCTAGCCGGAGAAATGAAGGTTAAAATCTTCATCTCGACGCGGTAGAATGGGCTTAAATAACAGTAATGAGACAAATTTTGGTCCCTAAGAGTCCTCATGATGCAGATGTATGCATGTAAAGCAAACAAACTCTGTGGGGGATACTGGTCCACAAAGAAGAAAAGACGATCCATCGGAGTAATACACTCACCAGGAACAGAGACTCTAACAGGACTCTCATGGGGATAAGAACAAAAAAAGCGTGAGCAGAACACGACTCTGGATTAGGGGAAACAATAATTAGACACAGCGTGAGCAGGACACGACTGGACTAGAGACCTTACTGGGGAGTAAAAGACTCAAACTGGGGAAAAGAAAACTTCCAAAGGAAGACACACCCATCGGAAAGACTCAAGCTGACTCAAACTATCCACGAAGGATACTTCGGGTAAGAATCCGGACTCGGACTGGGGAAAGATTCACACAGAACCTCCCTGCCGGGGAAAACTGCATATATTGGAGAAAACGCCAATACAGCAAAAGGGTAAAATCACAACGGAAACTCCACTGGGGAATGTCTAACAAAGAGACTCTCCTGGAGAAAAATCTGCAAGATGAGATGTTACCGGCTACTGGGTAACAAGCTCAAAAAGACATGTGATCTAAACACCGGTTACTGGGTGAAAGAACAACAAACTCAGGAAGAATGAATATCTAAGACCGGTATAAGGGTGAGAGATATCAATCAACCAAACATCTGAGAAAGACCTGAAAAAGGTACATCAACTCAGGAAAATCTGACTCCACAGGGGACCAAGGTCATAATAGGGAGCAGAAAGGAAGGAACACCAGAGATACCGGTTACTGGGTATATAATAGGTGACCGACCGAAGCGTGAATTGGTATATATGCCAAAACACTCATCATCCGAAAGGAGGGCTTGAAAAAGCAAATCAACTTACAGGATGGACATTCGAATCCGCAACGGGAAAACGAATCTTACTCAGCTGGGGAAAAAACCCAAAGAGCGCATGAGATATAATATCCATTACCGTCAGAACGTGGATAGTATACTCGCATGAGATATATCATCTATTACCGTCAAAACATAGATAATATACTCGCATGGAAGGAACACCAGGGATACCGGTTACTGGGTATATAATAGGTGGCCAACCGAAAACGTGAATTGGTATACATGCCAAAACACTCATCATCCAAAAGAGAGCAAAACGCAAACTTACCAAAGGATGGATATTCGATTCTACAAAGAATACGAATCTTACTCCGCTGGGGAAAATCAACAAAGGATTCCAACCAAAGAGCGACTGAGATATATTATTCATTACCGTCAGAACGTGAATAATACACTCGAAAAGGAAGAGACACCAGAGATACCGGTTACTGGGTATATAATAGGTGTCCAACCGAAGATAGAGAGATAATCGATACAAACAACAACAGGGCAAACGAAAGATAACTCACAGGGGATAAATTGCAAGCATCCGACAATCATCCAGGAGAATCAACAAATATTCGATTCCACAAAGGAATAACGAATCTTACTCGACTGGGGAAACACAACAGGCTTCGACTGAAGAGTGCATGAGATATATTATCCATTACTGTCAGAAGGTGGATAACATACTCGCATGGAAGATTATCCACAACCGGTTACTGGGTTAATAAAGGATAAATCAACCGAAAAGAAAGGCATCGGGATACCAAAACTAGGTATATAAAGATGACCAATCAAAAGGAGCAACAATCATTACCAAGCAAAAGGGTAAATGAAAGAGAAACTCACTAGGGATGCATTGATAAACATCAATGATCCGGGGAACAAATCACTGGCATACGGTGAAAGGACCCACTGAGGATAAAATTGCAGGCATCCGGCAATTATCCACAAGGAAAGATCTGCTGGGGGTGCAATTGCTAACAAACGGAAATTACCCAGAAGAAAGAGGGAATACCAACATCGAATACTGGATGAAGATAACCACAAAGAGTAACCATCATCTGTTAGGATGAACAACAAGGTTAACTCTGCAAAGGGGAGAAATTAGGGTTTACAACTACCGAATACGGGGTAGAAGACCAAAACTCTGGTTGAGGATAAAATTGCTAGCAAACGGCAATTATCCACAAGAAAGCACAGACTCCGCTAGGGAGACAACAACAACATAGGATTTACAACTACCGAATACTGGGTAGAAGACCACAAAATCCACAATCAACCAGAATGAACCACAAAGGTTACCTCGGCTAGGGGAAAAGAGATAGGACTTATAACTACCAGATACTGGGTAGAGGGCCATCACTCTGATGAGGAAAAAAGAAATAGGATTCACAATTATCGAATACGGGGTAGAAAACCACAACCTCTGCGTGGGGAATGAAAGAATCACAACTCCGCACGGGGAAACAAAATAGGGTTTATAACAAACCATCAACTGCTGGAGAGCAAGAAAAAAAAGGATTTACGACTACCGAATACGGGGTAGACGACCATCGACTCTTGCTGAGGAACAAAGAATGTTCACAAACACCTATTCCACAAAAGGGGAAAAAGGTATACAGGATTTACAACTACCGGGTACTAGGTAGAAAACCAACAACTCTCCTGAGGAATAAAAGGTATATAACCACAAATTCCGCCAATAGGCAAAGGAACATATAGGACTTACAACTATCGGTTACTGGGTAGAGGCCCAAACTCCGCCGGGGATAAAAAGAATTATTGCCGGTTACTGGGCAATTCATTCATTTATTCCACCGGGAAGCACAAGAGACAGTTGAAAAAATGCCAATTCAGGATCAAACCAAAAAGGCAAACTGAATCAAGACTCGTCCTAATGAGGATATAACTCAATAGGAAAATCCATCCCAATATATGTGTTGGGAGGAAACGGAAGGAACCGTCATCCACGAGGATATATCTCAGTGGGGAATTGCAGAAGGAAAGACAGACACTTTCTGCTTATGGGGCTGACTCTATATTGAGGGATTAGACACCCGACATCTGCTTGGGAAGATCTATTGGAGAGATCTATATCACCATTAGCAGGAGACAACAAACAAAAGATATATGGCAAAAAATGCAACATGAATATCTGAATGTTGACAGTATGCATGAATATGCGTAATTTATGTTTGATGAATGCTGACAAAACAGACATTTCTAACACAAACAGGCCCAGGAACCAAACGCCCGGTACTACACTTCTAGAGGAAAATCCAAGGAAATCCAACTGGAAAGCCAATCTGCTTGAGATCTGACTGCTAAAAAGCAAAGATCTGCGGGGAAGCAAAAGATCAGAGATATCAAAGAAATCACAAAATCTCTGAGTGATGGATCATCAATCAACACAACTGGGGAATAAAAGTTCACAACAGGCAGAAACTGCCACAAAACAAATCTGTTGGGGAAAAGGAGAAATCCCGAGATTTCGGCAGGGGGATCCTCAGCATCAACTGGGAAACAAGAGTTCACTGCACAAGCAAGAACTGCTGAAGAGAACCGAACACACAAGTAGAATCTAGCCGCATAAGCAACTCTACTGGGGATACTGCCAGCCAGTCCATTGGGTATAAACCCACTGAGGGAAAATAGATCACACAAGTAGATTCTGCTACAAGCCACTCTACTGGGGATCAAAAGCATTAGGGAATCAACCAAATCTATGGATGATAGATCACCAATCAACCCCACTGGGGAAACAAGGATTTTCAACAGGCAGACACTGCCATAAAGACAACTCTGTTGAGGATACCAACTCTGTTAGTGATGCTGCAGGGAGATGACAAAATTTCTGCAGGAAAACAATCACAGACATAATCCACCGTACCACAAATTTACTGGCGAATTATCTGAGGAAGAGAAGGAGAGTTGGGGATCAACCACCACATGCTGAACCTTCTAAGAGGAAACCAACAACCGCTGAGGAGGAGATAATCGCTGCTCTGCTGAAGGGATAAGAGGTGAAAACCTCAACAAGCACTCTGATGGGGAGATATAGCATAAATCAAGTATATCATACCAACCACTCTGCTGGCGACTTTACTGAGGAAACAGACGAAGTCCCGGGATGTCAACCCACCAACTACCGAATCTTCCAAAAGGAAAAGCACCCATGCTGGGGAGAGAATATTGTTGGAGAGGACTATGAAGTTCTCAACAAACACTCTAGTTGGGGAACAAAATCTCAGCAGAAACTCTGCTTAGGGAACAACCCCGACAACAATCTGGATAAAGAGGATACAACCAATGCCAGGAATATGAACCAATGTCTTACCCTGTTGGAAATCATGCCACCCTTGGGAGAGCACTGAGAAATTCTTAAGTATCCTTTCATCTTTGTGAATGTTCACTTTATTTAAAACAAGATTTGAAAAATTTATTTGTTTAAAACAATGACATTTTATCAAATAAAACATGCAAAACATTTGTTGAATTGAACCAAATGAGAGTGCAAATAATTGGATAAAAGCTCAAATTGATTTGATGGAATGGTAGTCTGCGAATGGCGAGACTCCATAGATCTGTACAAAATTGAAATCAGTGATATATATTGGAAGAGGGCTACATTGAACATAATGATCCTTTCTCTACCAATTTGAATCTCGATGTATTCGAAGCTTCAGTTGACGACGAATCGAGAATCCCTGACGAAAAGATAACTGTGGAACAGAAAGTCTTGTCAGGATGCAGTTACTTGCCAAATCCCTAATTTTTGCCTAGATTGCCCCAGGGTGAGGTACTCAATCTAGCGGGATGCAAATTTTTTTTTTATGTCTCTAACTTTTGCCTGGATCACCCTTTCGGGTTCCCCACCGAGACGCTCATTTTTGCCTAAGCCGCCCTTTCGGGTTTTCAACTTAGCGAGCCATTCTGTTTTTCTTTTGCATACTTTTTTTTAGGCAAAGTATTTCTTGACTGCATCTGAATTCACAGGACGAGTGAAATCCTCCCCATCCATTGTTGTAAGCATCAAAGCACCGCCTGAAAAGGCTCTCTTAACAACATATGGACCTTCATAGTTTGGAGTCCACTTGCCCCTGGAATCGGGTGCGAAAGACAAAACTTTCTTGAGCACGAGGTCACCTTCTCGGAACACACGAGGTTTGACCTTCTTATCGAATGCTTTCTTCATTCTTTGCTGATATAACTGACCAGGGCACATGGCAGTCAATCGCTTCTCTTCAATTAAATTCAGCTGGTCGTAACGAATCTGAATCCATTCAGCATCAGTCAACTTGGCTTCCATCAAGACTCTCATTGATGGGATCTCCACCTCTACTGGGAGAACAGCCTCCATGCCGTAAACAAGAGAGAAAGGGGTTGCCCTTGTTGAAGTGCGAACAGATGTATGATAACCATGCAAAGCAAATGGCAGCATCTCATGCCAATCTTTGTACGTAACTGTCATCTTCTGGATAATCTTCTTGATATTCTTATTAGCAGCTTCAACAGCCCCATTCATCTTTGGTCTGTAAGGAGAGGAGTTATGGTGTGCAATCTTGAATTCAGCGCACAACTCTTCCATCATCTTATTATTCAGATTAGACCCATTATCAGTAATGATCTTATCTGGCACACCATAACGGCAAATCAGCTGATTCTTGATAAACTTCACGACCACCTTCCTGGTTACACTCGCATACGAAGCGACTTCAACCCATTTGGTGAAGTAATCAATTGCTACGAGAATAAACCTGTGTCCGTTGGACGCTTTCGGTTCAATCATGCCGATCATGTCGATTCCCCACATAGAGAAAGGCCATGGTGATGAAATCACATTCAGAAGTGTCAGAGGAATATGAATCTTATCCGCATAAATCTGACACTTGTGGCATTTCTTCACATATTTGCAACAGTCAGACTCCATTGTCAGCCAATAGTAGCCTGCTCTCAGCATCTTTCTAGCCATGGCATGTCCATTGGAATGAGTACCAAATGAACCCTCATGGACCTCAGTCATCAACAGGTTTGCTTCGTGTCTATCCACGCATCTGAGCAAAACCATGTCAAAATTTCTCTTATACAACACTTCACCACTGAGGTAGAAACTGCCTGACAACCTTCTTAAAGTTTTCCTATCTTTCACAGATGCCCCAGGCGGGTAGACCTGGTTCTGAAGGAAATTCTTGATATCAAAATACCAAGGCTTGTCATCATTCACTTCTTCCACTACAAACACGTGAGCTGGTCTATCCAAGTGCATCACGGTGATGTTGGGAACTTCATTCCAATACTTGACCACAATCATGGAAGCAAGCGTAGCAAGCGCATCTGCCATCCGATTATCCTCTCGAGGAATATGATGAAAGTCAACTTCTGTAAAGAACGTTGAAATCCTCCTTGCATAATCTCTATACGGAATGAGACCAGGCTGATTCGTCTCCCATTCACCCTTGATCTGATTGACAACCAGGGCCGAATCACCATACACATCAAGATGTTTGATTCTCAGATCAATACATTCTTCTAGTCCCATAATGCAGGCCTCATACTCAGCCATGTTATTCGTGCATTAGAAAGTTAGCCTTGCTGTAAACGGAATATGCGTGCCATGAGGAGTAATGATTACTGCCCTAATACCATTTCCGTACTGATTTACAGCGCCATCAAACACCATCGTCCATCTGGAACCAGGTTTTGGACCTTCATCAAGTGTAGGCTCATCGCAATCTTTCATTTTCAAATACAGAATCTCCTCGTCTGGGAAGTCGTACTGAACAGACTGATGATCCTCAATCGGCTGATGCGCTAAATGGTCAGCCAAGATACTACCTTTGATAGCTTTCTGAGCTCGATACTCGATATCATACTCAGACAACAACATCTGCCAACGGGAAATTCTCCCGGTTAAAGCAGGCTTCTCGAAAATATACTTGATTGGATCCATTCGGGATATCAACCAAGTTGTATGATTTATCATGTACTGGCGTAAACGCTTAGCAGCCCAAGCCAAAGCACATCACGTCTTCTCAAGCATTGAGTATCGAGACTCACAATCAGTAAACTTCTTACTGAGGTAGTAGATAGCAGATTCTTTCTTCCCTGACTCATCTTGTTGACCGAGTACACAACCCATCGAGTCTTTAAGAACAGTCAAATACATGATCAGAGGTCTTCCTTCTACAGGCGGAGACAAGATCGAAGGTTCAGACAGATATTCTTTGATACTGTCGAAAGCTTTCTGGCAATCCTCGGTCCAATCATGATATTGATCTTTCCGGAGGAGCTTGAATATCGGCGCACATGTGGCAGTCATGTGGGATATAAATCTGGAAATGTAATTCAAGCGGCCAAGAAAACCTCGGACTTGCTTCTCAGTTTTGGGCGCAGGCATCTCTTGTATTGCTTTGACCTTTGCAGGATCAACCTTAATACCTCTCTCGTTGACAACAAAACCCAATAACTTGCCAGAACGGACTCCAAATGTACATTTGTTCGGATTCAGACGAAGCCTAAACTTCCTAAAACGCTGAAAAAGCTTCAACAAATGCTCAACATGTTCAACTTCCGTTCGGGACTTAGCAATCATATCATCAACATAGACCTCTATCTCCTTGTGCATCATATCATGAAACAAGGTAGTCATAGCTCGTTGATACGTGGCTCCGGCGTTCTTCAAACCGAAGGGCATCACTCGATAACAGAATGTTCCCCAAGGTGTGGTGAATGTTGTCTTCTCCATATCCTCGGGTGCCATCTTGATTTGATTATAACCGGAAAATCCGTCCATAAACGAAAAGACTTTGAATTTAGTTGTATTGTCTACCAACATGTCAATGTGTGGTAGAGGAAAATCATCTTTCGGACTAGCTTTATTCAAATATTTGTAATCAACACACATACGGACTTTTCCGTCTTTCTTAGGCACAGGCACAATATTGGCCACCCATAGAGGATTGTAGAAGTCACTAGAAACCCCGCATCAATTTGCTTCTGAACTTCCTCTTTGATCTTCACTGCCATATCTGGATGAGTTCTTCTGAGCTTCTGCTTCACAGGCACGCACTCAGGCTTCAAAGGCAGGAAATGTTGCACAATATCTGTATCTAGAACCGACATGTCTTCATACGACCAAGCAAAGATATCGGAATATTCTCGTAGAAAATTGATCAACCCCTTCTTGACAGACTCTTCAAGGAGTGCCCCAATCTTTACCATACGAACACAATCTTTAGACCCCAAGTTGACTGTTTCCAGATCTTCGAGATGCGGCTGAATGACCTTCTTCTCGTGCTCAAGGAGACGGGAAATCTCGTCAGGAATCCCTTCAACATCATCTTCCTCTGCTTCAAATACAGGGAATTCAAAATTGGGAGATGGTGTTGGATCATTATGTTCAATGGGTTTTAGAATCAACCTGCATAATGATTTTGGATAATAAAAAGCTTTAGAATTTAAACAAGCAAATCATTATGCAGATGAAAAGATTGCTTTTATTCTTGTTTTTAGGGTTTTTTGTGATCACTGATTTCATGCAAAAGCAAAAAGTGAAAATAAATGGAAAACAAATGTTTAACAATGCATTAATTGAATGAAATATCATTGTATATATGATGCCAAGAATGTCATCACTTCTCCTTTTGGCATGGGAGAAAGGTTTTCAACAAAGTGAACAAATTACGCTGACTTATGAATGACCGTAGGAACATCCACAGCGACCCAATTGTGGCAGACACCACCAGGGATGACAAAGTTGCTCAAATCCTCTGCGTCCTCTTCCAAAATAGCAGCAGCTTCCTCAGCTTGATCGGCATGGATGAAACCTCCACTCTTGAACAGGCCTTGCTCATTGAATGCCCCAGAAGAATAGCCAATGCCAGCCCGAGATTTATTGTCTTCAAGCTCAATCATCTTCCCTAAACCAGCGACTGCACCACATTCGATGGCCAGTTTCGCATCACGATAGAAAGCAAATGAAGGAGACTTCTTCTCAATCGGCTCAATAACAGACAAAGCTTGGAAAGGCGTTCCAACTTCATCTTCAGCATCAATATATGAGAAAGAAGACAAGTGGCTAACCAGGAGAGCCTTTTCTCCCCCTACCACAACCAATTTCTTATTCTTGACGAATTTCAGCTTCTGGTGTAGGGTGGATGTCACGGCACCAGCCTCGTGAATCCATGGTCTACCAAGGAGACAGCTATAAGATGGGTGGATATCCATAACCTGAAAGGTAACTTGGAAATCACTTGGTCCAATCTTGATTGGGAGATCAACTTCCCCAATCACGGTCTTACGCGACCCATCGAAAGCTTTCACAACAACACCACTCTGCCTCATGGGAGGCCCCTGATATGACAATCTCGAAAGAGTGGTCTTTGGCAATACATTTAAGGATGACCCAGTGTCCACCAGCACGTTGGACATGGCGTCGTTCTTGCAATTCATGGATATATGTAAAGCCATGTTGTGGTCTCTTCCCTCCTCAGGGAGATCAGCGTCACAGAAACTCAAAGTGTTGCAAGCAGTAATGTTTGCAACAATACTGTCAAACTGCTCAATTGTGACGTCATGATCGACATAAGCCACGTCCAATACTTTCTGCAGAGCCTCCCTATGGGGTTCTGAATTCAGAAGCAAAGATAACACGGAGATCTTGGACGGCGTTTGTAGAAGCTGGTCTACAACGTTGTACTCACTCTT
The DNA here is from genome assembly GCF_024323335.1 of Lathyrus oleraceus. NCBI lineage: Eukaryota > Viridiplantae > Streptophyta > Magnoliopsida > Fabales > Fabaceae > Lathyrus > Lathyrus oleraceus. The sequence continues at coordinate 179,889,322 of NC_066580.1, read as the reverse complement.
CTTGATGAGCCTCAGCATCTCATCACAGTCATCATTCATAGTGCCACTAGGGCCAATAGAAGAAGTAGGCGTCTTTTGTACAGAGGAGGGTTTAGCAACAGCAAGTGCCGAATTCGGAACATTCACTGCAGTCCCAACCGGGCGCTCAGCAGAATCAGAAACAACATGAGGCTTCGGGGGTGCAGAAAACACACGACCACTACGGGTCAACCCGCTCACATCAGCAATATTTACCACAGAAGTTGAAGGCAACGGCACTTCTTTCCCATCTTCAACAGCAACAACACTGTAACGAAAGGGAATCGCTCTATCTGAAGAATAAGGCACCGGGCCTGCAGGCTTGATCACCAAAGAAGGAGAGACCTTCGGCTTGCTACCATCATAACGGATGACAACAGGCTCAGGAATCTTGAACACAGGAGAAATCACATTCACCTCTGGTTCGTCTTCATCAACATTTCTGTTTTGAAGAATCTCAATGGTACCATCGTCTAGCAGCTCTTGAAGCTCTCTGCGCACTTGGCGACAACCCAGCCTATTGACGGAGCAGATACGGCATCTGTCATGGTCATGCTCCATATGACTGTAATCACACAGCAGACGATGCAACTCGACCAATGACTGTCGAATATGGCTTACATATTTGACCTTATATTTGCCAGGGCAACCCTGGACCATGTTAACCGACTTCCCATGCTCGGGCAATGGGTTCTTCGTAACATTGGGGCCTGAGTCCTCAAAGCTCAGAATGCCGCATCTCATAAGGTCTTGAACCTTAGTCTTCAACGGATAGCAATTCTCTATATTGTGACCCGGAGCACCGGAATGATAAACACAATGCTGGTCGGGCTTGTACCACCACTGCGGGTTAGCAGGTACAGCCGGAGGATCCCTCGGGGTAATCAGTTTCCGCTCTATTAAAGAGGGATATAGCTAAGCGTATGACATAGGAATAAGATCGAAAGTGATCTTCTTCCTATCATAATTCAAATTAACCTGGTTATTGTTACCACGAGGCTGGTAAGCCTGTTGCTGTGGGCGATGTGAGAAAGCAAACCATACAACGATAGAGTCGCCACCACACTTTTATTTTATCCAAAGGAATGGCTAAAAAGTGAACAAAAGCCTAAGAAGGTCAGAGATCTGGGTAAGGGGTTAATTACGCAATGGGAAGGTGTTAGGCACCCAAAACGTCCTAGGTACTCCTAGGGAGCCCTTTTCACAACTTGTTGTACGAAATGTTATTTGTTTATGAAATATTTATTGTGCAAACATGGATTGAAGGGGTGAGAAAAAGAATGTACAAGTTATTATTTTTGTGTTTGAACGGATGAACCCGTTGCCTACGTACCTTTCCATGGAAGGTAAGGATCAAAACGCCGTAGTTCGGCTAAAAGATTTCCAAAATATGAGTGGGTTCATTTTAAACAAAAGCCCTAAGGTCTTTCGTTATCCACGGGAGAAAACTCAACCTTATACAAACAACAAGTCCACCATGTGAGAAAAGCTTCAACTTTCTAATGAGGGGTTAACCCTATAATAAGCAAGGAAGTCTTACAATTCAATCACTAAGGACAAAAGGTGAGATTAACATCAACCACCTAGGATAAATCAAACCTATGGCTAATGTATGAAAACTTATCAAGAATGGACAAAGCCACAAAACAATTGAATGAGTGAAATTAACCAATTATGATTATTCACAAAAGAAGGTCAAAGTATTATTAGGATTTAATTCAAAAGAAGTGTTATGAAATGAAGTTTGAAAAATCCAAGGCATAAGGCCTAGGTTTCTATTTTGAAAAGAAATGAAAATGTTTGCACAATAGTTTTCTTGTTTTGGATTAACATGCACATGGAGGTTTAAAGAAACACAAAGGTGGGAGGGTGAGGAAGTAAAACTTCTTAGATGTTCACCTCTTGAAATCATATGTAGATGATTCAAGTGATTCCTTTGGAATAGGCAACAATGCAAATAACAGATGAACAAAACAAATGGATACCGGATGCCAACCAATGGACTTATACCAATTTCACAAAATAAAATGGATACCGGAGGCCAATCAATGGACTTACACCAATCTCCCAAAACAAAGAGAACAATGATACCAGATGCCAATCAATGGACTTACACTAATCTCACAAAACAAAATGGATACCGGATGCCAATCAATGGACTTATACCAATCTCCTAAAACAAAGAAACAATGATACCAGATGCCAATCAATGGACTTACACTAATCTCACAAAACAAAATGGATACCGGATGCCAATCAATGAAATTATACCAATCTCCCAAAACAAAAACAAACATGAATACCGGATGCCAATTAATGGACTTATGCTTGCCTCCTCAATGGACCAAACAAAATGCTACAAAGCAAAGTTTATGAAATGATACACAAGTGAGGATGATAAATGCACAAAGGCACACTCAAGCAAATATGCACAAATGAATCAAGTAAGCAGACAATCAAGTCAGTTAGCACACACTATATACAATCAATTAGGCTCAAGCAAGGTTAGGCTTTACAGCCAACTGAAATGGGGTATTTTTGAGCTCTTAACCCTAACATTGAGAGTTAGGGTGAAGCAGATGAAATGGAGATGAGGGGTGTGCCTCATAGCTCTTATCCCTGGTCAGGGAGAGCTTTGATCAATGGAAAGGGTGGGAGTTCAGAAAGTTGGAACTCTTCTCCACATATGGACTCTATAAGATCTTGGGTTATTATTCACCATGCATCAACACATGGTGTGAGCAAAGTGAATGACACACTGAGTAGTAGGAGATGGATTACACATCTCTTTTATCTGCCAATTGCCTCATAAGAGGACTTTTCCTGCTTGGCACAAAAGATAAACAATCACAAGCATTGCCTCTTAAGGAGGACTTCAGACAGGTGCCTACCAGTAACAGTAGGTCTTCCAGACTACATGAAGATTAGAAATTATACCTAAGTGGTTAAGCAACCAAGCAAAACAAAGTTCACAATGAACTTAAAGCAACTTATGTACCTGTGGAAACATCAAACAAATCAGTACAATACTCAGACAATCAAACAACAGTCAATAAGCAACCAACATTTCCAATGTACAAAATGTGTAAGCCGAAAGTCAAACTCAAAATGAGTTAACATCAACCTACAAAACACACAAAGGTTAGTAATCAAAGGAAAACAACAATACTCAAGTGATGGAGCATCATCAATTATGCAACTTGAATGCTCAACCTGAAATCAAAGCTCAAACAAAAGCAACAAACCACTAGGTCAAAGCCTAGGGTCAAAGATGGCGAAAAAATTTAAAACAGGAGCTGAAATTTAACATGAATCAACTTCAATCACATCTTGACACACTCCAAAAGGTCTCATATCAATATCATTAACCAAAAGCATTTCATGATCAATTGAAGTTCAATGCAATTTTAAAACTCAAATGTGATCAACCAGAATGAAAAATCTCAATTAAATCAGAAATGATTCAAATAATTCCAACAAAATTCATGATCAATCAAGACGTTCATAACATGCACCACATAAAAAATCAGAAGCATTGGACATCTTGATATGGAAAACTCATCATACAAGTGGAACAAGCAAAGGTGTGACACAAATTGTCACACCAAATTAGCACAATCATAAAACAGAATTGGTAATTGATAAAAATGCCAAATCAAAACCAAAATGTCAAGAAATGTGTCTAGTTTCATAATGCAAAATTTCATATTCATTGCATTAAAGACCAGCATTTCACAACATGATAACCAAGGCAAGGTCAAATAAGGACACATGTTCTATCATTCTAGCACAAAAAATTATCCAGCCAAGCACAACTTGTAAAATCATGATGATAAAAAACTAGAGAGAATAAGGATCACAATGCAAAAAACCTGGTAATTTTTGGATCAATTTTCAAATAGTTATGATTTTTTAAAGATGAGAAAAAAAAAATAAAAAGCATGTGAAGCATGGCATGCAATATATGGAGGGAAAAGGAGAAAAAGAATGAAGCATTTGAAAACATGCTGCAGCGGGGAATCGAATCCGGTCACAATTCAAATGAGAAACGCGCCAATATGAAACACGGCGTTTCATTTATTGACGTGTCTTGGTCAATGCTTGTGTGGCGCGGTCAAACAAATGTGAACGAATGGAAGTGCTGTGTGTGCAGTGACGTGGACCAATACATGTCCAGCCCTAAATAAACACATGCAAACGCAGAAAAGCGTGGCCAAAGGATCAAAAGCGTGGCCTGAAGATGAAATTCATCTTCTTCATCGTGCAGCTCATGAATAGTAGCAAGCATCAAGAACATTTTCTCCAGAAATCACAATTAAACATACTAACGTATAGGTCTTTCATCATAGATCAATAATCCACAAACATTTCATGCAAAAAACATCAAGACAAGCTCGGATCGAAGAAAAGAAAATTCATCATCAAAACTTTAATCACTTATATCTAACTCAAAACAGCACCAAAATTCATGATTCAAAGCTCAGCATAACTAGCACATATAGATCTACAACATCATGGCAAAGAAATTCAAAAATAAGAGATTCGATTTGTAACCTCTTGAAGAGCAGAACTGGATTCGGCTTGATTCAAGACTTGTGATAGCTCCAATTCTATTCTACAATGCTTATGGAGTTGATTGATGATGAAATTGCAGCTCAAACACACTTGAATTCCACAGAATTTGAAATCACCAGTGATGCTTCCATCTTCGGGTATAGCTCAATATGACACTGCTTCTCTTGGTTCCACGTGCAAACTTGTTCAACAGAGGTTCGGGATCATGAATCAAGCATTTTCCATGGCTTGTATGTGAAGAATTTGGAAGAAAATTTTGAGAGAAAAAATTGATGAATTTGGATCTAGATCTGAAAAATGGTTGCTAATCCCTGAAAACAGTTAGGGTTTTCTTTATATATGTTGTGCTAATCCTGTTTAAATCATGTTTAGGCGAAAGCTAATTGGAATTAACCATTTTCAAGGTGTATGTGCAAATTGGCTTTTCACCCTCATGCATGGAATGCATGTATGAACAGTGCACGAATTTCCTGTTAGACGGTGTGGCTAGTGATCGAGAGGGGGGTGAATAGATCACCTCTTTAAAATTTACGGATTTTTACGTTTAATCAGAGTTTTCAAAAACAGCGTATAAAGCAGTCCCGAATCGACTTCCGTCTATTCTGAACCGCTACTAGAAAGCCGGACACGCAAGTGCAGTTGCTGGATTTGAATGAGAATGACAGAATTAATACACACAGAATGTTAACAGATTGAATGCGCTTATCCTCAAATACTATTTCCAATGAACACAATCAAGTTAACCGTTTTGTCAAACAGTTGGTGTGTGAGTGTTTGATGATAAACAGCAATGGTGTATGACTAAAGGTTTTGTTATCACTGCTGTCCAGAAATTTAATCAATCACCACACACTAACAGAATTTGCAAAATAATATTTGAAACGTAAAGAAGATTAAGGTAAAAGAAGATACGCAGAGATTTGTTAAGGAACTTCCCCACGTCGTCCTCGCGTGTGGGTACGTCTCCCTCTCAATTTCAAAGGAAATTGAGAACTTTGATTATCAATTATTGCCGAATCCGTTGATACAAGGTTTTGATACAAAGACAGAATTTCTAATCTCCAAGAACCTCTTCTTGTATAAACCTTCACTTGATCTGAGCTTGATCAAGATTTTCCTGCACAAAGTTGCAAACAATTCACCGGTTCCACGACCTGCTTGTGAAATCCCCCGATCTCCAAACGCAACGCTGCGGCTGAATCTGTTCTGCAAATGTGACTCCGAAACCCTCAAGAACAGTCCAGTTCTTGAAGGACAAACCAGTAGGTTTTTCCTAGAAACCCCCTTCAACCTTCAACCCAGCTAGATCCTCGATCGTTCCACTGCAAACCACAGCTAGATCCTTGATCACACCACTGAACGTTATCTCAATCCCTCTTTAGTCCAAAGAACAAGAATTGTTGTGTGTAATTGTTCTTGAAGAAAATTGATTGAGAAGATGAAGAAGATGAAGTCTCTTTCAGGTTTCTAAATGCTCACTGACAATTGCTCCAACACTTGTTTGATCTTGTGTTCAATTGTCTTTTTGCTCAATGAATTCGTGTCCTTCAATTGCTGTCAAAACCTGTATATATGTACTGCAAAACAGATTCTGTTATGACTCAAAACAGCCTTGTGTATTGATACACAGGAGTGTGCATCGATGCATACTGTAAGTTGTTTGTAATTTGGTCAAATTAATTAATCATGTATCGATGCAAAAGTCGTGTGTATCGATGCATGTGGTATTTTACACTAATCTGTATCGATGCATAATGCTCATGTATTGATGCACAGGCTAACACAAGTGGTCATGTATCGATCCAGAAGTCGTGTGTATCGATGCACAGAGCTTTTGCACTTCCATGTATCGATGCATGGCTCGTGTGTATCGATGCATACTGAACATAATTTGTTTTGTCATTTAATCAAGGCTGCATGTATCGATGCACAGATTCATGTATTGATACATACTGTTACAAAATGCATTTTAATAGTTATTTTAAGTAATTTTTCAATGTACATGTATATGTGTGGTTATGCAACAATGGAGTGAGATGAATCACAAGGTAAAAACACAATTATATCATGTAATGCAATGCACAACCAATTTGGATGATGTTCACACAATTTGCTATCATTAAAAGTTAATTCAAGTTAAAGAATTCTTTCACAAACTCCCCCTTTTTGATGATGGCAAATTCTTGGCAAGATGTGTGATACTCCCCCTGAGTTTGTGCATATCTGCATTTTCTCCCCCTTTGTCAACATCAAAAAGAGGAAGAACCATAGTTGTCAAGTATAGAGTGAAGCAGGGCATGGCAAAAAAGATAATACGCTATCAATCACACAGAGAGAAGCGGCAAGTTAAAGAATCATTCACAAAGAATCATTCAAAAGGTACGGGCAATAACAGATAGAAATAAATAGAACCTTAAAAGCATTTAAAGTGTGCAAACAAGTTTAGGAGTTACATAAGCTAGAACAAATAATGTGCAACCAAATGAAATGAAATGCATTGAAATGAAAGGTATGGTGGGTTAATTTGGATTGTGGCCACCACAGGATTCCTCATCATGTCTGTCGGGGTCTCGGTAGCTTGGCGGAGGTGGAGGAGGAGGCATCGTGTCTGGATTATGTCCCATGAATGAGTATTGCCTGAACCGATTCTGAACCTCAACGCTTCGAAAGCTGTCCATAATCCCAGGATTTTCACGGCAGTCATCCATAAAACCGGACATTTCGTTGTAGAACACTTGATGCCATTTGACCAAGTCTTGGTGCCAAGCATGTTGATTGTGATACATCCGAGTGTGCTCATCATGCCACTCACGATGCTCATTATGCCATTCAGTTTGTTGAACATGCCAATAGCGTGCTTCGTCATGGCGTTCCTTGTTGACAAGATCCATCTGTTGCAGCATGTGTGTGATGTCCGCAGTTGGTGTTGATGCTGAAGTACCACCGGTGAATGGAGGGGCTGTAGGTTCAGGTACATAGTTGGTAGGAGACCATCTTCGTGGCACCCATTCACCCCAACCAGTATTGGCCTCAGCTTGTGGTGCATCGGTATCAGCCGCATCCTGCATCTCTTCATCAGGCTGATCTTCAGCAACATGGATGCGTTCCGAAGGGATGTCAAAGTTGTAAATTCTGGTTTTGGATTTCCTTTCGTAAAAATAGAAGCACTTGCGGTCTTTGTCCCATCGATATCCCATATGCGAAAGAGTGGCAGAGTCAAACTCTTGAGCAGCAGACGGGGATATAAGAGGAACAATAGGGATTGTGACTTTCCAGAACTTTAGAATTTTCATGACTTGAGAGGCATACCCTAGCGCTACAGTTTTGCTGTCTCGCACATAAAATAGACGTTTTACAAAGTAGTTCGCCCAATTTAAGTGAATCTTATTTTGCAGAATGTAGAGAAGGTGTATGCTAGGCCTATCCAACCGAGAGTGGCCACTGTTGGTTGGACGCAGAATGTGAGTAATGATCCAGTGCAGAATACGCGCAGTTTGTTTGATCATACCTGACGTGACGTGTTCGTCCTCACTCAACGGTCTATCAATCTTTAGGATAGAAGTTGTAAAGTCCCTCAGGTCAAATTCAGGATCAAAGTGCAGGTCATGCCAGGACTTGAAAGCCATCGACGGAAGCGGCATTTGAAACACCGTTTCCCAATTAGCGGCTTCAAAGGTATATGTTCTGACTCCGATAGAACACCGGAACATATAGCCTGGACCAGTGTGTAAACCAGCATAAAAGGCCCGGATGAAATCCTCATGATAGGCATCTTTTGTAGATAGAAAGGACCCAAGTTTTTGTGCATGTAACAGTTCAACTACTTCATTTAGGTGCAGGTGAACAGCATCTGTTTTATCAAAGATATGAGGTTTCATTACCAACCTGGCCTTGAAGGATTCCTCAAATTCAGCAGCAATGGCAGGATGAAGAATGTCTAAGGCATTTGAAGGAACATCTGGTGGTTGCTGAGACGTACCGACTGCTTCCTTTCCCTTGCCTTTTCCTTTGGCTCTGACTGGAATAGTGCGTGGAGGCATGGTGATGTTTAGATTTTAGGGTTTTACCAAGTTTGTGAGAGAGTGAAGATGAGAAGGATTAGGGTTAGCCACTGGTTTTGGGGTTTTTTGAGGGCAGATGAGATGAAGTAATGAGATAAGAGATGATATGATTGGTTGATGTGTCGATGCATGTGAGAGAAAAAAATGCATTTAATTCAGATGACAGCAGTGAGTATCGATGCAGAGAGTTATGTATCGATGCTAGGTATTTGAAAATTTTCATTGTATCGATACATACGATGGATGCGTCGATGCCAGGGTTTACAATTCCCTTGTGTATCGATACATGCGATATATGCATCGATGCATACTGAAGCTGTATTTCAAAAAATTTAATTTTAGAGTATGTGCATCGATGCAGGCTGCGTATGTATTGATACATACTGATGCTGAACTGGTTTTTAATGTGTTTTAATGCAGAATGATTATGCAGGTTGCAATATGACATGTTAATGAGCACACATTATGGACAAAGAGTATATTCAAGCAAACTTTACATCAACTAGAGTAAGCACATTTGATCTAACAGCCACAATCACTAATCAATAAGAAAATTGTAGAAAGGATTGATATTACCTCTGTTGGAGAGATCTTGTGAAGTATAATTGACATCTAAAACAGTGCTTGTCACACACGGTGAGGCATAATATAATTAAGATGCAACATGCCTATGACATCAAATGAGATAGATCTAAGATTCCTAATTCGCGACGAATGTTGAAGAAAGGTTCCGTTGCCAATGGTTTAGTGAAAATATCAGCAAGTTGGTTTTTGGAGTCAACGTGCTCAAAGACAACGTCTTCTTTTTCAACATGATCACGAAGGAAATGATGTCTAATCTCTATGTGTTTAGTGCGTGAGTGTAAAACAGGGTTTTTAGTAAGGTTTATGGCACTAGTGTTGTCACATTTGATAGGAACACGTTTGAGTTGAATGTTAAAGTCTTGTAGTTGCTGCTTCAGCCATAGAATCTGAGCGCAACAACTACCGGCTGCAACGTATTCAGCCTCTGCAGTTGACAAAGCCACAGAAACTTGCTTTTTGCTGTGCCAACTGACCAAGGAGTTTGAAAATAGGTGACACGTACCACTTGTACTTTTCCTATCTGATTTGCAGCCAGCAAAATCAGAATCGGAGTACCCTACTAAGCTACAATCACTTCCTTTAGAATACCAAAGCCCATATTTGGATGTTCCATGAAGATATCTAAATATGCGCTTCACCGCTTTTAGGTGCGATTCTTTAGGATTTGATTGATAGCGTGCACACATGCAAACACTAAACATGATGTCGGGTCTAGAAGCAGAAAGATACAAGAGAGATCCAATCATACCTCTGAATCTTTTGACATCTACACACTTACCGTGTTCATCCTTTTCTAGATTTCCGTTGGTAGGCATTGGAGTGTCGATTGATTTTGAGTCATTCATTCCAAAGCGCTTGAGTAGTTCTCTGCAGTATTTTGTTTGACATACTGCAGTACCTTCCTCAAGTTGCTTTATTTGCAGTCCTAGGAAGTAGTTTAGCTCCCCCATTAGACTCATCTCAAATTCACCCTGCATAACCTTAGAAAATTCTTCGACCAAGTGTATGTTAGTTGAACCAAATATGATGTCGTCGACATAAACTTGAACTAAAAGAATATGCTTTCCTTTGTGTTTAATAAAGAGAGTATTGTCCACTTTACCTCTTGAATATCCATGATCAATTAGGAATTTGCTAAGTCTTTCATACCAAACCCGAGGGGCTTGTTTAAGACCATACAAAGCTCTTTTTAACTTGTAAACATGATCTGGATTTTCAGCATTTTCAAAACCGGGAGGTTGTGAAACATATACTTCTTCATTTATGACACCATTAAGAAAGGCACTCTTTACGTCCATTTGGTAAAGCTTAAAATCCTTAGAACACGCATAGGCGAGCAGAAGACGTATAGCTTCGAGGCGAGCAACTGGAGCATAAGTTTCCTCATAATCTATGCCCTCCTCTTGGTTATATCCTTGTGCTACTAAGCGTGCCTTGTTCCTAGTAATCACTCCGTTTTCATCAAGTTTGTTTCTAAAAACCCACTTAGTGCCTATGATATGATGATCTCGCGGACGAGGGACAAGTTCCCAAACGTCATTTCTTTTAAATTGATTAAGCTCTTCTTGCATGGCCATTAGCCAAAACTCATCAATCAAGGCATCTTTGGCATTTTTAGGTTCTACTTGTGACACAAACGCGAAGTGAGAACAAAAGTTACTTATCTTAGACCGGGTCATTACTCCCTTTGAAATGTCTCCCAAAATGTTGTCGATGGGATGGTCTTTTGAGGATCTCCAAGCAGTTGGAAGGTCATTCACTTCAGCTGTCTTTTCTTCCTCAATTTCTTCATGACTTGCATCTTCCTCCTTCTCATAGGCAGCAGTTTTGGACTGATCAATTTCCTCAACAGCTTCCTTGAGTATGTCTTCTGTTAGATACACCTGCGTCATCAAAAGAAATACCTTTTCCGACATGTTTCGGATAAGACTCATCAAACGAAACATGAACCGACTCTTCAACAGTAAGTAAACGCTTATTATACACTCTATATGCTTTACTTGACATTGAGTAACCAAGAAAAATACCTTCATCCGCTTTTGCATCGAACTTCCCAATGTTTTCCTTACCGTTATTCAAAACAAAACATTTACAACCGAATACGTGAAGATGTGACAAGTTTGGTTTTCTTCCTTTCAAAAGTTCATAAGGAGTTTTGTTCAAAATAGGGCGAATTAAAATTCTGTTTAGGACATAACAGGCTGTGCTAACAGCATCAGCCCAAAAGTATTTTGGTAATCCACCCTCATTAAGCATTGTTCTTGCCAACTCCTCTAAAACACGATTTTTCCGCTCCACAACGCCATTTTGTTGTGGAGTGCGAGGGGCTGAAAAGTTATGCTCAATGCCATACTTGTCACAAAACTTCTCAAAGTGATAATTTTGAAACTCACCACCATGATCGCTACTAATTGTAACTATTTTGGAATTCATTTTGTTTTGGGACAGATTTGCAAAATTTTTGAAAGCAGAAAAAGTTTCATCTTTGCTATGAAGGAATATAGTCCAAGTGAATCTAGAGTAGTCATCAACTATTACAAAGCCATAGTAGTTTCCACCTAGGCTCTTTGTCCTAGAAGGTCCAAAGAGGTCCATATGGAGAAGCTCAAGGGGTCGTGAAGTTGAAATTACGTTTTTAGATTTAAACGACACCCTTGTTTGCTTTCCCATTTGGCACGCGTCACATAGGTGGTCTTTTGAAAATTTTATTTTTGGTAGACCAACTACTAGATCCTTAGATACAACCTTGTTTAGCAAATCGAAGTTAACATGAGCTAAACGTCTATGCCAAAGCCAAGAATCATCATTCAAGGTGACTAGACATTTAGTATTTGTTAACGGTACATCAAACAAGTCAAGCATATAGATGTTGTTTACTCTTACACCTTTAAACACAATGTTTTGTTCAACATGTTCAATTATGCAACAAGTTTTTGTAAATGACACTTTATAGCCCATGTCGCATAGTTGACTTATGCTTAACAAATTGTGTTTAAGTCCCTCAACTAAATGGACATTTGAAATAGTAGTGGTAGAGGGATTACCTACACTACCTTTGCCGAGTATGGCTCCTTTGTTGTTGTCTCCATACGTAACATATCCCTTCTTCTTTGCCTTGAAGTCTATGAAAAGCGATATGTCACCGGTCATGTGCCTTGAGCAGCCGCTGTCAAGAAACCACCTTCTATCCGCGGAGGCAAGGCACTCATCCTACAACATCAAAAGAGAGAAGTTGGTACCCAATTTTCATTGGGTCCAAGTGGGTAAGTGCTAACATGGTTGCCTTTTGGCTTCCATCGATAAATGCCTTTAGGGACAAGAAATCTCCTAAATTTGCACTTTTCAATGGTATGGCCAGCATGGCAACAATAATGACATAAACGATGATGGTATGTTTGTTGTTTCTTGTTCATTGAATCCTTTAGAATAAAAGAGTATTTTGCATATGGAGGATTCAATGACTTTTTAAACAACTTAGGATCAACGGCATAAGTAATTTTAGGTTGTAGCGCTTTTTCTAATTTGACCTTAAGAGTGTTTACCTCTTTTTGCCAAATATAGCAAGCGTCACAATACCTAACTCTACTACATCCGTCAATATCAATATCTTTTGAATTTTCTGCAATACTACGCTTCAATGCTTCTAACTCAATTTCAGCTTTGTTTACTTTACCTTCCAAAAATGAAAAGATATGTTTGTCGGAAGATAATCGTTTAAAAGCATCTATCGCTTCGTTATGCAGTTTTTCAAAAGCTATCTTTAGTTCCGAAAATGACATAGAGGAGAAGTTATTGTAGTAGGCTTGTTTTACCTTTTTGTCATTGTTTTTCTTCTTGTGGTAGGGCAGAATTTTTGTGTGAGCCATGAGGCATAGATTTGCCGCTTCATCATCATCACTTGAGCTTTGCGTGCATGATGAGTCGCTATCACTTTCCCATGCAATGTACGCTCTTCTTTGTTTGCTGTACCCTTTTGGTGAATCCTTTCTTTGATCCTTATACTTTATAGGGCAATCCGTTTTGTAATGTCCGGATTTACCGCAATTGAAACAGGATCCTCTTCCTCTACTTTTCTTGTTCTCTTCTTGTTTTGAGTTTGTAGATTGTTTTCGAAACTTCATGAGATTTTGTCGGAATGCTTGACTCCATTCTTTCGAATGAATCTATTGTATCTTCTTACAAACAGTCCCATTTCTTCATCATCCGTGTCTTTGTCACTACTTGAATCATTGTCGCTTTGCTCTTTTCGTGAGGATTTAGAGCTAGAGGCCACAAGAGCTATTGGCTTCTTCTCTCCCTCTTTGTCTCTTTTCTTCTCCTTTTCCTTCTTACTTTTATTCTCATATTTTTCAAGACTTTCTAAAGCTTGCTGATGTTCTTCCAGCTTTCCAAACAGTGTTGTAATCGTAAGTCTTGTAAGATCGTTGGCTTCCTTGATTGCTGTAACTTTAGGTTGCCACTCCCTGCTTAGACACCTGAGAATTTTATTAGTAGCAATTTCATTGGAAATAGGTTTTCCAAGAGCATTCAATCGGTTAGTTAGATGAGTGAATCTCTTTTGCATGTCGGAGATGGATTCTCCTTGTTTCATGCGAAAGAGTTCAAACTCTTGATTGAGTGTGTTAATGCGGGACTGTTTTACTTCAGTAGTGCCCTCATGAGCAACTTCTAAAGCGTCCCACATTTCTTTAGCTGTCGTGCAATGTGATACTCGATAATATTCATCAACACCAAGTGCTGAAATTAACATGTTTCGAGCTCTCCAATCACACGACCACTTTTTCTCATCTTTCTCATTCCAATCATCTTCTGGTTTAGGTACTATGGCGCCAGCCGCATTGGTCATTGTAATTTGAAACGGACCGTTTTCAATGGCAGCCCATACTAGCCTATCCACAGAATTTATATGGACTCGCATGCAGTCTTTCCAGTAGCCATAGTTTTCACCGTTGAAAATAGGCGCTCTATTATACGCCCCCTTTGGTTCAGAATCCATACTGTTACAGGCAGCCACAGAGCACCAGCGAACCGGCGCTCTGATACCACTTGTTACGGATTTTTACGTTTAATCAGAGTTTTCAAAAACAGCGTATAAAGCAGTCCCGAATCGACTTCCGTCTATTCTGAACCGCTACTAGAAAGCCGGACACGCAAGTGCAGTTGCTGGATTTTAATGAGAATGACAGAATTAATACACACAGAATGTTAACAGATTGAATGCGCTTATCCTCAAATACTATTTCCAATGAACACAATCAAGTTAACCGTTTTGTCAAACAGTTGGTGTGTGAGTGTTTGATGATAAACAGCAATGGTGTATGACTAAAGGTTTTGTTATCACTGCTGTCCAGAAATTTAATCAATCACCACACACTAACAGAATTTGCAAAACAGTATTTGAAACGTAAAGAAGATTAAGGTAAAAGAAGATACGCAGAGATTTGTTAAGGAAGTTCCCCACGTCGTCCTCGCGTGTGGGTACGTCTCCCTCTCAATTTCAAATGAAATTGAGAACTTTGATTATCAATTATTGCCGAATCCGTTGATACAAGGTTTTGATACAAAGACAGAATTTCTAATCTCCAAGAACCTCTTCTTGTATAAACCTTCACTTGATCTGAGCTTGATCAAGATTTTCCTGCACAAAGTTGCAAACAATTCACCGGTTCCACGACCTGCTTGTGAAATCCCCCGATCTCCAAACGCAACGCTGCGGCTGAATCTGTTCTGCAAATGTGACTCCGAAACCCTCAAGAACAGTCCAGTTCTTGAAGGACAAACCAGTAGGTTTTTCCTAGAAACCCCCTTCAACCTTCAACCCAGCTAGATCCTCGATCGTTCCACTGCAAACCACAGCTAGATCCTTGATCACACCACTGAACGTTATCTCAATCCCTCTTTAGTCCAAAGAACAAGAATTGTTGTGTGTAATTGTTCTTGAAGAAAATTGATTGAGAAGATGAAGAAGATGAAGTCTCTTTCAGGTTTCTAAATGCTCACTGACAATTGCTCCAACACTTGTTTGATCTTGTGTTCAATTGTCTTTTTGCTCAATGAATTCGTGTCCTTCAATTGCTGTCAAAACCTGTATATATGTACTGCAAAACAGATTCTGTTATGACTCAAAACAGCCTTGTGTATTGATACACAGGAGTGTGCATCGATGCATACTGTAAGTTGTTTGTAATTTGGTCAAATTAATTAATCATGTATCGATGCAAAAGTCGTGTGTATCGATGCATGTGGTATTTTACACTAATCTGTATCGATGCATAATGCTCATGTATTGATGCACAGGCTAACACAAGTGGTCATGTATCGATCCAGAAGTCGTGTGTATCGATGCACAGAGCTTTTGCACTTCCATGTATCGATGCATGGCTCGTGTGTATCGATGCATACTGAACATAATTTGTTTTGTCATTTAATCAAGGCTGCATGTATCGATGCACAGATTCATGTATTGATACATACTGTTACAAAATGCATTTTAATAGTTATTTTAAGTAATTTTTCAATGTACATGTATATGTGTGGTTATGCAACAATGGAGTGAGATGAATCACAAGGTAAAAACACAATTATATCATGTAATGCAATGCACAACCAATTTGGATGATGTTCACACAATTTGCTATCATTAAAAGTTAATTCAAGTTAAAGAATTCTTTCACATTTCCTTCCTTTTCCACTTAAAATCTGATTTTGGAGCCAATGACAATAGCAAAATGTTTAAATAATGCACCAAATTTGAATTTTAAAATTTCCCTCCAAAAAACCAATGAATTACCAAATGATCATGTGATGACAATTTATGTAATGTGATGCATGATTTGGAAATTAGAGGTCAAGAGAAGAATAATGCAAAAAGAGCCACCCATTTTGGAGCTTTGGTTAAAAAGTTATGTCCATTTGAAGTTCCATGCATAGTTTTCCATGTTTTGATCATATCTCCTTAACCACACATGCGAAATTGATGATCTTGGACTTTTTGGAAATGGGAGAGAAAGGTATACAACTTTCATGTTCAACAAAATTTCATTTGAAGCTTTCTTGATGATGTAATAAGAAGTTGAAGTTGAACTAAAACCTTTCCTTTTTTGGCAAATTCAAATTATAGGTCACTTTCTATTTTTGGAAAGTTTTGACCTGACTTTAAATTCTTCAATGTTGATGTTTGAAATGTCAAATAAGACTTGTTTAAACATGAATGAAGTATTTCTAATCACTTCCCACCTCCAAATCCACAGTTGATCTTGCAGTTGACTTTCTAAGCCTTCAGTTGACTTGGGAATGTTCTGATGAAATTCCAGCCTCTACCACTTGGGATTTTGCTTCAAAATAACATCATAGCTCATATGAACTCTTGATGAATGATTGTGGGGGTCCAAATCTCAAGAATGACCACCATCTATTGCTCAATGAATGCTTTGAATTGCCTTGACCTGTTAATGCTTCATCTGCAAGACAAAGGTTAGATGACATATTTTTGTATCTTTGGTTAGTGGTAAAAAGAAAAAGCAATGATATACAAATGCAAACATGCTTGGTGACCAAGAAACACTCTCAAAAAGATGACCCACCCATAGGGAAGGAAGCAAGGTGTCCAATGATCCTTGAGGCAATGCAATGTTATGATATGATGCCATGAGGGATCTTAGGGACAAAATTGGGGTCTTACAGATGCCCCTATTTAAGGTCATTCTAGCCGGAGAAATGAAGGTTAAAATCTTCATCTCGACGCAGTAGAATGGGCTTAAATAACAGTAATGAGACAAATTTTGGTCCCTAAGATTCCTCATGATGCAGATGTATGCATGTAAAGCAAACAAACTTTGTGGGGGATACTGGTCCACAAAGAAGAAAAGACGATCCATCGGAGTAATACACTCACCAGGAACAGAGACTCTAACAGGACTCTCGTGCGGATAAGAACAAAAAAAGCGTGAGCAGAACACGACTCTGAATTAGGGGAAACAAGAATTAGACACAGCGTGAGCAGGACACGACTGGACTAGAGACGTTACTGGGGAGTAAAAGACTCAAACTGGGGAAAAGAAAACTTCCAAAGGAAGACACACCCATCGGAAAGACTCAAGCTGACTCAAACTATCCACGAAGGATACTTCGGGTAAGAATCCGGACTCGGACTGGGGAAAGATTCACACAGAACCTCCCTGCCGGGGAAAACTGCATATATTGGAGAAAACGCCAATACAGCAAAAGGGTAAAATCACAACGGAAACTCCATTGGGGAATGTCTAACAAAGAGACTCTCCTGGAGAAAAATCTGCAAGATGAGATGTTACCGGCTACTAGGTAACAAGCTCAAAAAGACATGTGATCTAAACACCGGTTACTGGGTGAAAGAACAACAAACTCAGGAAGAATGAATATCTAAGACCGGTATAAGGGTGAGAGATATCAATCAACCAAACATCTGAGAAAGACCTGAAAAAGGTACATCAACTCAGGAAAATCTGACTCCACAGGGGACCAAGGTCATAATAGGGAGCAGAAAGGAAGGAACACCAGAGATACCGGTTACTGGGTATATAATAGGTGACCGACCGAAGCGTGAATTGGTATATATGCCAAAACACTCATCATCCGAAAGGAGGGCTTGAAAAAGAAAATCAACTTACAGGATGGACATTCGAATCCGCAACGGGAAAACGAATCTTACTCAGCTGGGGAAAAAACCCAAAGAGCGCATGAGATATAATATCCATTACCGTCAGAACGTGGATAGTATACTCGCATGAGATATATCATCTATTACCGTCAAAACGTGGATAATATACTCGCATGGAAGGAACACCAGGGATACCGGTTACTGGGTATATAATAGGTGGCCAACCGAAAACGTGAATTGGTATACATGCCAAAACACTCATCATCCAAAAGAGAGCAAAACGCAAACTTACCAAAGGATGGATATTCGATTCTACAAAGAATACGAATCTTACTCCGCTGGGGAAAATCAACAAAGGATTCCACCCAAAGAGCGACTTAGATATATTATTCATTACCGTCAGAACGTGAATAATACACTCGAAAAGGAAGAGACACCAGAGATACCGGTTACTAGGTATATAATAGGTGTCCAACCGAAGATAGAGAGATAATCGATACCAACAACAACAGGGAAAACGAAAGATAACTCACAGGGGATAAATTGCAAGCATCCGACAATCATCCAGGAGAATCAACAAATATTCGATTCCACAAAGGAATAACGAATCTTACTCGACTGGGGAAACACAACAGGCTTCGACTGAAGAGTGCATGAGATATATTATCCATTACTGTCAGGAGGTGGATAACATACTCGCATGGAAGATTATCCACAACCGGTTACTGGGTTAATAAAGGATAAATCAACCGAAAAGAAAGGCATCGGGATACCAAAACTAGGTATATAAAGACGACCAATCAAAAGGAGCAACAATCATTACCAAGCAAAAGGGTAAATGAAAGAGAAACTCACTAGGGATGCATTGATAAACATCAATGATTCGGGGAACAAATCACTGGCATACGGTGAAAGGACCCACTGAGGATAAAATTGCTAGCATCCGGCAATTATCCACAAGGAAAGATCTGTTGGGGGTGCAATTGCTAACAAACGGAAATTACCCAGAAGAAAGAGGGAATACCAACATCGAATACTGGATGAAGATAACCACAAAGAGTAACCATCATCTGTTAGGATGAACAACAAGGTTAACTCTGCAAAGGGGAGAAATTAGGGTTTACAACTACCGAATACGGGGTAGAAGACCAAAACTCTGGTTGAGGATAAAATTGCTAGCAAACGGCAATTATCCACAAGAAAGCACAGACTCCGCTAGGGAGACAACAACAACATAGGATTTACAACTACCGAATACTGGGTAGAAGACCACAAAATCCACCATCAACCAGAATGAACCACAAAGGTTACCTCGGCTAGGGGAAAAGAGATAGGACTTATAACTACCGGATACTGGGTAGAGGGCCATAACTCTGATGAGGAAAAAAGAAATAGGGTTCACAACTATCGAATACGGGGTAGAAAACCACAACCTCTGCGTGGGGAATGAAAGAATCACAACTCCGCACGGGGAAATAAAATAGGGTTTATAACAAACCATCAACTGCTGGAGAGCAAGAAAAAAAAGGATTTACGACTACCGAATACGGGGTAGACGACCATCGACTCTTGCTGAGGAACAAAGAATGTTCACAAACACCTATTCCACAAAAGGGGAAAAAGGTATATAGGATTTACAACTACCGGGTACTAGGTAGAAAACCAACAACTCTCCTGGGGAATAAAAGGTATATAACCACAAATTCCGCCAAGAGGCAAAGGAACATATAGGACTTACAACTATCGGTTACTGGGTAGAGGCCCAAACTCCGCCGGGGATAAAAAGAATTATTGTCGGTTACTGGGCAATTCATTCATTTATTCCACCGGGAAGCACAAGAGACAGTTGAAAAAATGCCAATTCAGGATCAAACCAAAAAGGCAAACTGAATCAAGACTCGTCCTAATGAGGATATAACTCAATAGGAAAATCCATCCCAATATATGTGTTGGGAGGAAACGGAAGGAACCGTCATCCACGAGGATATATCTCAGTGGGGAATTGCAGAAGGAAAGACAGACACTTTCTGCTTATGAGGCTGACTCTATATTGAGGGATTAGACACCCGACATCTGCTTGGGAAGATCTATTGGAGAGATCTATATCACCATTAGCAGGAGACAACAAACAAAAGATATATGGCAAAAATGCAACATGAATATCTGAATGTTGACAGTATGCATGAATATGCGTAATTTATGTTTGATGAATGCTGACAAAACAGACATTTCTAACACAAACAGGCCCAGGAACCAAACGCCCAGTACTACACTTCTAGAGGAAAATCCAAGGAAATCCAACTGGAAAGCCAATCTGCTTGAGATCTGACTGCTAAAAAGCAAAGATCTGCGGGGAAGCAAAAGATCAGAGATATCAAAGAAATCACAAAATCTCTGAGTGATGGATCATCAATCAACCCAACTGGGGAATAGAAGTTCACAACAGGCAGAAACTGCCACAAAACAAATCTGTTGGGGAAAAGGAGAAATCCCGAGATTTCTGCAGGGGGATCCTCAACATCAACTGGGAAACAAGACTTCACTGCACAAGCAAGAACTGCTGAGGAGAACCGAACACACAAGTAGAATCTAGCCGCATAAGCAACTCTACTAGGGATACTGCCAGCCAGTCCATTGGGTATAAACCCACTGAGGGAAAATAGATCACACAAGTAGATTCTGCTACAAGCCACTCTACTGGGGATCAAAAGCATCAGGAAATCAACCAAATCTATGGATGATAGATCACCAATCAACCCCACTGGGGAAACAAGGATTTTCAATAGGCAGACACTGCCATAAAGACAACTCTGTTGAGGATACCAACTCTGTTAGTGATGCTGCAGGGAGATGACAAAATTTCTACAGGAAAACAATCACAGACACAATCCACCGTACCACAAATTTACTGGCGAATTATCTGAGGAAGAGAAGGAGAGCTGGGGATCAACCACCACATGCTGAACCTTTTAAGAGGAAACCAACAACCGATGAGGAGGAGATAATCGTTGCTCTGCTGAAGGGATAAGAGGTGAAAACCTCAACAAGCACTCTGATGGGGAGATATAGCATAAATCAAGTATATCATACCAACCACTCTGCTGGCGACTTTACTGAGGAAACAGACGAAGTCCCGGGATGTCAACCCACCAACTACCGAATCTTCCAAAAGGAAAAGCACCCATGCTGGGGAGAGAATATTGTTGGAGAGGACTATGAAGTTCTCAACAAACACTCTGGTTGGGGAACAAAATCTCAACAGAAACTTTGCTTAGGGAACAACCCCAACAACAATCTGGATAAAGAGGATACAACCAATGCCAGGAATATGAACCAATGTCTTACCCTGTTGGAAATCATGCCACCCTTGGGAGAGCACTGAGAAATTCTTAAGTATCCTTTCATCTTTGTGAATGTTCACTTTGTTTAAAACAAGATTTGAAAAATTTATTTGTTTAAAACAATGACATTTTATCAATTAAAACATGCAAAACATTTGTTGAATTGAACCAAATAAGAGTGCAAATAATTGGATAAAAGCTCAAATTGATTTGATGGAATGGTAGTCTGCGAATGGCGAGACTCCATAGATCTGTACAAAATTGAAATCAGTGATATATATTGGAAGAGGGCTGCATTGAACATAATGATCCTTTCTCTACCAATTTGAATCTCGATGTATTCGAAGCTTCAGTTGACGACGAATCGAGAATCCCTGACGAAAAGATAACTGTGGAACAGAAAGTCTTGTCAGGATGCAGTTACTTGCCAAATCCCTAATTTTTGCCTAGATTGTCCCAGGGTGAGGTACTCAATCTAGCGGGATGCAAATATTTTTTTTTATGTCTCTAACTTTTGCCTGGATCACCCTTTCGGGTTCCCCACCGAGACGCTCATTTTTGCCTAAGCCGCCCTTTCGGGTTTTCAACTTAGCGAGCCATTCTGTTTTTCTTTTGCATACTTTTTTTTTAGGCAAAGTATTTCTTGACTGCATCTGAATTCACAGGACGAGTGAAATCCTCCCCATCCATTGTTGTAAGCATCAAAGCACCGCCTGAAAAGGCTCTCTTAACAACATATGGACCTTCATAGTTTGGAGTCCACTTGCCCCTGGAATCGGGTGCGAAAGACAAAACATTCTTGAGCACGAGGTCACCTTCTCGGAACACACGAGGTTTGACCTTCTTATCGAATGCTTTCTTCATTCTTTGCTGATATAACTGACCAGGGCACATGGCAGTCAATCGCTTCTCTTCAATCAAATTCAGCTGGTCGTAATGAATCTGAATCCATTCAGCATCAGTCAACTTGGCTTCCATCAAGACTCTCATTGATGGGATCTCCACCTCTACTGGGAGAACAACCTCCATGCCGTAAACAAGAGAGAAAGGGGTTGCCCCTGTTGAAGTGCGAACAGATGTATGATATCCATGCAAAGCAAATGGCAGCATCTCATGCCAATCTTTGTACGTAACTGTCATCTTCTGGATAATCTTCTTGATATTCTTATTCGCAGCTTCAACAACCCCATTCATCTTTGGTCTGTAAGGAGAGGAGTTATGGTGTGCAATCTTGAATTCAGCGCACAACTCTTCCATCATCTTATTATTCAAATTAGACCCATTATCAGTAATGATCTTATCTGGCACACCATAACGGCAAATCAGCTGATTCTTGATAAACTTCACGACTACCTTCCTGGTTACACTCGCATACGAAGCGACTTTAACCCATTTGGTGAAGTAATCAATTGCTACGAGAATAAACCTGTGTCCGTTGGACGCTTTCGGTTCAATCATGCCGATCATGTCGATTCCCAACATAGAGAAAGGCCATGGTGATGAAATCACATTCAGAAGTGTCGGAGGAATATGAATCTTATCCGCATAAATCTGACACTTGTGGCATTTCTTCACATATTTGCAACAGTCAGACTCCATTGTCAGCCAATAGTAGCCTGCTCTCAGCATCTTTCTAGCCATGGCATGTCCATTGGAATGAGTACCAAATGAACCCTCATGGACCTCAGTCATCAACAGGTTTGCTTCGTGTCTATCCACGCATCTGAGCAAAACCATGTCAAAATTTCTCTTATACAACACTTCACCACTGAGGTAGAAACTGCCGGACAACCTTCTTAAAGTTTTCCTATCTTTCACAGATGCCCCAGGCGGGTAGACCTGGTTCTGAAGGAAATTCTTGATATCAAAATACCAAGGCTTGTCATCATTCACTTCTTCCACTACAAACACGTGAGCTGGTCTATCCAAGCGCATCACGGTGATGTTGGGAACTTCATTCCAATACTTGACCACAATCATGGAAGCAAGCGTAGCAAGCGCATCTGCCATCCGATTATCCGCTCGAGGAATATGATGAAAGTCAACTTCTGTAAAGAACGTTGAAATCCTCCTTGCATAGTCTCTATTCGGAATGAGACCAGGCTGATTCGTCTCCCATTCACCCTTGATCTGATTGACAACCAGGGCCGAATCACCATACACATCAAGATGTTTGATTCTCAGATCAATACATTCTTCTAGACCCATAATGCAGGCCTCATACTCAGCCATGTTATTCGTGCATTAGAAAGTTAGCCTTGCTGTAAACGGAATATGCGTGCCATGAGGAGTAATGATTACTGCCCTAATACCATTTCCGTACTGATTTACAGCGCCATCAAACACCATCGTCCATCTGGAACCAGGTTCTGGACCTTCATCAAGTGTAGGCTCATCGCAATCTTTCATTTTCAAATACAGAATCTCCTCGTCTGGGAAGTCGTACTGAACAGACTGATGATCCACAATCGGCTGATGTGCTAAATGTCAGCCAAGATACTACCTTTGATAGCTTTCTGAGCTCGATACTCGATATCATACTCAGACAACAACATCTGCCAACGGGCAATTCTCCCGGTTAAAGCAGGCTTCTCGAAAATATACTTGATTGGATCCATTCGGGATATCAACCAAGTTGTATGATTTATCATGTACTGGCGTAAACGCTTAGCAGCCCAAGCCAAAGCACATCACGTCTTCTCAAGCATTGAGTATCGAGACTCACAATCAGTAAACTTCTTACTGAGGTAGTAGATAACAGATTCTTTCTTCCCTGACTCATCTTGTTGACCGAGTACACAACCCATCGAGTCTTTAAGAACAGTCAAATACATGATCAGAGGTCTTCCTTCTACAGGCGGAGACAAGATCGGAGGTTCAGACAGATATTCTTTGATACTGTCGAAAGCTTTCTGGCAATCCTCGGTCCAATCATGATATTGATCTTTCCAGAAGAGCTTGAATATCGGCGCACATGTGGCAGTCATGTGGGATATAAATCTGGAAATGTAATTCAAGCGGCCAAGAAAACCTCGGACTTGCTTCTCAGTTTTGGGTGCAGGCATGTCTTGTATTGCTTTGACCTTTGCAGGATCAACCTCAATACCTCTCTCGCTGACAAAAAACCCAATAACTTGCCAGAACGGACTCCAAATGTACATTTGTTCGGATTCAGACGAAGCCTAAACTTCCTCAAACGCTGAAAAAGCTTCAACAAATGCTCAACATGTTCAACTTCCGTTCGGGACTTAGCAATCATATCATCAACATAGACCTCTATCTCCTTGTGCATCATATCATGAAACAAGGTAGTCATAGCTCGTTGATACGTGGCTCCGGCGTTCTTCAAACCGAAGGGCATCACTCGATAACAGAATGTTCCCCAAGGTGTGGTGAATGTTGTCTTCTCCATATCCTCGGGTTCCATCTTGATTTGATTATAACCGGAAAATCCGTCCATAAACGAAAAGACTTTGAATTTAGTTGTATTGTCTACCAACATGTCAATGTGTGGTAGAGGAAATCATCTTTCGGACTAGCTTTATTCAAATATCTGTAATCAACACACATACGGACTTTTCCGTCTTTCTTAGGCACAGGCACAATATTGGCCACCCATAGAGGATTGTAGAAGTCACTAGAAACCCCGCATCAATTTGCTTCTGAACTTCCTCTTTGATCTTCACTGCCATATCTGGATGAGTTCTTCTGAGCTTCTGCTTCACAGGCACGCACTCAGGCTTCAAAGGCAGGAAATGTTGCACAATATCTGTATCTAGAACCGACATGTCTTCATACGACCAAGCAAAGATATCGGAATATTCTCGTAGAAAACTGATCAACCCCTTCTTGACAGACTCTTCAAGGAGTGCCCCAATCTTTACCATACGAACACAATCTTTAGACCCCAAGTTGACTGTTTCCAGATCTTCGAGATGCGGCTGAATGACCTTCTTCTCGTGCTCAAGGAGACGGGAAATCTCGTCAGGAATCCCTTCAACATCATCTTCCTCTGCTTCAAATACAGGGAATTCAAAATTGGGAGATGGTGTTGGATCATTATGTTCAATGGGTTTTAGAATCAACCTGCATAATGATTTTGGATAATAAAAAGCTTTAGAATTTAAACAAGCAAATCATTATGCAGATGAAAAGATTGCTTTTATTCTTGTTTTTAGGGTTTTTTGTGATCACTGATTTCATGCAAAAGCAAAAAGTGAAAATAAATGGAAAACAAATGTTTAACAATGCATTAATTGAATGAAATATCATTGTATATATGATGCCAAGAATGTCATCACTTCTCCTTTTGGCATGGGAGAAAGGTTTTCAACAAAGTGAACAAATTACGCTGACTTATGAATGACCGTAGGAACATCCACAGTGACCCAATTGTGGCAGACACCATCAGGGATGACAAAGTTGCTCAAATCCTCTGCGTCCTCTTCCAAAATAGCAGTAACTTCCTCAGCTTGATCGGCATGGATGAAACCTCCACTCTTGAACAACCCTTGCTCATTGAATGCCCCAGAAGAATAGCCAATGCCAGCCCGGGATTTATTGTCTTCAAGCTCAATCATCTTCCCTAAACCAGCGACTGCACCACATTCGATGGCCAGTTTCGCATCACGATAGGAAGCAAATGAAGGAGACTTCTTCTCAATCGGCTCAATAACAGACAAAGCTTGGAAAGGCGTTCCAACTTCATCTTCAGCATCAATATATGAGAAAGAAGACAAGTGGCTAACCAGGAGAGCCTTTTCTCCCCCTACCACAACCAATTTCTTATTCTTGACGAATTTCAGCTTCTGGTGTAGGGTGGATGTCACGGCACCAGCCTCGTGAATCCATGGTCTACCAAGGAGACAGCTATAAGGTGGGTGGATATCCATAACCTGAAAGGTAACTTGGAAATCACTTGGTCCAATCTTGATTGGGAGATCAACTTCCCCAATCACGATCTTACGCGACCCATCGAAAGCTTTCACAACAACACCACTCTGCCTCATGGGAGGCCCCTGATATGACAATCTCGAAAGAGTGGTCTTTGGCAATACATTTAAGGATGACCCAGTGCCCACCAGCACGTTGGACATGGCGTCGTTCTTGCAATTCATGGATATATGTAAAGCCATGTTGTGGTCTCTTCCCTCCTCAAGGAGATCAGCGTCACAGAAACTCAAAGTGTTGCAAGCAGTAATGTTTGCAACAATACTGTCAAACTGCTCAATTGTGACGTCATGATCGACATAAGCCACGTCCAATACTTTTTGTAGAGCCTCCCTATGGGGTTCTGAATTCAGAAGCAAAGATAACACGGAGATCTTGGACGGCGTTTGTAGAAGCTGGTCTACAACGTTGTACTCACTCTTCTTGATGAGCCTTAGCATCTCATCACAGTCTTCATTCACAGTGCCACTAGGGCCAATAGAAGAAGTAGGAGTCTTTTGTACAGAGGAGGGTTTAGCAACAGCAAGTGCCGGATTCGGAACATTCACTGCAGTCCCAACCGGGCGCTTAGCAGAATCAGAAACAACATGAGGCTTCGGGGGTGCAGAAAACACACGACCACTACGGGTCAACCCGCTCATATCAGCAATATTTACCACAGAAGTTGAAGGCAACGGCACTTCTTTCCCATCTTCAACAGCAACAACACTGTAACGAAAGGGAATCGCTCTATCTGAAGAATAAGGCACCGGGTCTGCAGGCTTGATCACCAAAGAAGGAGAGACCTTCGGCTTACTACCATCATAACGGATGACAACAGGCCCAGGAATCTTGAACACAGGAGAAATCACATTCACCTCTGGTTCGTCTTCATCAACATTTCTGTTTTGAAGAATCTCAATGGTACCATCGTCTAGCAGCTCTTGAAGCTCTCTGCGCACTTGGCGACAACCCAGCCTATTGACGGAGCAGATACGGCATCTGTCATGGTCATGCTCCATATGACTGTAATCACACAGCAGACGATGCAACTCGACCAATGACTGTCGAATATGGCTTACATATTTGACCTTATATTTTCCAGGGCAACCCTGGATCATGTTAACTGACTTCCCATGCTCGGGCAATGGGTTCTTCGTAACATTGGGGCCTGAGTCCTCAAAGCTCAGAATGCCGCATCTCATAAGGTCTTGAACCTTAGTCTTCAACGGATAGCAATTCTCTATATTGTGACCCGGAGCACCGGAATGATAAACACAATGCTGGTCGGGCTTGTACCACCACTGCGGGTTAGCAGGTACAGCCGGAGGATCCCTCGGGGTAATCAGTTTCCGCTCTATTAAAGAGGGATATAGCTCAGCGTATGACATAGGAATAAGATCAAAAGTGATCTTCTTCCTATCATAATTCAAATTAACCTGGTTACTGTTACCACGAGGCTGGTAAGCCTGTTGCTGTGGGCGATGTTACTGATAATGAGGTTGTTGCTGATTATGCTGATGTTGCTAATGCTGATAATTGTCACTGAAGACAGGTGCTACACTAGCCACCTGGTGCTGGCTACTGACATGACGCACTGGCTTCCTCTTGGCAGAGGGTCTTCTGGTCTTAGCATGGGATTGCACAGCATGTGCCTCCCCATCTTTCTTCTTAAACGCCCCATATCGTTTAGAAGAGCCTTCATCCTTAGTCAAACGTCCTTCCCGGACTCCTTCCTCCAAACGCATCCCCATGTTCACCATTTCGGTGAAATCAGAGGGAGCACTCGCAACCATTCGCTCATAATAAAATGAACTAAGAGTCTTCAAAAAGATCTTAGTCATCTCCTTCTCTTCCAGCGGAGGAGTAATCTGAGCTGCCAGCTCTCGCCATCTCTGGGCGTACTCCTTAAATGTCTCTTTGTCCTTCTGGGACATGGCTCTGAGTTGATCACGGTCAGGAGCCATATCAACATTATATTTGTACTGCTTGACGAAGGCTTCGCCAAGATCGTTGAAGGAACGAATGTTTGCACTATCAAGGCTCATATACCAACGAAGAGCTGCACCAGACAAACTATCCTGAAAATAATGAATCAGCAGCTGATCATTATCTGTCTGAGTAGACATTTTCCTGGCATACATAACCAGGTGGCTGAGAGGGCAGGTGTTCCCCTTATACTTCTCAAAGTATGGGACTTTGAATTTGACAGGTATCTTAACACCGGGAACCAAGCATAGTTCGGCAGCAGACTTGCCGAACAAATCTTTCCCTTGGAGGGTCTTTAGTTCCTTGCGGAGTTCAAGAAATTGGTCATTCATAGCTTCCATCTTTTCATTAACATCTGGGCCCTCAGACGGCTCAGAATGATAGATGGTGTCGTCTACCCTGGGAATGGCATGCACGACAGGAGGAGGCATTGCAAGGACCGGGCTAGATGCCGGCATGGAAGCAAAAGTTGGAGCTGGAATATTTGGCATGAAACCTGGAGGCATACCCCACGGAAACCCGGCTGGCATGACTGGCACGAAGTGGGAACTGGCAGCTGGCACAGTTGAAGCAACAACCTCTGATATAATAGTCCTCTGGGGAGGAGTTGCAGGAGGTGGAGAAGGTTGATTCTGGGCAGCCAAGAATTGCTCCATCAGAGCGCTCAGTCTAGCAACTTCTTCCTTCAGCTCACGGTTCTCTTGTTCTAACTGATCCATCACTCTTGCAGAATTAGCTCGGGTGTAGTACCGATGAGTCAGCTTGTCTTCAAAATAAATGAAGAGCACAGAGTTAGGCCACAGACAAGAAGACCAGAACAACACCTGCTTATGCGAATGATGCATGCAATGCTTGTGCATATGCTTTGTTTTTATTTCAAGGAACTTTTAGGGTTCTATTTGCAAATTTTGAAATTTAAACATTTAATCGCATATGGAAAATATCTCATCAAATATATTCGAGACAAAGAAGTACAACATTGTTGATTATTACAAGGGAAAAGGAAAATAAACATCCTATGGATCCCTAGAAGCTCGAGATGCTGGAAGACGAGATACACAAAGCTTCTTGATCTCTCTCTCATATGTTGCTTCCATATCCGCTTTCTCCTTAGCAAGTCGATCATACTTCCTCTTCCAGAATTTGGAAGACTGAGGAAGCAGAGAAGTCCAGGTATCATTCGGATCGTCCATCACCTGATGCTCGAGGAATTCGATCAAAGCATCCTTCTCTTTAAGCTGTTGAAGCAACTCTTCTCTTTCACGGATCCAGGCACGTGAAAGGTCTTCGTCTCTCAACTCCTCTACGCCTTGGTTAGGGAGGGTTGAAGGCCCAGCCACAACCAACGGTGTAGGTCTCGGATAATCATATGGCATAAGATACTCAGAAGCACTCTATCTGACCCAAGAAGTATACGGCTCCAAAGCAATGCAGTTCTTCGGACCCAACTCACTTCTACCCTTCTTGTGAATCTTGCGCCAAGCGCGGACCATCCTGGTTTTCAGGCCTTGGGGATCTTTACCCTCCTGAAAGAATACACCTTCTAACAGAATGTTATGAGGTTTGTCCTTTAGGGGGAACCCAAGCTGACGACGTGCTAAGATAGGATTGAAGCTGATCCCACCACATGTACCAAGAAGAGGCACATTAGGGAATTCACCACAATAATCAATGATCTGAACTATATCGTACACGCGATCATACCAAGAGATATCATCATTAGTGAGATACATAAGTCTCGTAGACCACCGTAGACATCCCTTGTTCTCCTTGAAAGCGACCGTCTGCGGTAAGTGAGAAATAAACCACTTATACAACAGAGGCAAACAGCACACAACAACTCCTCCACCCTTTGCATTCCTCAGATGCAAAGAGAAATAGGTATCACCCAACAGAGTCGGAACGGGATTAAGAACAGAAAAGATCCTAATGGCGTTCACATCCACAAATTTGTCGATGTTGGGGAACAATACCAAACCATAGATGAGCAACATGAATATGGCCTCAAAGGCATCCTCACTCCTGGCCTTCCCATAAACGGTAGCTTGAGCAATGAGGAAATCAGAAGGAAGACCCTGAATTCCACCTTTGGTGGTCATATGCGCTTCAATAAGGGATTCATCTATGTGCAACAAGTCTGCGATCTCTCGAGAAGTCAATATACTCTCTAAGCCACTGAACGGCACCTGATCCAAAATAGGGATACCCACAAGATGAGCATACTCCTCAAGCGTAGGCAACAGCTGAAAGTCCGGAAAAGAGAAGCAGTGATACAGAGGATCATAGAACTGTGCCAAAGTACTCATCAACCCTTCGTCAACCTGAGTAGTCAATAGAGGCAGAAGCTTCCCATAACGAGCTTTGAAACCCAAGGGATCTAATACATAGGATGTCAGATTCCCTAACTCTTTCAGATCGGGTTGTCCAAAGTTGTACTTCTTTGTATGCCTTTTTGGTCTTTCCATGTCTGAAAATTTTGCAAATAAACCCTTTAAGTTCCTTGAAAATTTTCTGATTTTTCTGATGACATGAATGCAGATAAATGCATGAATGTATGAATGCAGCAATCACACTCAAGGATCAAACAAAGCACACCAGACAAAGGTCATGGGAAAGCTCATAGTATCCTTAATATCAATCATCCATTTTGGTGGATTATGGTTTTCACCTTATCAACACCCAAGTTCCATTGATATTAACAATACATGAACCGGCTCAATCATCCTTAATATCAATCATCCATTTTGGTGGATTATGGTTTACACCTTATCAACACCCAAGTTCCATTGATATTAAGGATGTCTGAACGACTCAACCATGAATCACGGGTTTGTTGAGAGTCACGAGCATGGAGTCTCGGTTAAGAACCACCCAAAGGGAGTGTACTAGGGTTTAAACCTGCCGAACATGTTCTACAAAAGGTTCCCATAGTCATCATCCCATCTTTCGAATATTATCGGAGGAACGAATACTCGTATTCCAAAAATATTCTCAAGAGAGACTCTTATGAGTGTAGTATCGCGTAACAATCGCATCAGATCTTACATCTGAACGACTTCCACACTACGTCCTACAAATAGGCCAAGATGGCCTTGGTAAACTAAGGTCCTTGGCTTCTAAGGCACATGATTGAAAGAATAATGCCTAACCACAAATAACTTGTGTGACATTATTAATCCAACATGACCTCCACCAAGTGAATGGACTCGCAAGTCAACTTGTTAAGGAATACTCCACACAAGTCGACAAGACTATGCCATTCTCCTATCCTAAAGTGCACTCGAGTTCGGGTATAGAACTCATCTCACAGAGATCACCAAGCAAACAACAATTGTATATCAAGCAATTCAATCATTACAATCAATACAGTAATCCCAAATTGTACAAAAATATGTCATATAACAAATAAACAATATCATACAACAAGGGTGAAAAGTAGGCAAAACCACCAAGGAGTTAACTCCTCCCCAGCAGAGTCGCCACTTTTCTATAGCGGTGTATTCGTCACTTTATGATTTATTGACTAAATCAAAAGCAAAGCATACAAAGATAGAGTCGCCACCGCACTTTTATTTATCCAAAGGAATGGCTAAAAAGCGAACAAAAGCCTAAGAAGTTTTACACGTAGAAAACTAATAAAAAGGTCAGAGATCTGGGTAAGGGGTTAATTACGCAATGGGAAGGTTTTAGGCACCCAAAACGTCCTAGGTACTCCTAGGGGGCCCCTTTCACAACTTGTTGTACGAAATGTTATTTGTTTATGAAATATTTATTGTGCAAACATGGATTGAAGGGATGAGAAAAAGAATGTACAAGTTATTATTTTTGTGTTTGAACGGATGAACCCGTTGTCTACGTACCTTTCCATGGAAGGTAAGGATCAAAACGCCGTAGTTCGGCTAAAAGATTTCCAAAATATGAGTGGGTTCATTTTAAACAAAAGCCCTAAGGTCTTTCGTTATCCACGGGAGAAAACTCAACCTTATACAAACAACAAGTCCACCATGTGAGAAAAGCTTCAACTTGCTAATGAGGGGTTAACCCTATAATAAGCAAGGAAGTCTTACAATTCAATCACTAAGGACAAAAGGTGAGATTAACATCAACCACCTAGGATAAATCAAACCTATGGCTAATGTATGAAAACTTATCAAGAATGGACAAAGCCACAAAACAATTGAATGAGTGAAATTAACCAATTATGATTATTCACAAAAGAAGGTCAAAGTATGATTAGGATTTAATTCAAAATAAGTGTTATGAAATGATGTTTGAAAAATCCAAGGCCTAAGGCCTAGGTTTCTATTTTGAAAAGAAATGAAAATGTTTGCACAATAGTTTTCTTGTTTTGGATTAACATGCACATGGAGGTTTAAAGAAACACAAAGGTGGGAGGGTGAGGAAGTAAAACTTCTTAGATGTTCACCTCCTGAAATCATATGTAGATGATTCAAGTGATTCCTTTGGAATAGGCAACAATGCAAATAACAGATGAACAAAACAAATGGATATCGGATGCCAACCAATGGACTTATACCAATTTCACAAAATAAAATGGATACCAGAGGCCAATCAATGGACTTACACCAATCTCCCAAAACAAAGAGAACAATGATACCAGATGCCAATCAATGGACTTACACTAATCTCACAAAACAAAATGGATACCGGATGCCAATCAATGGACTTATACCAATCTCCTAAAACAAAGAAACAATGATACCAGATGCCAATCAATGGACTTACACTAATCTCACAAAACAAAATGGATACCGGATGCCAATCAATGGACTTATACCAATCTTCCAAAACAAAAACAAACATGAATACCAGATGCCAATCAATGGACTTATACTAGTCTCCTACCATATCATGGGAAACAACTACCAATTAATGGACTTATGCTTGCCTCCTCAATGGACCAAACAAAATGCTACAAAGCAAAGTTTATGAAATGATACACAAGTGAGGATGATAAATGCACAAAGGCACACTCAAGCAAATATGCACAGATGAATCAAGTAAGTAGACAATCAAGTCAGTTAGCACACACTATATACAATCAATTAGGCTCAAGCAAGGTTAGGCTTTACAGCCAACTGGAATGGGGTATTTTTGAGCTCTTAACCCTAACATTGAGAGTTAGGGTGAAGCAGATGAAATGGAGATGAGGGGTGTGCCTCATAGCTCTTATCCCTGGTCAGGGAGAGCTTTGATCAATGGAAAGGGTGGGAGTTCATAAAGTTGGAACTCTTCTCCACATATGGACTCTATAAGATCTTGGGTTATTATTCACCATGCATCAACACATGGTGTGAGCAAAGTGAATGACACACTGAGTAGCAGGAGATGGATTACACATCTCTTTTATCTGCCAATTGCCTCATAAGAGGACTTTTCCTGCTTGGCACAAAAGATAAACAATCACAAGCATTGCCTCTTAAGGAGGACTTCAGACAGGTGCCTACCAGTAACAGTAGGTCTTCCAGACTACATGAAGATTAGAAATTATACCTAAGTGGTTAAGCAACCAAGAAAAACAAAGTTCACAATGAACTTAAAGCAACTTATGTACCTGTGGAAACATCAAACAAATCAGTACAATACTCAGACAATCAAACAACAGTCAATAAGCAACCAACATTTCCAATGTACAAAATATGTAAGCCAAAAGTCAAACTCAAATGAGTTAACATCAACCTACAAAACACACAAAGGTTAGTAATAAAAGGCAAACAACAATACTCAAGTGATGGAGCATCATCAATTATGCAACTTGAATGCTCAACCTGAAATCAAAGCTCAAACATAAGCAACAAACCACTAGGTCAAAGCCTAGGGTCAAAGATGGAGAAAAAATTTAAAACAGGAGCTGAAATTTAACATGAATCAACTTCAATCACATCTT
The DNA here is from genome assembly GCF_024323335.1 of Lathyrus oleraceus. Taxonomy (NCBI): domain Eukaryota; kingdom Viridiplantae; phylum Streptophyta; class Magnoliopsida; order Fabales; family Fabaceae; genus Lathyrus; species Lathyrus oleraceus. Next base: position 179,855,281 of record NC_066580.1, on the reverse strand, counting down.
AACACACTCCAAAAGGTCTCATATCAATATCATTAACCAAAAGCATTTCATGATCAATTGAAGTTCAATGCAATTTTAAAGCTCAAGTGTGATCAACCAGAATGAAAAATCTCAATTAAATCAGAAATGATTCAAATAATTCCAACAAAATTCATGATCAATCAAGACATTCATAACATGCACCACACAAAAAATCAGAAGCATTGGACATCTTGATATGGAAAACTCATCATACAAGTGGAACAAGCAAAGGTGTGACACAAATTGTCACACCAACTTAGCACAATCGTAAAACAGAATTGGTAATTGATAAAAATGCCAAATCAAAACCAAAATGTCAAGCAATGTGTCTAGTTTCATCATGCAAAATTTCACATTCATTGGATTAAAGACCAGCATTTCACAACATGATAACCAAGGCAAGGTCAAATAAGGACACATGTTCCATCATTCTAGCACAAAAAATTATCCAGCCAAGCACAACTTGTAAAATCATGATGATAAAAAACTAGAGAGAATAAGGATCACAATGCAAAAAACCTGGTAATTTTTGGATCAATTTTCAAATAGTTATGATTTTTTAAAGATGAGAAAAAAAAAAGAAGCATGTGAAGCATGGCATGGAATATATGGAGGGAAAAGAAGAAAAAGAATGAAGCATTTGAAAACATGCTGCAACGGGGAATCGAATCCGGTCACAATTCAAATGAGAAACACACCAATATGAAACGCGGCGTTTCATTTATTGACGTGTCTTGGTCAATGCTTGTGTGGCGCGGTCAAACAAATGTGAACGAATGGAAGTGTTGTGTGTGCAGTGACATGGACCAATACATGTCCAGCCCTAAATAAACACATGCAAACGCAGAAAAGCGTGGCCAAAGGATCAAAAGCGTGGCCTGAAGATGAACTTCATCTTCTTCATCGTGCAGCTCATGAACAGTAGCAAGCATCAAGAACATTTTCTCCAGAAATCACAATTAAACATACTAACGTATAGGTCTTTCATCATAGATCAATAATCCACAAACATTTCATGCAAAAAACATCAAGATAAGCTCGGATCGAAGAAAAGAAAATTCATCATCAAAACTTTAATCACTTATATCTAACTCAAAACAGCACCAAAATTCATGATTCAAAGCTCAGCATAACGAGCACACTTAGATCTACAACACCATGGCAAAGAAATTCAAAAGTGAGAGATTCGATTTGTAACCTCTTGAAGAGCATAACTGGATTCGGCTTGATTCAAGACTTGTGATAGCTCCAATTCTATTCTACAATGCTTATGGAGTTGATTGATGATGAAATTGCAGCTCAAACACACTTGAATTCCACAGAATTTGAAATCACCATTGATGCTTCCATCTTCGAGTATAGCTCAATATGACACTGCTTCTCTTGGTTCCACGTGCAAACTTGTTCAACAGAGGTTCGGGATCATGAATCAAGCATTTGCCATGGCTTGGATGTGAAGAATTTGGAAGAAAATTTTGAGAGAAAAAATTGATGAATTTGGATCTAGATCTGAAAAATGGTTGCTAATCCCTGAAAACAGTTAGGGTTTTCTTTATATATGCTGTGCTAATCCTGTTTAAATCATGTTTAGGACAAAGCTAATTGGAATTAATCATGTATGAACAGTGCACGAATTTCCTTCCTTTTCCACTTTAAATCTGATTTTGGAGCCAATGGCAATAGCAAAATGTTCAAATATGCACCAAATTTGAATTTTAAAATTTCCCTCCAAAAAACCAATGAATTACCAAATGATCATGTGATGACAATTTATGTAATGTGATACATGATTTGGAAATTATAGGTCAAGAGAAGAATAATGCAAAAAGAGCCACCCATTTTGGAGCTTTGGTTGAAAAGTTATGTCCATTTGAAGTTCCATGCATAGTTTGCCATGTTTTGATCATATCTCCTTAACCACACATGAGAAATTGATGATCTTGGAATTTTTGGAAATGGGAGAGAAAGGTATAAAACTTTCATGTTCAACAAAATTTCATTTGAAGCTTTCTTGATGATGTAATATGAAGTTGAAGTTGAACTAAAACCTTTCCATTTTTGGCAAATTCAAATTATAGGTCACTTTCTATTTTTGGAAAGTTTTGACCTGACTTTAAATTCTTCAATGTTGATGTTTGAAATGTCAAATGAGACTTGTTTGAACATGAATTAAGTATTTCTAATCACTTCCCACCTCTAAATCCATAGTTGACCTTGTAGTTGACTTTCTAAGCCTTCAGTTTACTTGGGAATGTTCTGATGAAATCCAAGCCTCTACCACTTGGGATTTTGCTTCAAAATAACATCATAGCTCATATGAACTCTTGATGAATGATTGTGGGGGTCCAAATCTCAAGAATGGCCACCATCTATTGCTCAATGAATGCTTTGAATTGCCTTGACCTGTTAATGCTTCACCTGCAAGACAAAGGTTAGATGACATATTTTTGTACTTTTGGTTAGTGGTAAAAAGAAAAAGCAATGATATACAAATGCAAATATGCTTGGTGACCAAGAAACACTCTCAAAAAGATGACCCACCCATAGGGAAGGAAGCAAGGTGTCCAATGATCCTTGAGGCAATGCAATGTTATGATATGATGCCATGAGGGATCTTAGGGACAAAATTGGGGTCTTACAATCACGCTGCTATTAGATACTTGCTAAGTAAGAAGGATGCCAAACCAAGAATCTTAAGATGGATCCTAATCTTACAAGAATTTGACTTAGAAATAAAAGATAAGAAAGGTACTGAGAACGTAGTAGCAGATCACTTATCACAAATCGAAGGGAATAAGCTTGAACAAGTTCCAATCAATGATGATTTCCCTTACGAACGACTTTTAGCCCAAATGGAAAGCGACATGTCTGAGCTAATCTTAAATGATACCGAAATAGAAGAATCAATGGAAGAAATTGATACGAATATAACTCTGCCATGGTATGCTGACTTTCTCAGCTACCTAGCTGCTAGAGCACTTCCACCGGACCTATCATACCAAAAAAAGAAGAAATTCTTTTATTATCTAAAACAGTACTATTGGGATGAACCCCTGCTTTTCAAGAGAGGTACCGATGGTATTTTCCGTCGATGTGTTCCTGAGGATGAAATAGACGATATAATCTCTCATTTCCATTCCGCTCCCTATGGTGGGCACGCAAGCACTTCAAAAACTTGTGCTAAGATCTTACAATTTGGCCTCTTTTGGCCTACTCTATGGAAAGATGTCCATAATGCGGTTATGAATTACGACCGGTGCTAACACACTGGTAACGTTTCAAGACACAACGAAATGCCACAAACAGGCATCTTAGAAGTGGAAGTCTTTGATGTGTGGGGGATTGACTTCATGGGACCATTCTCGTCTTCTTTTGGTAATAAGTACATACTCATAGTTGTCGCTTACGTTTCAAAATGGATCGAGGTTGTAGCTTCTCCGACAAATGACACACGAGTAGTGATTAAGCTGTTCAAAAACGTAATCTTTCCTAGATTCGGTGTGCCAAAACTAGTAGTTAGTGACGGTGGCTCCCATTTCATATCAAATATCTTTGGAAAACTTCTTCTGAAGTATGGAGTCCGACACCGTGTAGCAACACCTTATCACCCACAGACCAGTGGGGAAGTCAAAGTTTCAAATAGAGTGATCAAACAAATTCTAGAAACGATTGTCGGAATATCTAGAAAAGAGTGGTTATCTAAACTAAATGAAGCTCTGTAGGCATATAGGACAGCCTAGAAAACCCCAATAGGGACCACACCCTTTAAATTAGTCTATGGTAAATCATGCCATCTCCCTGTAGAGTTAGAACATAAATCTTATTGGGAAATTAATACCCTAAATCTAAATTATACTTCCGCAGGCGAGAAGCGAATTTTAAACATTCACGAATTGGAAGAACTTGGACTAGACGCTTATGAGAATGCCAAGATATACAAAGAACGAACTAAAAAATGGCACGATAAACGTATATCTAGGAAAGAGTTTAATGTCGGCGACGTAGTGTTACTATTTAATTCAAGACTTATGCTTTTTCCGGAAAAACTTAAATCTAGGTGGTCAGGTCCTTTTGAAATTACTAAAGTTTTTAAAAGCGGTGCGATAGAAATCAAGGGTAGAAATAGTGAACCGTTCATTGTAAACAGGAAGCGATTAAAGAATTATCATAATATTTACAATCGAAACTATTCAAATAATCTAAGACTTATAGAGCTTCCCACTCAACCCGAAAACTGATATATCGCGATGTTACTGTCAAACTTACGACATTAAACAAAGTGCTTGGTGGGAGACAACCCGCCTCTTTATAATTTGTTATTGATTTTGTTATTTTTATATTTTTCATTTTAAATGTCCTCCTTCTTTGATTATTACTTTTATTTTGCTCCCTTTCGTAGATTCTATGCAGTAACGTACTTGTTATTTTTCGTTACTAACTTAGTAACATTGGCTACTGATTAACAGGCAAACTTAAAACTAGTTAGTAACTAATTTTCATCATGCAACAAGTAGATACAGTTTTCAGAGACAGAGTTCAGAGAAGGCGTTATGATTATTTAGCTCAGAAGGATATGGATTTATCCATATATTATGATGGACCTACCATGGATAGGCTAGGTATCAACGATAGTATCTTGTTTATGTTTAACCAGCTAGGTTGGGAGAATGCTGCTATTAAGAGAAGGTTTGTCACATACCGCGAGTTTACCCTAGAATTCCTTAGCTCCCTAGTTTACATACCCGAGCATGGTTACGGGCTCAATAAAGGGTTGATATCCTTTAGGCAGTTTGGTATTGATTTCACTTATAACCGTAGAGAGCTTGCTGACCTTCTAGGATTTCCTAGTGGCCCATTTGTATTCACTACCCGCTAGGAGGAATTAATCAATGACATTGACTTGGATTACTTTTGGGGTAGTTTAACTAGAGATCACCACCCTGACCCATACCAGATGCACTCTCAAGCGATACACAACCCTACTATCTACTACCACAAAATACTAGCCCACACCCTATTTGGAAAAGAAGAGAACAACACCTTAGTCTCAAGGGATGAACCTTTCATCTTACTTTGTGTCGACCAAGGTCGACATGTCAATGATGTAACATTCATGATGGAAAAATTTGTTAACCTTGCACAGAACAATTGTGCCCCAATCCTAATAGACGGCCTAGTGACCATGATAACTGATGCTATTGGACTTAGACACCCACTTAACAAGCGTACACCTTTTGGACCCATCCGACACATGGATATTGACTTTTGCTTCGACTGAAGTATTTTAGGAAACCTTGGACCAAACACTTTTGACTACCTAATTAATAATCAAGTTGTCCAGCTATTTACCTTACCAAACCATGAGAGAATGAGTGTTCATAACCGTAATAACTGGCTATATGATTTAGATGAACATCACATTGCTCCACCATCACCTCCTGAGACACCACCTATTTATGACTATTTTGATGACCCTATCTCTTTTGATGAATCTGACCCTGAAACCCCTCCAAACTAATATAATCTGAATGAACCAGAAATTCCATCTTATGCCAAAAATCTGACCATAATTCTTACCCGTTTGGATTGTTTCCGTACTGAAATTACTAATGTGAAAGATGAACTAAAAAGCATGTGTCTTGATGTCTTAGGCTTAATGGATGTCACCGTCGAACAGTTTGATCACCTGAACCAGGCTGTAGTTTCTGTGGGACAGCACCGTGGCTAATTACATTGATCGCTGAATTTTCCTACTCACATTAAAGCAATGAGGACACTGCTATGTTTTAAGTATGGGGAGGAAGCACTTTACTGCTATTATTCTTTTAATGCTTATTGTTACTTTTAACTTTAGTCTTTACATTTAATCTAAATAACAATTGTTATTTCTTGCTTCTGTGATCAATTTAATTTACCTCTGTCAGTTCAATTTTGTTACTTTTACTACTGTTAATTTATTTGTACTGTTGCTGCTATTGTTTTATTACTATGTTTCTATACTGTTACTTTCTTTACTTTCTTCTAGTTATTATAATGTCTATTTTTGCTATGGTACTGACGGTATGATTTAATCATAACATGCAAATAGTTAGAAATTAATCATAAAGCATGCATTCAATTTTTCCGTTTGCCCTAGGCAAAAATATGATCATTGTATGTGACTCTCGTCACATGAAGGTCACCACCGTTACGCGTCTTACGACCGTAACAGGTACGTGATGCTCGTCATGCCTCCTGAATGCGTGTTCTGTTTTAATTAAAATAGAAGCGCACTATCCTTTTCTTCTTCCTCGTCTACTCTTTCTGTTTCCTTAACCGTTCACCCATACCATAACCGTCCCACTCACACCCATTTATTTCTCCATTAACCCCTAATTATTCACTCCATTACCCCTTCCATCACTTCCTGTTTAAACAGAAACAAGTGAGTTTCCTATAACTCACGAAACCCACTCCTTCTACGCCAAACCTCAATTTGCATACACCATGGCCCGTCAAGAGAGACCTGCTCCCGACCTTTCAACTATCATATTCAGAGAGGGAGAGGCCGGCGAACGACAAAGAGACAACTACCTCGGGTTCTATCAATGCTCAGTTCAACTCACGAGGTACGTTGATAATGATTGTCTGAAGGAGTTGGGGCATTTAGATGGTGTGGGATGGATGCTGAACATATTTGGTTTAACGCAGCTCTGCACCAACCCACAACCAACATATGAAGCTTTGACCTTGGAATTCTTGAGTTCATTCTCCTACAGAACACCTACCGGTGCAACTCAATTTCTCACTGGACTCGCCACATTCAGAATGTTCGACACTGAGTATTCTTTTAACCAAACACAAATAGCCCAAATACTTGGTTTCCGACATGGAGATGGAGTTCAGTGTCGCATCCATGATGGATGGTCTGAAATAGCGTTTGAGGTATGGCATGGTCTTACCAATGTTAACGTCACAAGCTGGGATGCACTCAATGAAACATACATTCACAACCTGGCTATCAGATATTTCCACCGATTCTTAGGACACACGATCTTCGGAAGAGTCAACAACCATAAAGTAAACTCTAAGGAGCTTTTCTTCCTTCACTGCGTGTTCACTCCGGTGGCGTTCAATGCTACCCCATTCTTATTGGCCAACATCCAGGTTAACTGCATGAGAGGCAACACAACATTCTATTTTGGAGGAATCATCACTTCCATAACATTGTCCCTGAATCTGGGAGATAGGCTTGCTAACTTACCTTCCTTGTCGGCCGAGTTCCTTAATATCGACTATTTCAACTCCTTGCACCATATCAAAATTAGAGAAGATGGGATACACCACCCTGTGGTTCGGAACAAGATAGTTCGATGCGTCATTATGCCTAACAGGAATCGTATAGATCCGCAAAACATGGAAAATTGGAATTTTGATCTGAATGATCCTGAGCCCATTGAAAAAGATCCTAATAATAATGGAGCTGATGAAATTGAAGAAGAGTTGGACCGACAGGTGCTACAAACACCTTCTGAGCATGCTGCAGAGACATCTTCCCGAAACCAACGAAGAAATGAGCGTCGACCCGCCACCGTGGAAGATATTTATGCTGAGATGTTGCGATAGAACCAAAAGATGGAAGAGCGCCAAACCAAAATGATGCAAGCGATCCAGCAAATACAAAGAGACCAGTATGACTATGCAAACTGGCATGACCAAGGGATGGCGGAACTATCGGAAGAAATGCATGCCTTGACACATCGTGTTAACGCCATCCAGGAATACACTTAGCATGTGGGTTTGGACCCTACCCAGCGTGTTAGAAGTGAACATGCACGAGCAAGAGTTAGAGCACGTAGAGCCCAACATCGTGGCGAAGAGTAGTGATCCTCCTGTTTCTCCCCTTTTCTTACTTTATTTTGTAGCATTGAGGATAATGCTTTATTTAAGTGTGGGAGGGAATCCTTACCGTTTCGTTTATTTGTTTCTTTCTAATTAGCCGTAAAAAAAATTGTCTTTCGTTTATTTGTTTCTATCTAATTAGCCATAACAATTTATTTTTATTTTTATGTTAAATGCATAACCTACGAGTATATAGGTTGTCTTACATAGGTTCTGTTAGGAAGCTGAGAAAAATCTAACAAGATTGATACCGTCCTGACACCTTAGATTTCTCACTTTTGCGAGATCAGTTTGAATACCCATTATACTGATACCTTAAGTTTCCGTTCTAGATTAACCCCTAGTAGTTTATACTAGCAGTCAACACCGTCTTAAACACAAACCATGTGAAGAGTCGATGAATATAAGTGATTGATACCTACGAATTGAGAAGATCCTTCATACTTTTGCTATTGAGAAATTGAAAATGCACCATACAAACAGATGCAAGATATACAAAAGGAAAGAAAAACCCGTTGTCAGTTGGTTCAGAGGTACCTGGTACTGGACTCAGTAGGGAGAACTACGGTTCAATCCCCCACAACCTTCAAGTGGGATATATAAAGGGTTACCACACTCGTGTACCAGACCACGTGCTAAAAAAGGATCAAAGTCACTAACCGGCTACTTCACTAAGTGCGTGTAAAGGCAAAGGGCTTAATGTGATTGCGCTAGAATGAAACCGGGTGAAATAGAAACAAGAAGCATTAGGTTGAGCTATAATAGCATTATTCGAACTGGTTTGTATAGAGGAGAGATTTATGCTTGTTGCTTGTGTCGTTACTGTATCTTTAGTGTTTTACTTGAGTATCTGTCATTCTAACGAAATACCTAACAACCACGTATGAATTGGAGATGTGTCATGTATTCGCGTTTAACTAGTGTTTCGATTTTTATATTGATTATTTGCTTAAGGACAAGCAAAGATTCAACTATAGGGGAGTTTGATAACACGAAAATGTATCGTATATTGGCCTTGATTTACATTCAAAAATCGTACCATTTTCATTTATATTCTGATTATTCCGCAAGTGTCCAAGTTATTTTTGCAGGTATTTCAATTCCCATGCTTAAATGAGCAAAGTATATAAAAGGAAGGAAAAGAAGAAGAAACAGAAGAGAAACAATAGAAAAACCAGAAAATGAGAATTTTGTGAATGTGACGACCGTCACACACCATCACGATCGTCACACTCTCCTTGATTGTGACGAACACCACAAGTCCATCACGAACGTCACGTATGCAAAGTCAGCATAATGGGTTTCAAACAGAAGTGGTCCACGTCGCCCCAGTTTTCGCTCCTTAAACCACCTTCCTGTGAATCCCTCCCTTAACTAAGTCCTCATTATTTTTCTCAAGCACGAAGACCAAGGGGTACTATAAAAGAATGGAAGTTGGAAACTTCCTTTGGGCTCTCTCATCCTATCTCTATGCCTTTTTTTACTCCTGCAATTTTATTTTCACGTCATTTTTCTTCAGCAAGCATTATTTTCTTTGACTGCAATTTGTTTACTTTTCCGTTCAGAGCTTTGATTATTTCTCCCTTTCCTTTCTGTTTTTCACTTAGCCAAAAGTAGTAGTTTCCTACATTGGGGAACTACTGCAACTTAGTTAGTTTAGTTTAAGCATTTGTTTCGAAGAAGCAGAATCCAACCGACCTGTGGAGGACTGCTCAAGTAATTCAAGATTCAGCCTATTCAATTAATCAATGTTCCAGGTTTTTATTCAATTATTATTATCGATTTATTATTAAATGATCATGTTTGCTTTATTGTTAAATTGTTTCTGTTCATCTGTATTTGCATTATTTAACATTACCGGCTAAACTACCGGTATCGGTATGTAAACAATTTAATTAGACGGGATTTAATAATAATTAGTGTAAACTTCTTTTCTCAAATAATCTTTCTGGCTGTGGTTTTTAATTTGAATTTAATTAACTTTGTCACGAGAGTGAGAATCTATTTAATACGGTTTTGCCACAAGAGTGGGAAATTAACTAAGGTTAGAACCGACAATCGCGAGAGCGTGAGGGTCGAACTGGATAGTAAAAACTAGGCATTGATTTTAAAAATAGCGAGAGCACTTTAAAAGCAATTAGAACTTATTTATTTTCAAAAAAGAATTTTTAACTTCAAATGGGACAGTGAGAGCGTACATTCTGACTTAAAAGTATAGTCTGAATCAACAATCACGAGAGTGTGAGATAAAGTCCTTTAAATGAGTATTTTCTACTGAAAGGTATTTGGTAATTAAAATATACATCGGTGACTTATCGAATCCCTGACAATTAATGTGTTTCATACTGATATCCCTTCATTAATATTTTATTAAAAACTTATTTTTCTTTAGATTTAATTTTTTTTGAACCGAACCTCTAAAAATCATCGCCTTAGCTAAACATAGTAACATCGATAGCATTAGTTTGACCATCGGTCCGTGTGGGTTCGTTATCATTTAAAACTAAACGACTAGACTGTGCACTTCCAGTCAAGTATCCGATAGACTATATTTTATATACAGTCACGACTCGTATCAGTGAGCATATCAAGGATAAACTTTCAAGAAAATAGGATTTACAACTACCTATTACTGGGAAGAAGACTAAAGAGAGAGTATTCGTCACCAATTAAGATGTACATATCAAGGATAAACTCAAAGGGGAGAATAAGATTTATTTCTACCATTTATCGGGAAGAATACCGCAAGTAGGAATTATAACTACCAGTTACTGGGTAGAATATCAGAAAAAGAGAAAATCCATCACCGGTTAAAGTGAACATATCAAGGATAAATTCTTTGGGGAAAGAAGGAATTGCTACTACCTTTTTACTAGGTAGAATACCAAACAGGAAGAATATTCATCATCGATTAAGATGAACATATCAAGGATAAACATGCTAGGGAAACGAAAAAGCGAATCTGCTGGAGAAAATCAAAGAAATACATTACCTTTGTACATGTTACTGGGTAAATTAACAAAGGTAAAGTACTCAACATTAAGAAGAATGTTACCAGTTATTGTGTAATAAACTCTCGGGGGACCAAAATATCTATCTAGGTAAGAACTAGAAAGAAAAGTTCAAACAAGAGTTAACCTAATGAGGATATAGCTCAAGGGAAATGGTTCCATCCAGATAATGAACCGGTGAGGAGACTAAAATAATAATCATCCACGAGGAAATAACTCACTTGGGAAAAAGAAAAGATACACTCTTTCTGCTTAAGGGGATGACACTCTACAATTGAAGGAGGAAACACACACCAAATCTACATGGGGAAATAAAATCGCCGATGCAGGGGATCAAAAGAAATATCAATGCAATAAAAAATGCACAATGAAATATCTGACACTATGCTTTATGCATGTATGTGTATGAGTATGTATATGATTATGCTGACAAACGAGCATAAAGGATACAAATAACGAAGATATGAATCATCACAACTAGATACTCGGCTAATCTCGACAAGATGGAAACACCAACTGGAGAACCTGCTAAGGATGAAAATAAATCACCGAGGATGTAAATCCTGACTCAAAATAAATACAATTGTCGGGTAAGGCACACAACCACGGATCAAGGGAGAATAGGAATACATTAATCCAAATCAAAGCCCAACTCCGGATGGGGAAGGCATGGAGAACATGCGTCCAACCTGAAGTGCCGCAGATAAAGAAGGATTTCCCAAGGATCCTTTTTAGAATAACAAGTCATTACTGGGGGGAATTTTAGGTCAACAACATATCAAATCTGTGACAACCCTGTAGGGGACATCATCAATACTATTCAGAACCGAATACTTCCTGAAGGAAGAAATCTTCTATCAGAAAATGGAATTTCGCTGGGGTCTCAATTCATAATAAGAGGTAAAAACTCTGAGTGGGGAGAACCAAACGATCTACTAGGGATTCCATCCAAAAACATCTTTGTGGGGTTCACTAGGGATACAACAATCTGCCATGACAAATCAAAGGCCACACGTGGATACAAAGATCAGTAAAAACTTCCTCAAAAGAAAAGTAATAGTCATAAAACTCTTCTTGGAGATTGAGAAATAAACGAATTCCAAGGTACCAAAATATCAACTAGATATGTAGACTCACACAAGGGAGAAACTGTCACCGCTATGCAACACACAAATAAATGCATTGGGGATCTAGAGACAAAATAAAGGTTCCAAGATAATCCAGGGTTCATTCACCAATACACAAACAAAAAAATGCAAAAACAAGAACGCCTCAGCTGGGGAAAGGATGAATTGCAAAGGGAATAACACATCAGCTCTTCCGGGGATGAAAACACATCAATCATGCTAGGGATGAACAACAAACAGTTGTGGAGGTAAAGTCACCAAACCACTGCTCGGGGAAGACCAACAGTGCTTCACATATCAAGACTTACCGTCCTTGAGATTTTTGTTGAAATTCCATTTTTGTAATTGATCGTTCTTAAAGTAAATTCCTTATTATTTAGGTGAAATGATTGTTCATTTATTTATTTATTTCAAAATTATCATCATAAAAATTCAATTTTAAAACAGAAACAAATAAGGATAACAAATAATTGGATAAAAGCTCAACTTTATTTAATAGAATGGTAGTCCGCAAATGGAGGGACTCAATGGATCTTTACAATGTTTGAAAATGGTAATTTACATGGAAAAGGGATACATTGAATACAATGACCATTACTCGTCCTAACAACTTTGAAATCCACTGTGCTTGTGTTAGGTTGAGAATGATGAATCTGAACCAAATGGCTGCTCAAAACTGTTTCCAAGATCGGGACCAGCCGAATGCAGTTACTTGCCATAATCCTTAATTTTTGTCTAGATTTCCCCAAGGCGGAGTACTCAATCTACCGGGATGAATTTTCTATTTTATGTCTTTAACTTTTGCCTGGATCTCCCTTTCAGGTTTTCAATCCACCGAGACGCTCATTTTTTCCTAAGCTTCCCTTTCAGGTTTTCAACTTAGCGAGTTGTTATTTTCTTTTTAGGTGAAGTATTTCTTGACTGCATCGACATTCCTAGGACCCATGAACTCTTCACTATCCATAGTTGTAAGAATCAAAGCAAGCCTGAAAAGGCTCTCTTAACAACATATTGGCCTTATTAATTAGGAGTCCATTTACCCCTAGAATCAGGTTTGAAAGATAAAATCTTCTTGAGCATGAGGTCACCTTCTCTGAACACACGAAGCTTGACCTACTTATCAAAAGCTTTCTTCATTCTCTGTTGATATAACTGACCATGAGACATGGCTGTCAATCTCTTCTCTTCAATCAAATTTAACTGATCACATCTGGTCTGGCACCATTAAGCTTCTCTCAACTTGGGTTCCATCAAAACATACAATGATGGGATCTCAACCTCCACAGGGAGCACAACTTCCATGCCATAAACAAGAGAGAAAGGGGTTGCCCCTGTTGAAGTGCAGATGGATGTACGATACCCATGCAAAGAAAATGGGAGCATCTCATGCCAATCTTTGTATGTCACAACCATCTTCTGCATAATCTTTATAATGTTCTTGTTCGCAACTTCAACAACCCCATTCATATTTGGTCTGTAGGGAGAAGAATTATGGTGTGGAATCTTGAAGTCCTTGCAAAGAGATTCCACCATATTCTTGTTCAAGTTCGATCCATTGTCAATAATGATCTTACTTGGCACACCATAACGACATATAATCTGATTCTTGATAAATCGAACCATACCCTACTTGGTCATATTTGCATACGATACCGCTTTAACCCACTCTGTGAAGTAATAAATAGCCACCAGAATGAAACGATGTTCGTTCAAAGCTTTGGGCTCAATCATGCCAATCATATCAATTCCCCATATGGAGAAAGGCCATGGAGAGGAAATGACATTCAACAGTGTCGGAGGAACATGGATCTTATCTGCATAAGTTTGACACTTGTGGCATTTCTTCTCAAACTTGCAATAGTCAGATTCCATTGTCAGCCAATAGTAACATACTCTCAACATCTTCTTTGCCATATCATGGTCATTGGAATGAGTACCAAAGGAACCTTTATGGAATTCTGTCATTGATAAGTTTTCTTCATGTCTATCCATGCATCTGAGCAAAACCATATCGAAGTTTCTCTTGTAAAGCACATCACCATTCAGGTAGAAGTTACCAACTAATCTTCTCAAAGTCTTCTTATCTTTCAAAGGTTCCCTAGGCGGGTAAATATGAGTTTGGAGGAAACATTTGATATCATTGTACCATGGCGTTTCATCTTTGACTTTTTCAATGGCAAATACATGAGATGGCCTATCAGGACGCATCACAGTCAAATTGGGAACTTCATTCCAAAATTTCACCACAACCATGGAAGCCAAAGTTGTAAGAGCATCTGCCATCCGGTTTTCATCTCGAGGGATATGATGTAACTCAAGTTTTGTAAAGAAAGTTGGAATTCTACTCACATAATCTCTATACGATGTTAAACCGGGTTGATTTGTCTCCCATTCCCCTTTGATCTGATTCACAACCAAAGTTGAATCTCCATATACGTCAAGATATTTAATTCTAAGATCAATGGCCTCTTCAAGCCCCATAATGCAAGCTTCATACTCAACCATAGTGCCTTGAGGAGTAATAAACACTGCCCTAATGCCATTACCATACAAATTAACAGCACGATCAAATACCATGCTCCAACGGGAACCAGGTGCTGACCCTTCTTCAAGCAATGGTTCATCATAATCTTTCAGCTTTATGTACAAAATCTCTTTGTCCGGAAAATCATTTTGCACTGACTAATAATCTTCAATAGGTCGGTGATCCAAATGGACAGTCAAGAAACTACCTTTAATAGCTTTTTAAGATCGGTATTGAATATCATACTCAGATAACAACATCTGCCAATGGGCGATCCTCCCAGATAAAGTATGCTTCTCAAAAATATACTTGATTGGATCCATTTTGGATATCAACCAAGTAGTATGATTCAACATATACTAGCGCAGACGCTTAGCAGCCCAAGCCAAAGCACAACATGTTTTCTCAAGCATAGAATACCAAGTCACACAGTCGGTGAACTTCTTACTGAGGTGGTAAATTTCATATTCTTTCTTCCCAGATTCATCTTGTTGACCAATAACACATCTCATACTCTCTTCAAGAACAGTCAAATACATGATCAATGGTCTTCCTTCAACATGCGGAGACAGAATCGGAGGCTCAAGTAAATATTCTTTGATACTATCGAAAGCTTTTTGGCAATCCTCAGTCCAATCACAAGACTGATCTTTCCGATGGAGCTTGAATATAAACGCACACATGGAAATCATATGCGATATAAATATTTAGATATAGTTCAAGCGGCCGAGGAAACCTATGACTTGGTTCTCAGTTTCGGGCGCAAGTATCTCTTGTATTGCTTTGACCTTGGCAGGATCAACTTCAATACCCTTCTCGCTGACAATAAAGCCCACCAACTTACCATAACAAACACGAAAAGTACACTTATTAGGATTTAAGCAGAGTTTATGTTTCCTCAAACACTAGATTAACTTCAAAAAATGCTCAACATGTTCTTCTTTGGTTCTTGATTTAGAAATCATATCATCAACATAGACTTTAATCTCTTTATGAATCATATCATTAAAAAGAGTGGTCATAGCTCTTTGGTAAGTTGCACCAACATTCTTTAAACTGAAGGGCATCACTCGATCACATAATGTTCACCAAGGTGTAATGAATGTGGTCTTCTGCGTATCTTCGGGTTCCATCCTGATTTGATTATAACCGGAATATCTGTCCATAAACGAAAATACTTTGAATTTAGCTATTTTGTTTACCAACATATCATTGTGTTACAGAGGAAAATCATCTTTCGGTATGGCTTTATTCAAATCCCTATAATCAACTGCACATACATATTTTTCTGTCTTTCTTAGGAACAAGCACAATATTGGCCACCCAATGCTGATACTCAGAGGTAACAAGGAAACCCGCATCAATCTGCTTTTGCACTTCTTCCTTAATCTTCACTGCCATATCAGGATGAGTTCTTCTCAACTCCTGCTTGACCGATGGGCATTCTGGCTTCAAAGGAAATCTATGCTCCATAATATCATAATCCAAACTAGGCATATCTTGATAGGACCAAGCAAATACATCATAGTATTCACAGATATATCAACCAACCCCTTCTTAGCTTTTGGAAATAGTTGAGACCCAATCTTGACTTCCTTCACATCATCTGTTGGTGTAAGCCCTAGAGGCCAATATTTTGGTACTTGTATCAAATTATTTATTAATAATAAAAGGCTTTTTCCTTATTATGTTTGTTTAATGAAGTCCCTAGAATAGTTAGTCCGTTTAATGTATCAAGTATGACTTAATCATGAGATCACATTAAACATAAGGACACTATTCTTAAAGTATCCGTAGTCATACTTAAGGACACTATTCTTAAAGTATCCGTAGTCATACTTAAGGACACTATTCTTAAACATAAGGACTTAATCATGTCCGTTTAATGTATCATGTGAAGTGGGATAACATTAAAGCATGAAGATTATTATGTTTATAGACTGATGATCACATCTCATGGATCATGGATAAAGAGTTATCAAGTCTTAAACATAGGTATGAATATTAAGAGTAATATTTATACTGGATTGACCCGCTATGAGAATGTTATGCAAAGTGTCATAAGTTATTCTCATGGTGATAATGGTGTATACCACCCTTCGACCTGAAACAACTATGGACCCTAGATGTGGTCGAGTGCCTTATTGCTGATCAAACGTTGTCCGTAATTAGATGACCATAAAGACAGTTGATGGGTACTCCACGAAGCATGCTAAGGGACATGAGTGACCTAGATAGAATTTGCCCATCCTGCATAATAGGATAAATGTCTATGGGCCCAATATTGAACTGGACAAGGATGACACGGTCTATGCCTTGTGTTCAATACAGACATAAGGGTAAAAGGGTAATTATACACATAATTATTATCACAAAAGGATTTGTCAAATGACATGACATTTTTGTGTCTTGGGTAGCAGTGATGTGTTGCTAGATATCGCTCACTGTTTATTATGTTAAATACGTGATTTAATATAATTGTCAATGACACAAAAACCTATAAGGTTACACACAAAGGACGGATTGATGAGAGATAGAGTAATTAAGGAATACCGTAATGTACGGTGCCCTTAAGTGAATTATAGAACATCGTAAGGTACGGTGTACTTAAGTAGAATACGAAATATGGTAAGGTACTACGCGCTTAAGTGATTTTTGCATATTATAAGATATGCAGCCCATACAAGTGGTCCTATAAATAGAACCCTTGTGTAGAAGCATTTTTGCAGTTGCAATTTCGTTTCTCTCTCTCTCTCTCACTCAAAGCCTTCATTCGTAGCAGCTAGCACTGAGATTGAAGGAATCCGTTTGTGTGGACTGAGTAGAGGCGTTGTCATTGTTCAACGTTCGTGATCGCTCCGTAGATCTGCATCAAAGGTTATAATCGCCACTAGAGGTAAGGATTCTATCACTGATCATGCCCATTCGTAAGGATCATTAAAGGAGAAATTTTAAATTCCGCTGCGTTTTGGATCGCCCTTCTCCTTCAGTGGTATCAGAGCCACTTACAAAACCATGCATCTGATATCTATTTATTTTCTGTATTTTCTGTATTAATACGATTAAAAGACATAATGAATCAAGGATAAGTAATCCTGATGCAAAATACGGTATATATGATATACTGTTTCTGTTTCATTCATTCAAACACTTAATGGTTGTTTTCCTTTGAGCGATCAATGGTCGTTTTCTTCTTGATCCGGCATTAGTATGGTGAAGCAATGACGTATTGATCAATCATACTGAATCAACACTCGAGATGTGTTTGACGGTCTGAAATTGGTGCATTAGGGTTAATGACGGCACAAGGGTTATGTTGTCAAAGAATTATGCATTAGGGTTAATGACGGCACAAGGGTTGTGTTGTCAAAGAGTTATGCATTAGGGTTAATGACGACACAAGGGTTGTGTTGTCAAAGAGTTATGTGATTAGGGTTATGACTGCGCAAGAGTTGTGCTTTAAAGTATCAAGTGTTGATGCGAAAAACGACGTCGATTTCAAATGAATTGTTCATTAAAAATTTGGTTTTAATTAATTAAAAGAATTAAAATTGACAGCGGACCCCCGACTAACTCTGCGTAGTGTGATCGGTCGTCGAAATTTAATTTGGTTTTAATTAATTAAAAGAATTAAAATTAATAATAATAACAATGTGTTTATTATTATTGTCTTGTGGTGATCGGTTATGGCCTTAGTTTTCCTTTATTTTGTTTTGTGTTTTAAAATACGACCAGCGTGTCGTGCCTCTCTTTTAATCTCTTAATGTAACTTCTTTTCTCATCTCACTCCCTCGTATGTAAAACGAGTTTCTTTTGGGTAATGTAATGTTATAAAGAAAGAGAAGAATTCAATATCAAAGGAGGACAACCTTGAAGATCTTGCTTGGAGAAGCTTAGATCGTTATTAGGTTAACTTAGGTTCTCTCATTGGCTTGGGAGAACAATTGTGCTAGGGGCCATAACTGTTTCATTATGTATGTATGTTGATGCATATGAATGTATGTTGATGCATGTGAGAGACGATTTATATGATAAATAAGCTGGTGAGATCAGAATAATTGCAAATTCCCTCAAATTAAATATTAAGTTTATGCTTTCCAAGTTTTAGCACTCATCAAGACTAGTATCGGATAATGTAGGTTTCGCCTACGCGAGGTGCATGTTCTATATTAGTAAGGTGCGATGGGATAATTGTAATATCCAATTGTTAAAACAATGGGTCAAAATTAACTAAACAATTCACTACGCCAAATAAGGGAAAAGAGGGCGCTTATTTTGGCCTATAACAGCGCTTTTAAGCGCCCTCTAAAGTGGCGTTGGCATAGGTAAAGACAGCGCTTTGTTTTCCGGGAGAAAGCGCTGTCTAAAGTGGCCCTTTAAGGGCCACATTATAGTGCGCTTTAAGAAAAAAGCGCCCTCTGGAGTGGTCCATAAAGAGACACCTTAGAGGGCGCTTTCAGAAAAAAGCGCCCTCTAAAGTTGTCAATGTAAAGTGTTTAGAGGGCGCTTTCAGGAATAAGCGCCCTCTAAAGTTGTCAATGTAAAGTGTTTAGAGGGCGCTTTCAGGAAAAAGCGCCCTCTAAAGTTGACAATGTAAAGTGTTTAGAGGGCGCTTTCAGGTAAAAGCGCCCTCTAAAGTTGTCAATGTAAAGTGTTTAGAGGGCGCTTTCTGGACAAAGCGCCCTCTAAAGTGTTAGTTATTTTTAAAAAAATTTGTTTGAAAAACAGTGGATATTTAATTGGTAACCTGTTCGCATGCTGCAAAAGTGTAAAATTCATATTGATTTCATCCTTTAATCCAATGTTATACACCATTAATCCATTGATATATACAACATGAATCCATTTATATACAACATTAATCCTCCATATATACAACATTAATATATGATTCTTTGATCAAAAATACAACAACATATTCATGATTTAGTAAAATTACAACAACAATATACAACATATATACAACAACAGCATACAACAACAACATTCCATACATATATGTACAACAATATACAACCTAGCTATATGATTCTTTGATCAACAATGAATTGACACAATTCATCCTTGATTTCATCCAAATGAGCTCTTGAGTAAGATTTGTATTCCTCAAAGTACTACAATTAAGAGAATAAAACATATTCATGATTTAGTAACAAATTAGATGAAATATCCGATAATATTAAAATAAACCCTAAGTTATTATTCCATACCATTTTTGGGATGTCTATACGATTCAACGCAATGATGTCTCTCATAAATCTCATTACAAAAAATCCGCAATCGACCGAATTATTTTGCTGAGGACACTACACAGAAAAACAAACAATATATATATAGTTAATTTCTTACAAACACTATTATAAGCAAAAAAACAAACACTATTATAAGCAAAAATAAGATACTTAATATATACCTGAACTCTGATCCAGGTAATGTCCTTCCTATTGCGGTATTTCTTTTTCAATCTAAATTTTATTATTGCCCTAACAAAATAAAAACGTATATTGAGATCAATCTGACAGACATAATTAAATATACAAATACACACGATTATTTAGGGGAATTTCACTTACGCGTCAACCGTCTTCTTCATACTCGGATATTTACTCCAATCACCCGATAAAGAATCGAGATAATACACTATTAGTCTCGAAAGATCCATAGCAACCAACACCCAGTGACCACTGTAAAATAAAACAAAAATTTAGATGAATGAAAATTTTCTACGTAAAAGATATACATAGATTAGAATGAAATTATTAGAAAGAAAATCTAACCCGTTGCCAGAATTAAACGGTAAAAAATACAAACTGGGTGTAGACTTATCGCCGGCCGCCATGAATATATCGACTAGATCATTCTTTACGGATGTTGAATTATTCGTTATTAACGTTGCGTTGATACGGGAAGCAGCAATAAAATTGAAACGGTTACACAATTCAGTTCCCCGCATCAATGTTACATACATATACCTTAAATAGAAACATAATAAACATTAGACTACTCATTGAAATGTGTAAATAAATTGTTCAACTAAGTAAATTATAGATTGATCGGAGTACCATATGTATGTATGAATGACAGCGATGCCCAATTCGGTGTGTTCAAAAAGTTGTTGGAAGTCCTCCTTTCCAATTATTTCGAAATGAGCAGCTCCGAAAACACCTTCATCAAAATTTATAGTACGAATGGCCCCCCCATGCATAATATCGGACTCCTCCACCATTTTCTCAAGACGCATCAAAATTTGAGATTTTGTCCCGGACGTCGTTGGAATATCCTTAGCAGCGCTTTTCAACTCTCGACCGGGAACCTAAAAATTCATATAAAATAAATCATGACTTTTTGTGATGCAACAGAATCGTTGCGTATATAATTCAATGGGTATATATATTTGTACCTCTTTTTGAGATGCAACCGACTCGATGCGTCTTGAAATCCCTTTACCAACTTTATGTGTGGGTCTTGTAGGAGTCTAACATTACCATATAATTGATTAAATATCATAATTGTAGCTGAATTGAAATGTGAATACTAAATATTCATAATCATTTAGAACATATATACCTCGGCATCAGGGAAAATTAGCTCTGACGGCCAACCAACAAAGGATCCGACTGCATCTCGCATCAACGTTGTCTCTGAAACAACGTCAGGTAATGGTAGACGGGCGTTCGTATCGAATACGAGGTCAACCGAAACTTTCATAAATCCCACCGGGAGGGGATTATGGTGAAGTAATTCACCCGAAGTATTGTGCACTTTTCCCTTGCCAACCATGCGATAAGTTGGTGACGATAGATACAGCTGACAAGGTGAAATGCCCTAAACCAATAATAAATGTTATTGTTAACTTGTATATGTGTCAAGTAAAAAAGTGCTATTTTAATTTCATAATAACATATATAATTACCTCGGGAAATTTCGGTTGATGATTGATACTAGCTCGGTCACTAGTATCTTTTGCCTCGGAAGCGCACCTTTCCTCTCTATACCTTGCATTCTCGTTTTGCAGTTGGAGTACTTGTGCCCTTAACTCCGCCAAGGTCTCCATCACCTCTTTGTTGGTAGGATTTTTTGTTTTTGTTTTTTTTATAAAATGACGACGGAGTCACACCAAAACCCTTACCCCTCACACGACCGGAATACTCAGGAACATTTAGTACTCGACTAAGTACGCTCCTGCAATCCTGGACCTCGGTTGAAGGTACGGTTTGGGATAAAGTCTCCTGAAATATTATTAGAGGAGATTAAAAATGAATTATATGTCTAACAAAATTTTCGATATAATTAAAGAAATAATGTTACATATACTTACACATTCGTCATAAACATTTTGGACCGCTTCAACGACAGCCCCATCCTTCCCAACCCGAGCAGCCTTCCATAATACGTGATCCGGAAGAGATGTTGCGTCACTTTTCTCCTCGGCTAGCTACACATTGAATTAGATTATAAGATCATCAATTATAACATATTGTGACAATGTATAAGCTCATAGTATTTGAATATACTCACAATTCTTTGTTGTAACCGTGCATAACCCATACGCCCTTTTTTGTACGGATACGCGGGTTTTGATGCCCTTTTCCTATTTATGTCGCTTACTTCCTGGATAAAAAAGTTTAAGGCATATTAGAACTTAGTAACTTAACAATTGTATAATAGCATAATTAATAGACATTACATGGAATTTTTCGTTTCTTCGTTTGGCGACAAAGTTATTCCATTCATCGGCTGAAATAATCTCGGCATACTTCATTGGCCGTTCTCCTTCAACAAATTTTCCTTCCTCATCCTTGAGAAATTTGTTGCACAAAAAGGATCGAAATCCTCGGAGTCTTTTTCCGGCCAATTGAATACAATATTTTTGCCGGCTTTCATCGATGTGAAAGGATCTCTAAAAAACATACAAATGGAGTGTGTTATTATAAAGTAATATTATAACAATATATGGTTAACAAATAGTCAACAAAAAAACATATAACAATATATGGTAAGTACCTTTATCTCCGACCATATTTTTTCCTTGCCAACCTTCAAGTCCGGACTTCTCCAATTATCACATGTAATCGGAATATGTTGGCGAACAAGGAAACCAATGTAACTTGCCAACATTGAACCGTTAGGCTCAATTAGTTGGTCTTCAGCACTCCAATGTACTTCAAATTTTACACCCTTGTCTCTTGCACGAATGATTGACTTCATAACAGTCAATCCTCGTTTGATTTCTTTTTCAACATTATTACGTGATTCATTCGCGGCATTGGTATCGTCTTGGTTAGCCATTTTATCTGTAATATAGAAATGATTCAATAAGACCCAAGTAAGACAATGATTCAATACGTGAACACATTCATATACCTTCCATTTCTCTCATGTTACAACAATCTAAACTCTTTTTTTTTATCATTATTGAATACAAACTCACACACACCTACTGCATGCAAAAGACCAATGCAAACTTATGGTGTTTGGAACATGAACAAACTTGTATCCATAATCATCAAACTTCCAAAAACAAGCTCAAACACACTTCAAATATATCAGTTTTCAATCAGAAATAAAAAACTCAGTTTGCCCTAAACAACATTAATCAACATAATGCACAAAATGAAAAACTAAGTTTAGAAAATGCCATAATCAAACACATGAAGAAAGTGAACGGTAACGATGGAGAAGAGAAATACCTTAAAGGTGACGGTAACGATGGAGAAGAAAGTGAACAGTGACGGTGGAAGAGGATAACGCAGTGAACGTGAACGGTGAGGGAGGGAGAACGAACGGCGACGATGACGGTGAGGGAGGGAGAACGAACGATGAACGGTGAGGGAGTAATCGCAGTAGAGAGTAATCGCAGTTGAGAGAAAACGAAATAGCTTATAGAGAGGGAAAATAAAGAGACATGCAGTATATGTTATATTTTAATGTTTACTAAAGGGGACCTTAGAGGGCGCTTTTTTAAAAAAAGCGCCCTCTAAAGGGGGCCTAAGAGGGCGCTTCTGAAAGCGCTCTCTAAGGCTTTCCAAAAGCGCCTTCTAAACTGGAAATGTACATGGACTTAGAGAGCGCTTTTTCAAAAGCGCCCTCTAAGGGTAACCTTAGAGGGCGCTTTCACAAAAGCACCCTCTATTGTTGTCCCTCCATTTTTTTTTTGGCTTCACTTTAGAGGGCGCTTTGTTACAAAAGCGCCCTCTAAAGGGGGTCTTAGAGAGCGCTTTAAGCGCTCTCTAAGGCTTTCCAAAAGCGCCTTATAAACTGGAAATGTACATGGACATAGAGAGCGCTTTTTTAGAAGCGCCCTCTAAAGTTACCCTTAGAGGGCGCTTTCAATAAAGCGTCCTCTATTGGTGTCCCTTCATTTCCTCATTATTTTTCGCTTCACTTTAGAGGGCGCTTTGTTACAAAAGCGCCCTCTAAAGTGCGCTGTCTATTCAAGTTGTTCGCTCCTTATTTTTTCTCTTCACTTTAGAGTGCGCTTTTGTAATAAAGCGCCCTTTATAAAGGGGACATTAGAGGGCGCTTGTGGAAAAAAAGCGCCCTCTAAAGGGGGCCTAAGAGGGCGCTTACGAAAGCGCTCTCTGAGGCTTTCCAGAAGCGCTTTATAAGCTGGAAATGCACGTGGACTTATAACAGCGCTTTATTAAAAGCGCCCTCTAAGGGTAACCTTAGAGGGTGCTTTCTAAAAAGCTCCATGTATTGTTGTCCCTCTATCTCCTTATTTTTTCGTTTCACCTTAGAGGGCGCTTGTGGAAACAAAGCGCCCTCTAAAGGGGGCCTAAGAGGGCGCTTATGAAAGCGCTCTCTAAGGCTTTCCAGAAGCGCTTTATAAGCTGGAAATGCACATGGACTTATAACAGCGCTTTATTAAAAGCGCCCTCTAAGGGTAACCTTAGAGGGCGCTTTCTAAAAAGCGCCATGTATTGTTGTCCCTCTATCTCCTCCTTATTTTTTCGCTTCACCTTAGAGGGCGCTTTGTTACAAAAGCGCTCTCTAAAGTGCGCTGTCTATTGCTCCTTATTTTTCGCTTCACTTTAAAGAGCGCTTTTGTAGTAAAGCGCCCTCTAAGGTGCGCTGTATATATGTTTAGAAGCAAGAGTTGGGAATGATCCATATGATGGATTGGAATAAGGAGTTATTCACCCAACTAAAATTTTCGAGAGTTATATGAGATACAATTGGAAGAAGTTCCTACCTAAATAACCTAGTTTTGTGTAATTCGCCTACGCGGACTTAGAACGAAGTGAAATATGGATCTCGACCCACTAGAAAATCTTCCAACGGGATTTTCCGAATCAAATGGTGAGGGTCATTTGTTTTGAGTAAAATAGTGGGAGCATATTTAATTAAAGGCCTAATTAAATATGTTATTGATACTTATATTTTCATTAATTCTCATGTAGATTACCATGACAACAAACACCTCTAACAACATTTTGCGATCAATCCTTGACAAGGAAAAATTGTCTGGGACAAATTTTCTGGATTGGCACCGAAATCTGAGGATTGTCCTTAAACATGATAAAAAGTTGTATGTCTTGGAGAAACTGTTCATGAAGAGCAACCTCCTAGTTCTGCACCTAAGGCAGAAAAAGTTGCTTATAAGAAGCATGTCGATGATGCCAACGAAACTGGTTTTCTCATGCTAGCTACCATGAACTCAGAGTTGCAAAAGCAACATGAGAACATGGCAGCGTTCGATATGATCGATTACCTGAAGATGCTCTATCAAGAGCAAGCAAGGCGTGAGAGGTTTGAAGTTTCAAAATCCCTTTTTCAAAGTAAGTTAGCTGAGGGAGCCCCTGTAAGTCCCCATGTGCTCAAGATGATTGGGTATGTGGAAAACCTGGAAAGGTTGGGTTTTCCCCTCGGAAAGGAACTTGCAACTAATGTGATCTTGCAATCGTTGCCAGATGGATTCAGTCAATTTGCCTAAATTTCAATATGAATGATATGGACAAATCTCTTCCATAACTGCTAGCCATTTTAAGAACTGCTGAACAGAATCTGAAGACAAAAGGGAAGTCCATTCTGATGATCGGAAATGGAAAGAGACAGAACAAAAGGCCCACCAAGCAGGGTGATAAAGGGAAAGGCAAGGAAGTTGCCAAACCCAAACCCATTATTGCTGCTTTGAAGCCTAGTGGAGGCATAGCAAAGGCAGGAACCTGCTTCCATTGTGGTAAGACCGGACACTGGAAGAGAAACTGCCTAAAGTACCTGGAAGATACGAAGAATGGAGTAGAGACTTCAACTTCAGATATTTTTGTTATTAAAATAAATTTATCTACTTCTGCATCATGGGTATTAGATACTGGATGCGGTTCTCACATTTGTACAAATGTGCAGGGGCTGAAAAGGAGTAGAGATTTGGGAAAAGGTGAAGTTGACCTACGAGTTGGCAATGGAGCAAAGGTTGCTGCTTTAGCCGTAGGAACTTATGTATTGACTTTACCTAGATGTTTAATAATTCAGTTAGAGAACTGTTATTATGTACCTGCAATTACCAGGAATATTATTTCCATTTCTTGTTCGGACAAGTTTGGTTTTTCATTTATAATAAAGAAAAATTGTTGCTCAATTTATTTGAATGATATATTCTATGCTACTGCATAACTGAGCAGTGGACTATATGTCCTTGATCTCGAAATGCCTATTTATAACATTAATACTAAAAGGGTGAAACCTAACGAGTTAAAACCAACTAGGTAAGAATATTAAAACTCTTCGATCAGATCGAGGTGGTGAGTATTTAAGCCTAGAGTTTGATGACCATCTGAAAGAGTGTGGGATCCTATCCCAACTTACTCCTCCTGGAACACCCCATTGGAATGGTGTATTTGAGAGAAGAAATTGAACCCTGTTAGACATGGTCTGATCCATGATTAGTCACGCCGATCTTACAAACTCCTTTTGGGGACATGCACTATTGGCAGCAGCTTACACACTTAACTGTGTTCCATCCAAAAAGGTTGAGAAGACGCCATATGAGATATGGAGTGGTAAGAAACCACATATGTCTTACATGAAGATTTGGGGTTGCGAAGTTTATGTGAAACGACAAATTTCAACTAAGCTTGAGCCCAAATCTGACAAATGCTTACTTGCGGGGTATCCTAAAGAAACAATAGGGTATTACTTCTACAATCCTTCTGAGGGCAAAGTGTTTGTCGCTCGAACTGGAGTTTTCCTAGAAAAGGATTTTATTTCCAAAGGAATTAGTGGGAGGAAAGTAGAGCTTGAAGAAATTCAAGAATTACAAAGCATCGATACACCTATGGAGGAATTAGAGCAGGAAACACAAGTAGTTGAGGAAGAGCAACCTGCTCAAGTAGAACAAGACCAACGTAGGTCAAGCAGGATACGTCACCAACCTGAGAGATATGGATATCTCATAACTGATCAAGGTGATGTATTACTCATGGATCAAGATGAGCATGTGACCTACCAAGAGGCCATAACTGGTCCCGAGTTTGAGAAGTGGCTAGAAGCCATGAAATCTGAAATGGATTCCATGTACACAAACCAAGTTTGGACCTTGGTAGAGCCTCCTGTGGGAGTTAACCCTATAGGATGCAAGTGGGTCTTCAAAAAGAAGACTGACATGGATGGTAAGGTATATACCCATAAGGCAAGACTGGTTGCAAAAGGATATAAACAAATTCATGGGGTTGACTATGATGTAACCTTTTCACCAGTTGCAATGCTTAAATCTGTTCGGATTTTACTTGCTATCGCTGCATATCATGATTATGAAATATGGCAGATGGATGTCAAACCTGCTTTCCTTAATGGGAATCTTCTTGAGGATGTGTACATGACACAGCCTAAAGGATGTGACATACCAGAAGAAGCCCAAAAGATATGTAAGTTACAAAGATCAATCTATGGATTGAAGCAAGCTTCCAAAAGCTAGAATCTTTGTTTTGATGAAACGGTAAAACAATATGGATTCATCAAGAACGAAGATGAGCCTTGTGTCTACAAGAAGGTTAGTGGGAGCATGATCATTTTCCTGGCATTATATGTAGATGACATATTACTCATTGGAAACGATGTCCCTACCCTGCAAACAAGTAAAGTCTTGGTTGGGGAAATGCTTTTCTATGAAGGACCTAGGTGAAGCAACCTATATATTAGGAATCAAAATCTATAGAGATAGATCACAAAACTGCTTGGCCTAAGTCAGAGTACATACATAGACAAAGTGTTGAGACGCTTTAATATGCATGATTCCAATGGTTATGTGTTTTTGCTTAAAGGGTGACGCTGTGAGCTGGAAAAGTTCAAAGCAAGATACAGTTGTTGATTCTACAACCGAGGCCAAGTATATTGCTGCCTCAAGTGCAGCAAATTAAGTTGTTTGGATCAAAAAGTTCATTAGTGAACTCGACATAGTTCCTAGCATTGTGGATCATATTGGTCTCTATTGTGATAACAATGGTGCTATCGCACAAGCTAAGGAGCCTAGATCTCACCAACGATCCAAACACATACTTAGGTGTTATCACCTCATTCGAGAGATAATCGATAGAGGAGATGTGAAAATATGCAGAGTACCTACACTTGACAATATTGTTGACCCAATGATAAAGCCTCTTGCGCAGCAGAAGCATGATGGCCATACTAGATCTATGGGCATTAGGGGTATGCCTGATTGGCTCTAGTGCTAGTGGGAGATTGTTGGTGTAAGCCCTAGAGGCCAATAATTTTTGTACTTGTATCGAATTATTTATTAATAATAAAAGGATTTTTCTTTATTATGTTTGTTTAATAAAGTCCCTATAATACCTAGTCCGTTTAATGTATCAAGTATGACTTAATCATGAGATCACATTAAACATAAGGACACTATTCTTAAAGTATCCGTAGTCGAGCTTTATTGTGAAGTGGGATAACATTAAAGCATGAAGACTATTATGTTTATAGACTGATGATCACATCTCATGGATCATGGATAAAGAGTTATCAAGTCTTAAACATAGGTATGAATATTAAGAGTAATATTTATACTGGATTGACCCCTATGAGAATACTATATAGAATGTTATGCAAAGTGTCATAAGTTATTCTCATGTGATAATGGTGTATACCACCCTTCGACCTGAAACCACTATGGACCCTAGATGTAGAGTCGAGTGCCTTATTACTGATCAAACGTTGTCCGTAATTGGATGACCATAAAGACAGTTGATGGGTACTCCACGAAGCATGCTAAGGGACATGAGTCACCTAGATGGAATTTTCCCATCCTGCGTAACAGGATAAATGTCTATGGGCCCATTATTGAACTGGACAAGGATGACACGGTCTATGCCTTGTGTTCAATATAGACATAAGGGAAAAAGGGTAATTATACACATAATTATTATCACAAAAGGATTTGTCAGATCACATGACATTTTCGTGTCTTGGGTAGCAGTGATGTGTTGCTAGATACCACTCACTGTTTATTATGTTAAATATGTGATTTAATATAATTGCCAATGACGCGAAAACCTATAAGGTCACACACAAAGGACGGATTAATGAGAGATAGAGTAATTAAGGAATACCGTAATGTACGGTTCCCTTAAGTGAATTATAGAACATCGTAAGGTACGATGTACTTAATTAGAATACGAAATATGGTAAGGTACCACGTGCTTAAGAGATTTTGGCATATTATAAGATATGGGCCATATACACTTGAGTGGGCTTTTTAGCTTGCAGCCCACATAAGTGGTTCTATAAATAGAACCCTTGTGTAGAAGTATTGTTGCAATTGCAATTTCATTTATCTCTCTCTCTCTCTCTCTCTCAATCAAAGCCTTCATTCGTAGCAGCTAGCACTGAGATTGAAGGAATCCGTTCGTGTGGACTGAGTAGAGGCGTTGTCATTGTTCAACGTTCGTGATCGCTCCGTAGATCTGCATCAAAGGTTATAATTGCCACAAGAGGTAACGATTCTATCACTGATCACGCCCATTCGTAGGGATCATTAAAGGAGAAATTTTAAATTCCGCTGCGTTTTGGATCGCCCTTCTACTTCATTATCATCGGAACCCAAGTTGACTAATTCAATTTACTCTTCAAACGGATGAATGGTTTTTTCCTCATGCTCAAGCAAACGGGATAACTCAATAGATACTTCTTCATTATCATTCTCTTCCTCGGCTTCAAACACAGGAAAATCAAAGTTTGGAGAGGGAGTAGGATCATTACATTCAATGGGTTTGAGAACCAACCTGCATAATGATTTGATATTTTGATTTTAGAGAAGTGGAGTGCAAACAAATATTATGCAGATGGAAAGATTATTATTTATTTATGATTTTTTTTTGTGATTACCATTTTCAGAAAAAGCAAATAGTAAAAAGAAACATCATAAATATGGATTAATAAAATTGTATTTTATTTATGATAAAATTGAAAATGCTCAACAATGTTTCACTTCTTTCTTAGGCATAAAAGAAGGATTTTTATTAAAATAATAAAACAAATTACTTCGAACGGTATACAATGACAGAAACGTCTACAGCAACCTAATTGTTGCAAGTCTGGCAGTGTGTCACAAAATTGGCACAAGCTTCGTCTTCATCACTGTCTTCAATAATCACAGTTGAGTGTTGATCATCCTTGTGAATGAATCCTCCACGGCGGAAAACTTCTTGCATAGCCTTGACATTGGCGTTGAATGGCGCTTGCTGAAATCCCAGACCTGCTCTATTCTTCTATTCAATAACGTCTACAACACGAACCCACTTGTCGGTGTTGCCAGCCTGAATAAACTCTTGTGCATCCTTTAGAGAAGACATGGGTGCCCCAGTCTTATGAATTCCATCAGCAATGGTCAATGCATGGAACGGTGTTCCTACTTCTTCTTCAGCATCTACATAGGTTAAGGATGACAAATGGCTTATTAACAACACTTACTCCCCACCAACAATGATAAGCTTTCCGTTCTTCACAAATTTCAACTTCTGGTGCAATGTAGATGTCACAGCCCCAACTTCATGGATCCATGGACTTCCCATAAAAATAGTTGTATGTCGGGTGAATGTCCATTACTTGAAAAGTAATTTGAAAATCACACAGACCTATCTTAACAGGAAGGTCCACCTCTCCAATGACAGATTTTCGAGAACAGTCGAACGCTTTAACCACCACACCATTGTACCTCATCGGGGCGCCTTGATAAGAAAGTCTTGCTAGTGTTAACTTGGGAAACACATTAAATGATGAGCCAATATCAACCAACACATTGGACAAAGCGTCCTCCTTGCAGTTCATTAAAATATGAAGCGCCAAGTTATGATTTCTACCTTCCTCAGGAAGTTCTTCATCACAAAACCTCAGGTTATTACAAGAAGTGATGTTGGAAATAATGTGGTCAAACTGATCCACAATAACATCGTGTCCCACGTAGGCTTGCTCCAATACTCTCTGCAAAGTCTCCTTATGTGTCTCAGAATTCATCAGTAATAACCACACATAAATTTTTGATGGTGTTTGAAGCAATTTCTCCACAACGTTGAATTCACTTATTTTAATCAGGCGCAATACCTCATCATCATCGTTAGTCTTCAACCTGCTGGATTCACCAGA
This sequence comes from Lathyrus oleraceus, assembly GCF_024323335.1. NCBI lineage: Eukaryota > Viridiplantae > Streptophyta > Magnoliopsida > Fabales > Fabaceae > Lathyrus > Lathyrus oleraceus. Next base: position 179,824,130 of record NC_066580.1, on the reverse strand, counting down.
CTGACAAGTTGGAACACTAACCGGATCCACTGCAGGAACTTCTACTGTCTTACCCACGGAAACATCTTCTACAATTTTAGGAGATACCGGGCTGAACACACGACCACTACAGGTCACCTTTACTATATCCGCAATATTCACCACTGAATTTGCCACTGGAAGAGGAACCTCTTGACCATTCTCAATCATGGTGGAGTTATACTTATATGGCACAACTTTATCATATGAATAGGAGACGGGGCCCGCTAACCATATAACCAACGACGATACCGATCTGTTTTCTTTCTTGCTGCTGCTATCAAGTTGAATAACTACCCGCTCAAGGGTTTTGAACACTGGTACAATAATGTTCACATAATTTCCCATATATCTCGACTATTGAACTTGAATAACATTTTCATCCATCAAATTTTGAATACCCCTCTTAACAATTACACACCCTCGAGAGTTAACGCTACAATAACACAACCATCATGGTCATGTTCACAATGGCTTACTAGGCACAAGACTTTGTGAATCTCCACCAAGGACCTGCGGATACGACAGACATCAAAGACCCTGAAATTCCCAGGACAACCGTCTACCATGTTCGCAGAAGCATTGCCATGAGCAGGCAGCGGGTTAGCTTTAACATTTGGCACTCTATCCTTGAAGGACACCATACCGCTTTTGACCAGCTTCTGAACCTTGTAATTCAAGGGATAACATTTTTCAATATCATGACCAGGAGCTCCCTAGTGAAAAGCATAATGTAAGTCAGGTTTGAACCACCATGGCAACGATTCAGGAATTTGTGGAGGAGTCCTTTGTTGGATAATATTTTTGACTACCAAGGAAGGGTACAATTCTGCATATGTCATAGGAATATGGTCAAAAAATACCTTTTTCCTCTCAAAGTTATGATGATGATTGTTGTTGTTGTAGTTGGTATGTTGTTGTGGTTGTTGTTGATAGGAACTGATTGATTTGTTGAATTATTAGTAAAAACCGGAATTACTGATGATACTTGATGATGATGTTGACGGGACTGGGAATTCTTCTTCACAAGAGGCCTTCTCTGCCTCCCCGCTGACACTACATTAGTTTCCCCTTCCTTCCTTTTGGAGAAACTACCACCGTACTTCTTGCTTGCTGGCGCTTAATCTTTGGATAACCGTCTTTCTCTGACAACTTCTTCCAATCTCATCCCCATGTTCACCATCTCGGTGAAATCATTAGGGGCACTTGGGATCATATGTTCATAGTAAAATGAACCTGGCGTCTTCAAGAATATCTTAGTCATTTCTTCCTCTTCTAGAGGTGAACTAATCTGAGTAGCCAACTCCCTCCATCTTTGAGCATATTTTTTTAATGTCTCTCTGTCCTTCTAAGACATTGATCTCAACTGATCCTGATGTGGAGCCATAATAACATTGTATTTATATTGTTTGACAAAGGCCTCGCCCAAGTCATTAAAAGTACGAACAATAGCACTGTTCAAGCCTATGTACCATCTAAGTGCAGCACCAGTCAAACTATCTTGGAAGTAGTGAATAAGAAGATGATCATTGTCAGTTTGAGTAGACATATTTCTAGCATACATGACAAGATGACTCAGAGGACAAGTATTCCTCTTATACTTTTCAAAGTCCGGGACCTTGACCTTCACCATAATCTTGACATTGGGCACAAAACATACTTCAACAACACTCTTACCAAATAAATCCTTTCCTCTCAGGGTCTTAAATTCCTTGCGCAACTCAAGAAAATAATCATTCATCTCATCCATCTTCTCATAAACATTAGGACCTTCAGAAGGCTCGGAATGGTAGATTGTTTCCTCGACACGACGCAGAGTATGCATAATGGGAGGAGGTACAGATAGGACCGGGCTAGATGCCGACATAGAAGCAAAGGTTAGAGTGTACCCCTCGAGCACAAAGTTGGGTGGAATTCCCCACGGGAACCCAGCAGGCATGGCAGGCGCATACTAGCTATCAACCACAAGCACATATGCTGAATAAATCTCTGAAATGACAGTCCTCTGAGGAGGAGGAGTTGCAGGAGGTGGAGATGGTTGGTTCTTAGCAACAATCATAGACTCCACCAAGGCTGTGAGTCTTTCAATCTCATCCTTAAGCTCTTTGTTCTCTTGTTCAAGATTCTCCATTCTTCTTAGACGATTAGCTCGGGTGTTCTAGTGATGAGTCAGCTTGGCTGATACACAAAAGAAAAAATGATAAGAAATCTGGCGGAAGAAACCTGTTATGCGAATGATGCATGAAATGAAATGTTTTTTATTATTTTTAATTTCAAGGAACATATGAAGTCTCATTTGAAAATATTTTCAATTAGTAACAACAATTAACAAGAACAATTCAATTGACCATAAAATCTATTTTTATTCATAAAATTTGGAAGGATTACACTGAGTACAATTTTCAAAACCAAACTACAAACACAAGAGAAAAAGGAAACTATCATCCTAAGGATCCCTAGAAACTGCATCAGACGATCTGGCCAAGGGAGTGTATTTATTTCGGATGCGTCGAATCTCTGACTCCAAGGACATCTTTATCTGAGCTTTCTCGAGGACAAGCTAATAAACAATCTTCTTCCAAGAACCAGAAAGCTAGGGCATACTAGAGGAAAATAAACCTTTTGGCTCTCTCTGTCTCTTCACTACAAGCTCCTCAAGAATTTCTATGAGTGCATCTTTGTCTTTCGACTCAAGTTGCAACTTCTCATGTTTTTTATTCAAAGCATGGATGTGCTCTTCCCATAAATCTCTCTCTCGCTTCATCTTGGCAAGTGCGTCATCCAACTCCTCTACATATTGGTTAGTGAGAGTTAATGGCTCAACCACAACCGCAGACTTAGGTCTCTCACAAGCATAAGGCATCTTGAGCTCTTAAGCTCTCTTCTTTACCCAAATAGTGTAAGCTTCCAAAGCTACACAATTGCTTGGACCAAGCTCGGTTCTTCCTTTCCTAGGCACATTATGCCAAGCATGAACCATCCTATTCTTTAAAAGTTGGGGATATTTTCCCTCTTGAAACAATATACCCTCTAACTAAACTTTATTAGGCTTATCTCTCAAGGGGAAACTAAGCTCACGATGGGCCAAAGATGGGTTGTAGTTGATTCATCCTTGGGTGCCAATGAGAGGCACATTAGAGAACTCACCACAATTGTCAATAGTATATGTAAGACCCCAATTTTGACCCTAAGATCCCTCACGCTTTCTTATAATTTGCATTGTCTTTAGGATCACACCTTGGCATCCTCCTTACCCCTCATTCATTGGGTTTGAATTGGGAGAGGTCACCAAGCACATTTGATTATATCATTCTTTATTTTTCTTTGTTTACTAACCAAAATTCCAAAAATATGTCTATGTATAGTTTTATTTCTTTTGTAGGTAGTGTGTGCATCCATCAAGGCCTCATCAAGCGCACAACTAGGGTTTGAGACCCTCAATGCAAGAAGACTAATCAATAGATGGTTCACATTGGTTCTAGACATCATATATGGATCCCCGTGATCTTCATTTATCATTTTCATCAAGAATTCATCAAGAGTTTAAAGCTTGTATGCCTTGGAAGCCAAAATTCATATGGGTATCTTATCTGACTTCCTCAACAAGTTTCTCCATCATCTGATCAAATATTTCATAGGATACTTCATATTTCGTCCTCTTATGCATACATGATCATGCATGAGTCCAATATATCAAGGGAACTTCAAGTTTGCAAGATGTTTCATGGTGGTTGACCAGAGAAAGTCAAATGGTCAAAACTGGGGTTCCCTAGACCCTATCTCCTACAATTTTTGTCATATGAAAATGATTCCAAGAGAAACGTTACTCATTATGACATTACAAACAAGTTTCATGTTGAGGTCAAGATATATTTTTCCTTTTAAAGTCATTGCTTTGAGGAACTTCAAATTCAACTTTCAAAGACATGTGCCAAGAGGAAACATTATATGTCATTTTGGGCCATTACCATTGAACAAGAGATATTCCTAACCTTCTAAACTGCATAACTCCTTCATTCCAAATCCAAATAAGGTTAAATTTGTAACCAAATTGAATAGTTTTGAAAGAGCTATAACTTTGATGAATGAACTGTTTCCATTTGAAGCCCATAGCAAAAGTTATTCAAAGTGCAAAAAGTGAACATTTAACTTGGGATGTAGAAAAATTTCAATTATGTTTGATTTCCCAAACTTCCACCTCAAAATTCATCATGCTCCAAACTTCAAATAGAAAACTGTTCAACATGAAAGTTGTTCCCCGTGATCTCACCTTTCCAAAAAATCCAAGATAAGCTCATTTGGCCAAGAATTGAGGGATTTGGTAAGATTTGTGTTCAACATTCATTTCCTTTATGCATGGCTATGTGACATCATTTCAGGTTGGATAACATAGAATTATGGATCATTTGGCATCATTTGATGGTCCTATCACACGCCCATGCATCCATGCATGTGAGATTTATATTTTTGGCATTTTGAATGAAGTGTGTGGAAAGCAAATGCATAGCCAATAAATAAGACTCCTCATGCTCAGAATTGAGGACACCTTGACCAAGCCTTGAACCTGCAATCCTAACCCTCACCATTAGAGGATAAACTTGAAGGTTTTTAATTGAAAATCAAGTTTCAATTTCACTTCAGTTTTATAGTTGAAACTCCAAGAATCCAAGCCCTTCCTTGATGCATTTCACTTCCTGCAAGCATTTGAAGTCAAGCCAAGGCCAATTGGAAGCAAGATCAAGCAAGATTCAAGCTCCCTCGAAGGTTATTTTTCAGAAACTTCATCTATTCGATTCTCTCTCAATTCTTCATCATTCTCCATGATTTTTGGTTGGCTGAAGTCCTTCCAATGTAGGCAACAAGATTGAGTTTCTATGAGGTCAAATCGAAGCAACTCAATTCATGATCCTCAAAATTCAAATCTGTGTATCTTTTTATATACTTGGAATTGGAGAAAATTGAAGCCAGATTCTAATTCCTGAGCATTTTTCCTTTAAATCTATGTCCTTGTTTTTTATTTTGGTGGTGGACCAGTCCAGTGAGGTCCACCGGAGAAGAAGACCGGAGCCCTAGCTCCAATAGTGCGTTGGTAGCTTCACATCCATCTGATCTTGGTCCAATTATTTAATCCTGGCCTTTGGTTTGAATTACCACGCGTATATAACTTTGACTTGCGTCCACCATGGATAGCGCGTGTGTGGCCATCAGACCTGCCACCTCAATTAATGAGGGAGATCTAATGGCCCTTGTTTTTTCTAATTTCTTTTTATTTTCTGAATTTTCATTTAATCCTTTTAGTTTGTTTAATTCATATTAATTTCATTTTTAATCCAAAAAATATGGGACTTTCACCAAAAATCTTTAAATATTTTTATCTTCCATATTCTGAATTAAAAATATTTTTTGGATTAATTTTGATATTTTTAATGAATTAAATGATTTTATGCATATTTTTAATTGTTTAAAAATACTTCTAACTTTTCAAAAATAGTGAAATTTTTTGTCTAAGGTCCTTTCACCTTGGTTGACCTAGGATAGATCCCTTGGCCATTTATTTGGTGTTTTGAAGGGATTTTAGGTTTTGACCAAATTAAAATGTATTTTAATTCACTTTTAATTGGATTTTTAATTGATTAAATGCTTAAAAAAACTTGTTAAGCCATTTTTATGGTCTTGTGATGTTTGACTCTCTATTTGGGCCTTGGTCAAGGTTAATTTTACTTTTGTTGGATCAAAACCATTGGATTTAAAGGATTGATGAAATGTGCATTTCATCTCCCAAAATGAATGAATGGTTTTGATTTGATGAAAGTCCTCCCTTGGTCAATTTGTGTTTCTATCTTCCCCTTCCTCTTCATCTTCATCGACATTATTTCCCATTCCCTCATTTGACCAATGAAATCTCTAATGTCTTAAGGCTAATTGGTTCATCAATGACCATCTGACAGATGAACCAATACAAGTATGACTGAGATAGGTCCCTCCCTCTTGATCTTTTTCTTTTAGTGTGTGGTACGTTTTAGGAGTTTGGTTCTTAATACCAAATCTCTAACATGCATTAACACCTCAATTTTTATTGTCTGACCTCAGATAGTTATGACTTCTACATAAGTCCAATTACGATTGCTTAACATAGACCTAAATTTGACCCTCTAGGCATAGAATTCTAGTAAGTGAGATTGTAAGTCTCCCATTCTTCATGGCATTATATGGAGACTTGACCTTTTTTCCTTTCATGAGAGCTAGGGCATACTTGTTGAATTATCCAAGTTGGAGCCCTTCTCATGGAAGATGTCTTGGTTTAAGGATTCATACTTGTGAATGAATGGTTGAGTGTTCTCTAAAGAATGACTTAATCAATTAAAACTCATCACTGACATTTGACTAACCATTGACTAACTCTTATTCATTATGCTTTTCCTTTCAAGTTATTTACTTTATGCAATTTAAATTTCATACATTTATCATTCATTGCCATTTATCATTCATTGCCATTTACATTTCATTTAACTTGTTTATGTTTATGTCATTTTCACTTTGCTCATTTGAGCCATATCTTGTGATTGTATATTTTTTGTTTATGTGTTTTGACTTTAGTTGTGGTCTTAAGACCTTAAAACACCTAATAATAACAAAAACCCTAAAAACATCTGGTAGATTGTTGATCTTGATCTGGACTCTTGGACTTAGATTTAGGCAACATTTCCTATGCAAAAGGACTTGGCCAATGCCAACATTCTCAAACTGAGTTATTGTGAATTGAGCCTCCATCTGGTGCAAGCCTTGGGATTTGTTTGAATTCATCTGCTACTCTATCTTTATGCTTAATTGTTATTTTAATCGTGTGTCTGGTGCTTTGCTTTGAGCCGGTCAAGGAATATTTCATCTGATACATAAGAAGACAAAGAAGACTACTAGCTATGGGAAGTGCTTGCTTGGATGTGGCTATCTTTATTTAATGCCTTAATCTTCATGATGTCTGGATATTGCTCATTTGCTTATTGATTATTGCTTGATTAAAGTCCAAGTAAAATAGGGTTTCTATATGACATTCTTGTATGTTGGATTGCATCCCATTGGTCAGATCTTTTCAACTCTTAACTTTTAATTTTGTGCTTAGGATAGCCTCTTCATCTCCTCCCACTTCTTAAATTTCCAAATCTCTCCCCCCTTTCAAAACTTTCTTTGCTTGTGATTTCAAATTTAGACTTTGTTTTAATGATTAGAAACTTTGGCCTTATGCCATTGAATTTTCAAAGTCTTTTCTTAAATCAAGCTTGTAAGTAAACTTTATCATATTGACTTAAAATTTCAAAAAAAGACAAAAAGGACTAACAACTCCATTCAAACTTGTGGCCCTTTGTGCCTTTCTCATTAATCCTTTTGTTAAAATCAATTCACCAACTTTAAAATTTTTACCACGAACTATGAAGTTTTGATCCCTCATTTTTATGTTGGTACGTAGGCACAAGTCTGAAGGTCTTGTCAAACACAAAAATATAATCAATGCATTCTTTTCTCATCCTCACACTCTATTTTTCTCAAATATATTTTATACAAAACACATATGCACACATAAAAAATGGCTTCCTAGGAGTACCTAGGGCACTGTGGGTGCTAACACCTTCCCTTTGTGTAACCAACCCCCTTACCTGTAATCTCTGGCATTTTATCAGTTTTGACTTGAAAACTTATTATCTTTGGGTTTTGTTCGTACTTTTCCCTTTTTCTTTGGAAACAATAAAAGTGCGATGGTGACTTTGGTTTTATTGACGTAAAGTTTATCCATAGCTTGACGGTCATGAATTTATCACTACAATATCCAAGCTACCCAGTGCAGAATCATACCAAACAATATCATCATTAGTGAGAGAAGTAAGTCTCTAAGACCACCATAGACATTGCTTGTTCTCCAAGAAAGCAGACATCTGAGGTAAGTGCGAAATAAACCACTTGTACAGAAGAGGAACACAACACAAAACAGTTCCCCCACCTTTAAAATTCCTCAAATACAAAGGGAAATACATGTCACCCATCAGAGTCAGAACATGATTCCTAATCAAGAATATTCTAATGGCGTTAACATCAACAAACCTGGCAATGTTAGGGAACAAAGCTAATCCATAAATGAGCAAGACAAAGATGGTTTCAAAAGCGTTCATGCTACCGGCTTGAGCAAAAGTAGTAGCTCTCCCAATGAGAAACTCAGAAGTCAACCCCAGAATGTCTTCTTTCTTCACCAAATAAGCATCAATATCAGATTTCTACAAATGAAGAGCTTCAGCTATGACGTAAGATCTTGGGGTCTCCTCCAATCCACTAAGAGGTGCCTTGTCAGATACGTGCATACCAAAGAAATAGGCATACTCTTCTAACATAGGCATGAGTTGATAATCAAGAAAATTGAAGCACCGATAAAGAGGGTCATAAATTGCACTAAAACACTCAGAAGTCCTTCAACCACATTAGTAGATAACACAGACAAGAGCTTCCCATGATGTTGCTTTAAGTCCAAGGGATTTAATACATAGGATGACAACTTCCTTAACTCTTTCCAATCAGGACATCTGAAACTGTACTTCTTAGTGGTCCTTCGTCCATAATCCATGGTCTGAAAATATTTGCAAACAAGACCTTAGTTTCCTTGAAATTTATTTTCTGTGATGAATGTTATGATGCGCATGTATGCATGAATGCAACAGTCACACACAAGGCAAACACAAACAAAGTTCACAGGATGGATCAAGTCATCATCAACATCAATCATCCATTTTTGTGGATTATGGTTTTCACCTTAGCAACACCCAAGTTCCATTGATATTGATGAGGCTGATCGGATCAACCAAGAATCAAAGGGTTTTATGCGAGTCACGGTCATGGATTCGGATTAAGAACCATCCCAAAGGAATGTACAAAGGAAAAAAACCTGTTGTTCATGTTCTAAAAAGTTCCCAAAGTCTTGATCCCATCTATCAGATATTATAGGTTAGGATGAATGACTCATCAACCCATAATATTCTCAAGAGAAACTCGTTTGAGTGTAGTATCGCGTAACAATTGTTATCAAGCCTACACTTGAACAGTCACCGCATTACATCCTAAATAAGCCAAGTTGGGTTAAATGTTCTACGGTCCTCAGCTTCTCGGACACCTAATTTAGAGAAATTAATGCATATCCACGACTTACTCGTCTGACATTAGTAACTCCAAAGAGGTCTCCACTGAGTGGGGGATCTCATGTCAACTCTTTCACGACTACTTCTTCAAAGCCGATATGAGTATACCACCCTCCTATTTTAGAATGCACTCATGTTCGGGTCAGAACTTATCTCACCACACAGAGATCGCCAAGCACAACAGACAGAGTATCTTACAATAATATATACAAACAAACATCAAATATACAGATATATACACACACAAAAGTAGGCTAAACCTACTGAGGACTACTCCCCGGTAGAGTCGCCACTTAATTTCTATAGCAGTAAATTCATGATCATCGAGTTATTGGTTAACTTAACGTCAATAAAATAAGAGTCGCCACCGTGCTTTTAATGTTTCCAAAGGAAAAAGGAAAAAGTACGAACAAAACCTAAAGATAAGAAGTTTTCAAATCAAAACTAATAAAATTTCAGAGATTACATGTAAGGGGGTTGTTTACACAGAGGTAAGGTGTTAGCAACCAAAGTGTCCTAGGCACTCCTAGGGAGTCCTTTTTTGTGTGCAAGTGCTTTGGTCAAAATGATGTTTGATAAAAATATAGAGTGGGGGGATGAGAAAAGAATTCATTAATTATATTTTTGTGTTTGGTAAGACCTTCGGTCTTATGCGTACGTACCAACATAAAAATTGAGGGATCAAAACCCCATAGTTCGTGGTAAAAATTTCAAAGAAATTGGTGTATTTATTTTTATCAAAAGTTTAAAAGAAAAGGCATAAAAGGCCAAATATTTGAACGGGGTTGTTATTTTTGTTTTTTCTTTTTGAAATTAAAGTCAATATGATTAAGTTCGTTCACCAGTTTGATTTAAGATTTTTTTTTTAAAAATTCAATGGCATAAGGCCAAAGTTTCTAGTCATTAAAACATGTCTATGTTTGAAATCACAAGAAAAGAAGGTTTTTGAAAAGAGGAAGGGATTTTAAAATTAAAGAAGTGAGAGGAGATGAATGGATTAGCCTAAACAAAAATTAAAAGTTAAGAGTTGAAAAGATCTGACAAATGGGATGCAATCCACAAGACAAGAATGTCAGATAGAAACCTATTTTCGTTTTGACTTTAGCAAGAAATAAGCGTAATAAATATCTAAGAAAACCATATGAAGACTAAGGCATCAAATAAAGATAGCCACAATATCCAAGAAAGCACTCATTTAGCAGTCTTCAGTATCTTTCGATGTAACAGATGAAAACAACCCTTGTGGTAAACTCAGAAACAATCATCAGATATCAATCATAAAGTCAAAATAACCACTTGAACATAGAGATCACATAATGGATGAATCAGAAGCACTCAAGGCTTGCATCAGACAAAAGGCACGTTCTGGGATAACTCGGTATGAGATAGTGGCATTGGCGAAGTTCTCAAAGCATAGGGAAGTTTCCTATCCTAAGTCCAAAAGTTCATATCAAATCCAATAGTCCACCAAGATGTTTTTTAGGCTTTTTTTTATTTTTATTAGGTATTTTTAAGGTCCTAAGTGTAAGACCCCAATTTTGACCCTAAGATCTCTCATGTAATTTCATCATAAGCACTAACATTGGGATCATACCTTGGCATCCTCCTTACCCCTCTTTCATTGGGTTTGTTTTGGGAAAGATCACCAAGCACCATGTGATTGTATCATACTTGTATTTTATCATTTTACAAACCAAAATACCAAAAATATGTCTTTGTATTTGCCTAACTCTTTTGTAGGTAGGGCATGATCACCATTGATCTATCAAGTTCATATGTAGGGTTTAAGACCCTCATGACAAAGAGCACAACCATGAATTGATCCAGGAATGGTTATGAGCATCATATATGAGTTCCATTGATCTCTACATGTCATATTGATAAATTTTTCTTCAAGAGTTTGTGGGTGATTTGCCTTGGAAACCCTAGTTTGACTAGGTATCTTGAGTAACTTCTCCAACAAGCTATCTCACCAACTGATCAAATTTTTCAAGGGACACTTCAAAATTCATCATCTTATGCATATATGATCTACCATAAGGCAAGAAAGTCAAAATAATTGAAGGTTAGCAAGTTGGTTGATGGTGGTTGGCCAGATGAATTCATCTAATCAAAATTGGGTCTCCCTAGGCCCTATCTCCTTCAATTTTCACCTTATAAAATTGATTCCAAGAGAAACGTTACTCTAAATGACATTACAAACAACTTTCATGTCAATACCTAGAGCTAGTTTTGCTTGGAAAATCATTTTCAATGTTGAAACATTATAGGTCATTTTGTCTAAACCCTAACTTGAAAGTCAACTTCCCAAGGCCATAACATGCTCAATTTTTATGAGATAAAAGATTTCCAAGTTGAAAAATCAAATCCAAGATGTATACTTCAACTTTTATGTATGGAGTGAAGTCAAATTCAACTTTTATGAGCATGTGATATAAGGATACATTATAGGTCATTTTTGACTTATACCATTGAACAAGTGATTTTTCCAAACTTAAAAAATGCATAACTCTATCATTCTAAATCCAAATGACATGAAATTGGTGACCATTTTGAAAGATTTTGAAAGAGCTACAACTTCTATGAAGACAGTTTTCTTATTTTAAGCTCACATAAAAAGTTATGTAAGGTGAAACATTGAGATATATGGCTTAACACTTAGAAAAAATTTCAACATGTTGAAATTTCCAAACTTCCACCTCAAAATTCACCATGATCCAAACTCCAAATGAAAAAGTGTTCGACATAAAACTTCTTCCTCTTGATCCAAGTTTTCCAAAGAACCCAAGTTCGTGCATTTCGGATGAGGTTTGTTAGTGCTGCACATAGCTTTAACAGAGTTTCATCATTGGAGGAAATCAAATGTACAAACTTCATTTCACATTGCCTTTCCATTCAAGCTTCATTCAGACTTCAACATGATTGATTTTGGACCTTAATGTATTGCCTCATGGGCCTGTACATGCCCATGAAATCGTGTCATTCACATTGCTAAATTTGGACAAAATTTCAAGTGTGCAAATATCACTCCCTCGGGCTATAAATACATGACCTCTGTGCTCAATTCAAACACACCTTGCGCGCCAACTTTGCCCCCAATTCAAACCCTCTCATTCTAAAGGTAAACCTGAGAATTTTCAATTTGAAAATTGAGTTTGAACCTCAATTATTGGAGATTCAAAAACTCCAGGATCCAAAGCCTTGCACTCTTGCTAATCACTTCCTGCAAGTTTCTCAAGTGTGATCAGACCGTGTTTGAAGCAAGCAACATCAAGTTCTGCACAACATTGAAGGTAATTTTCAGAAAACTTCATCTCTTCGATTCTCACTCAATTTTCATCAATTCTCTTGGATCTTTGGTTGTCTGAAGTCCTACCAATGTAGGCAAGAAGATTGAGTTTCTTAAAGGTCAAATCGAAGCAACTCAGTTGATACACCTCAAAATTCAACTCCTCGTATCTTTCTATATATGTGGAGTTACTTAAAATTGAGGGGATATTCGTAATCTACACCATTTTATCTTTCAGATCATGTTCTCCTTTTTCATTTATGTTATGGTGATGAAAGAACCAGTCCGGCTAGGGTTATCGGAGATGGTGACGAGAGAGAGAGAGAGAGAGAGAGAGAGAGAGAGAGAGAGAGATAGCCTCCGACACGGTGGAGATGGTGACGAGAGAGAGAGAGAGAGAGAGAGAGAGAGAGAGAGAGAGAGATGAGTGGAGGGAATTGAACGATCTCTCGAGTTTGTTTTCTTTTATTTAGTGCTTTTCACATGTGTCATAACCCACTTTCCATTAGGCCACGCGAAGTCAGGATCTTAGGACTGCGCATGTGTTGATTTTAGGGTCCCTGGGCTGAAAATCTCTTTCCTACTACAGCATTGACTGTGCCCATTCTTTTGGCTTTTGGCTTTTGAACTTTTTTGGGATTTGTTTTGGGCCCATAGCCAATTGTTCATCCAGGCACCCGTTCCAAGAAAGCATACCCCATGTCCGTTTGGTTTCATAACGGGCCTAAGGGATTGGGCATCTACGCCCTTAATCATTTGAACATACCACTTCTAGTTCTTTGATTAACAAATGCAAGTTACCCTTAGGATTAGCTTGTCAATGATTCTAACCCTTAGATTAGGATTAGTCATAGTTTTCAAGTTAATTCAAACCCTCAATTCAAGTTGATCAAAAGCAATTTTGATCAACTAAATCCTTTGATGTTGTATAATCCCACAATCTAATTCAGTTGATCAAAAGACCCTTGATCACTTGATAAGACTCTTTCTGTAAGTTGTGGAGCTCGAAGCCTTAAGTCAAACTCTCAATCAAGGAATCCCCATTCATATCAAGTAGTGGCTCATACAAGGCACATAAAAGGTGTTTCTTCAAGAGCTTGTTAGTCAAGGTTAGAATTGTGTGGCATGAGCCTTAAGCAATTAAGAATGAATGAGAGTGGAGAATTCCATTAACTCATTCTGAATATCTTTGGGTACGGGACGCTTGGCCCATTTGCTCATTGTATTCACCTATATTCATAGATATTAGCATAATTCAAATCATATAATTGGAAATTCTCTCCATTCACAAAGCAAGTAGTACAACCAGTAGAAGACTCTACCAACAACTATCAATCATAATTCAAGTTACATGCCATTGTATGGAGACTTGACTTTTTTTCCTTTCACGGGAGCTAGTGGCATACTCGTTGAATTATCCAAGTTTGAGCCCTTCTCAAGGAAGATGTCTTGGTTTAAGGATTCATACTTATGAATGAATGGTTGAGTGTTTCCAAAGAATGACTTAATAAATTAAAAATCACCATTAACATTTGACTAACTTTTGACAAACTTTTGACTAACATTTGACTAACTCTTGTTAATATTATTTTACTTTCAAGTTATTTACTTTATGCAATTTAAATTTCAATCATTTATCATTCATTGCCATTTACATTTCATGTAACTTGTTTATGTTTATGTCATTTTCACTTTGCTCATTTGAGCCATATCTTGTGATTGTATATATATTTTGTGTGTTTTTGGTTTTGTTTATGGTCTTAGGACCTTAAAATACCTAATAAACAACAAAAACCCTAAAAAAATATTTGGTGGACTGTTGAACTTGATCTGAACTTTTGGACTTAGGATTAGGCAACATTCCCTATGCGAAAAGGACTTGGCCAATGCCAACATTCTGAGGCTGACCTATTGTGAACTGAGCCTTCATGTGATACAAGCTTGGGATTTGTTTAAATTCATCTACTACTCTGTCTTTGTACTCAATTGTTATTTTGATCTTGTGTTTGATGCTTTGCTCTGAGTTGATCAAGAAATATTTCATCTGATACATGGGAAAACAATAAAGAATGTTCATTATTGGAATTGCTTGCTTGGATGTGGCTATCTTTATTTGATGCCTTGTTCTTCATGATGTCTGGATATTTATCATTTCTTGTTGATTATTTCTTGATAAAAGTCCAAAAGAAAATGGAATCCTGTATGACATTCTTGTTTGTTGGATTGCATCCCATTGGTCAGATCTTTTCAACTCTTAACTTTTAAATTTTTGCTTAGGATAGTATCTTCATCTCTTCCCACTTCTTAAATTTCAAAATCTCTCCCTATTTCCAAAAACCTTCTTTGCTTGTGATTCCAAACTTAGACTTTGTTTCAATAATTAGAAACTTTGGCCTTATGCCATTGCATTTTCAAACTCTTTCTTAAATCAAATCTATAAATAAACTTAATCATATTGACTTAAAATTTCAAAAGACAAAAAGAACTAACAACCCCATTCAAATTTTTGGCCCTCTGTGCTTCTTCTCATTAAATTTTTATTAAAATCAATGCACCAACTCATTTGAAATTTTTACCATGAACTATGAGGTTTTGATTCCTCATTTTTAAATTAGTACGTAGGCATAAGACCGAAGGTCTTGTCAAACACAAAAATATAATCAATAAATTCTTTTTTCATCTCCACACTCTATTTTTTCTCAAACATCTTTTATACCAAACACATATGCACACATAAAAAGGGGCTCCCTAGGAGTACCTAGGACACTTTGGGTGCTAACACCTCCCTTTCTATAACCAACCCCCTTACCTATAATCTCTGGGATTTTATTAGTTTTCATTTGAAAACTTCTTATCCTTGGGTTTTGTTCGTACTTTTTCCTTTTCCCTTAGAAACAATAAAAGAGCGGTGGCGACTCTGGTTTTATTTACATTAAGCTTATTCATAGCTTGATGGTCATGAATTTACCATTATAGTTGGAGGTGAAACAGAAGGGGAACAAATCTAAACTCTCTTCATTTTTTCTACTTTTCCTCCATTGTTGAAGTTGTTTGAGGTTTTTTATCTGGCTCATCATTGCTCCTTATCTTCCTACTAGTCTTGCTCATCTTCTTTCTCCAAGAATCCAAGGTCCAGAGGACATCCTCCACTAGGTAAGTTTCCCTATATTAATATTCTTCATGCTTAGTCATTCACCATGTTAAGGATCATGCACCTGCATATGGAAGATCTACTCTTGAGTAGATCAGGGAGCTAGACTTATTTTTCCATTTACAGTTTGGTTTGAATGACGTGTAAATTTGTTTGGACCTGTAGGTTCTTGCTTACTTTTCTCCATGATTCTTTCATTATTTTTGAAATATAAAGATGCCATGTTGTTCTACTAATTACGTACTTCATTTTTTATTCAATTTGGTGGAGTGATGAGGAAGTTATGTGAGGATGAAGATTATATGTTGGAGTCGGGTTTAGGGTTTGTGACCACTTTTTTGTGCATGGCCGAGGTTGAAGACGAGTAGTTGTCAGCATGTGATTGGCCGTGTTTGATTTTGTCCTTTTGTGTTTAAAATGAAATGTGACCGATTGATGATGTTCCATATAATTAACGTGACATTCACTTTTATTTCATTTTCTTTTTCTGATGGGTGTGTGGACTGGACCAGGCCGGGTCTCACTTGCTTCCCCCACCCCCTCTATCTGGCCCATGTTCATGTTAATTGTTTCCCTTTGGTCCATTTTACTTGTGTGCACCCCCTTTCGATTTTCTCTTATTATTTAATTCTTGTTTCTTTTGTTTTTATTTAAATTATCTCCTTCTATCCAAAAATCCCCAATTAATTCATGGTTGATATTTTGATAATTATTTAATTTTCCATATTTATATTTTTTTATTTTTGATATATTTTAATAATTACTTTGATTTTTGTATTTAATTATGTTTAATTAACCTAGTTTTGTTTGTTAGGGTTTGGTTTTTTATCTTCCCATTAGAATTGTGATCCAATCCTTTGTATACTTATAGACACATGAATATAGGTCATTTGGGTTTTCATTTTACGTTTGGATTATTAATTTTGGATTGTTTTTGAACTTATTTTTGAAGATAGCTTGATATGATCAATTAGTGGTGCATTGTTTGAATGATGGATTTGTTTAAACATATTTTACACATTATTGTGAGTATATCTTTGGGAAACTTTGAGCTTCTGGCTTCATATTTCTATGCATAATTTTTCATAACTTTTCTATGCTCCTAACAATTTCTCTTGAATTATTCAAGCATGTTTGTTTCCTTGTGATACATTTTGCATCTGGTTGATTATTTTGGAATGCACTTGTGAAACCATTAGGGATCTCTTTCCCATTCTTTCTTGACCTCTTCATCATCATTTAGGAGTCCTAAATTCAGTCATGTGAACCATTTTGGGTACCTCTAATTGATGCTTCTTTGCTCGATTGCCTTGAATTCTATTTGCTTGCTTTTGAGATCATAGTT
Source organism: Lathyrus oleraceus (assembly GCF_024323335.1). Lineage (NCBI taxonomy): Eukaryota > Viridiplantae > Streptophyta > Magnoliopsida > Fabales > Fabaceae > Lathyrus > Lathyrus oleraceus. The sequence continues at coordinate 179,807,151 of NC_066580.1, read as the reverse complement.
TGGATTGTGTCTTGTGCATTCCAACTTGAGTACTATGGGTCTAATTTAATTTGATTCCTATTATTTGTGTTTATAACTTCCTTAGTATTGGTACCCTTATACCTTGATCTTATGATTCTTTTAATGGTATTCCATTTCCACTTCATCATGATGACACATTAAGAGCTACACTATTTTTTTCTTGACCTAGTTTTGAGCTTAGTGGATGGTGAAGCTATTAGGAGCCTGGGATCCATATTTGAGTAGTGTGATGATGTTCTAATTTCATCTCTTCATGTCTCAACTTAATTTTACATTGCTCATTTACTTTGATTGGACAAATGACTCCTTATTTGGATGATTTCCGTCTCTTGACTTGCTAGTTATATTTGAACTTTAAGATATTGATACCTCTTGAAGTTTAGAGTTTGTGTTTGCTGATTTTAAGAGGACTTTGTTGTTTTCCCATGACTTATAAGTACCCCTGTTTTAATTTTTGTTTATCTTGTTGAAGTTGGATAAAGGATTTCGTTTCTAGGATGATATATTTACTTATTTACCAAGTTACTTGACTTTGTTTTGTGTATGAAGTTTGGATGATTTCCCTTATTGCTCTTGAACCTCATCTTGAGATAACTCATTGCACGATTCATGCATCCCTTGATGCCATGTGTATGCTTCATTGTGTGTTTACTACTTGTTTAAGCTTATTTGAACTTGTGAGATTGTTTGCCCACCTTTTGGTCTACTTTGAATATAGATTATGTAATTTATTCATGATGTTTTAGTGACTTGTATGTGGAGTTTAATATGTCATATACTTATGACTTATGTGGTTTGATACCATTTTCCCCATAATTCTATTTCATCCACACTTACTTGAAATTCATTTGCTTTTAGAAGAATGATTAGGGCTTTAATTTTGATCATTACTTGTCTCAACCTTTGAGTGTGCTTTGGTATGATGCCTTTGTGATGTCTTGAGTTTTCTTATGTATATTTACACAATGTCTATGCTTATAGTCTCATTCATTTTTATGTACATTTCCATGTTCAATTGCACACATTTGTGTTCACTTCCCTTTACAACTTTGAATGATGCTTATGTACTTTGGTGCTTATACCATGGATTCAATACCAATGTGAATTTATTCTTGATCTTGAGACTTTTGTTAATTGAAAAACATGTCTATGTTTGACTCTTAAATCTTCCACAAATCCCTTCTCTTTACTTGTTTTACTTATTAGCATTGCATGAGAACTTATGCCCATTTACGGTTATATGGTTGCCTTTCCTTGTATGTTTTGCTTGAGAATATTTATCAAGTATGCTTAGTTGGTGATGATAGGTATTTGATGTGTTTTTACTTCCTTGTGTGACTCATCATATCTTTCCCGCACCTTACTCTTCTCATGCCATGTTTGTTTGGATGCTTGACACATTGGGGTTGTTGCTTGCTAGTATACATATTTGTGTGCTTTCCTTGAACCATTTATGCGTGACCTTTAGGAGTTATATAACATGTACTCATGCTTATTTTAATCTGATTTTGCTTCCCATTTTGGTTTGGTAACTTGTTGCTTGCTTAAGTTGTTTCCTCAACTTGTTTGAGTTTTGTCTCCCTCTTTCATGACTAGTTTGAGTGAGTAGTTGCTATTTGTTAACATGTGACCATTTGGTAATAATTTGTGGTGTCTTAAAGCATGTTTAGACTTGAGAATTCACCTCTTATCTCTTGTTTGCATGATTCTTTCATTTTTTCTTCCATGACTTGATATGGACTGCTTTTGCTTTATTTTTCTTCCATGACTTGATATGGATCACTTTGTCTTTACTATTGATTTATTTTATTCCATGACTTGATATGGATTACTTTGTCTTTTATTTGTTCTTCCATGACTTGATATGGATTAATTTACCTTTTCTTCCATGACTTGATATGATGTTGTATTGTTTATTGATCCATGACTTGGTATGGATTATCATCGTCTTCTGTCTCATTTCCTTGTGTGGGTAACTTGTTCCACATAGGGTTTATTTGGTTCATTCTTGGTTAGGTTTGAACTAAAGTAGACCTTAGGTTTGTTAATCAAGCATGACAATATTAAGTTTTAGAGTGAACACGCCCTTTTTTATTAGAATAACAAGAGTGGATCCTATAGAGTACTATAGACGTGAGGGGTGCTAATACCTTCCTCTTGTATAACTGATTCCCTTATCCATCTCTTGGTTGCGAGACTATTATATTCATCCTTTTGAAGGTTTACTCAATGATGCCTTTCCCCATCTTGGGATACATATCATTGGTGGCGACTCTGTTTTGTGTATGCGTTCTTTCGAGATGCGACAGCTAGCGACTATGCTGGGGACACCCATAAGAAAGTCATTCTTAGCTATTGTTTGTTTTATTTTCATTGGGTGTTTATTTCTTTTTGCTTTACTTGCTTATTGCACTCATTTCATTTTATTTCTTTCCATATTCTGGATATTGTTGTTGTGCTGGTTGTTGGATCTTCTGTTTGCAGGTTGGATGGGATGTAAATATGAGGTAAAAGGCCCACTACCTAGGCCAGTGACACATAGGTTAGAATGGATATTCATGTTAACTCTCGTGGCGCCTGGAACATAAGAGTTTGCATGAAATACCACACCCATACGAGGTTCTAGTGGAAATGCTCTTGTCTTGCATGCCTTATGCACTAGACGGAGTGTTGTCATGGGGACCGCCGACTCTCGTTCCCATTTAGAAACTTGTTCTGTTATGACTAGAACCTACCTGTGAGTTGGGGTGGGTGTTACAAAATAAGCCTTTATCATACCCGATTTCTCAGAATCACGTCGAACCTTTGAACTAGGGGCATTCAGTTATTATCAAGCACATCAGATATTCATTGATATGGGAACCATACTTGCATTCATAAGCATTGTTATATTCATTCTCTTAACACGTGTTTTTTTATTTCCAGGTATTTTTAATTCTTGATTCTTGTTATTTAAGCCTTCTTTAAAGATTGATACTGGTAGAGGTGGGCATATTTCCTATAAGTTTCATGAGGTAAACCTGGACTCCCTTCTTGAGATGGCTAAGAGACCCCCTTCTGGAAATTTGGAGGTTTTCAAAAGAGACTATGGGAAGATTATAGAGTACCTCAAAGCTCCTCTCTGTAAAAACAAAGTTGGTTCTACAATATATCTCTAATATTTTTATGATAACAAAGGATGAAACAAAAATGGTACTCTAACGAGATTTTTTCTTAGTGTGCAGGACTCTGACCATACATCAGATAGAAAATTACATCAGATATAAAATATCCAATGATCAGATGCCACTCAGAAAGGATGCATCCAGAAGGTTCTGATTCTGATCAACACAGATACCAGCGCAACATTTAAGAAGTAAAAAGCTCAGATAAAAGACTACTGATTCCAGACTCTGATACTAAGGAAGTCTAGAGCATTGAGAAGCTCTGATGGGGTTATACATAATCATCCTCTAAAGACAAACTCTGATATATCAAGACTCCGAAGTAGGCACACCAGTCCATAACGCGTAACTGAAAATAATCTTAATATGGAAAGAAAGTATTTCGAGAAGGGAATAATGAGGCGTGCAAAACTGTTTTAGAAAGAAGCAAGGAGAGTAATGACATTAGTAATTCTTTAATGACCAAGATTTTGTCATCACTCCAACGGTCCTTCACAACGACTATATAAAGAACGAAATACTTCACAAGAGTACACACCTGAGATACACAAGAAATCTCATTCATCCTCTCTCACTTTTTGCTCTTACATGAAACGTTATTGCTCTTATAATTCTGTAATATTTGCTTTTTGTTAGAAGCACTTTACATTACAATTTACTCTTGCTTAAACTACTTCCTTAAGTGACTCTGCGCAGTCTGAATACTTGAGAGGGCTGAGAGATTATTAGGGTGATTTGGCAAAAGAACAAAATTGGAAGGATTTCAACATTGTGCTAGCTTGAAGTATCTATGGCATTGTTTTGTTTCCCAATGGGGTTGATTTTGTCGATATAAACTCCATTCACGTCTTCATGATGGGAAACCCAATACCAACACTTTGGGGGGATGCGTATCATTCTATTAATTCCAGAAATCACAAGAAGAAAGGTGGCTTAGTGTGGTGTTGTGCTCCTCTTTTGTATCATTGGTTCCGAAGCCATCTCCCATGCAAAGGAGCATTCGTAGATGACAAGGAAACCCTGAAGTAGTCCAAAAGGATAATGGCGCTTACTTCCAAATATTTGGTGTGGTATAACTTAAGATTGGATAGGATGGAGAAACCGGAAGTGATTATGAGTTGCGAGGAGTTTCCTAATGTGCCTCTCATGGGCGTTAGGGGAGGTATAAACTATAATCTTGTACTTTCTTAGAGACAATTGGGATATGCTTTAAAAGGCCCTCTAGAGGATATGAGAATACAAGAGTCTTTATTTTACAATGTGGCTGATGGTGTTGAGATGATGAAGAAAGCTGCTAAATCCTGGAACCATATTTCGTGTAAAGGGAAAAAGTTCTTTGGCAAGAAGGATTGGGTTGCTTATCCTCCTTACATAGACTGGATCAAAGATAGAGTTCAAATTATCTTGTTTCCTTTTTCGATAGAGAATCCATTGTATCCCGAAGAGCCAGATCATCCTGATTTTATGCCTATAGAGTATTTCAATAAAACTTTGCTTTTGAACAAGAAGTTGAAACAGGAGAAAGAGGAGTTGAGCATGCAAGTCTTTGGCTTTAGGCAAGAAAAGATGGATTTGTCTCATAAACATAAAGAAAGAGATGAATTTCTTGGTGAATATGGTCTTGCTGTGGATGGAAGGATCGAAAAGAAGCCAAAAGCTGACATAATTAGAGGGAATACTTTTACAATTATTGAAGAACAAAAGAAAGCTCTTGAAGAGGTTGAAGAAGAGATCAAGCAAAAGCACTGAGACTATGAATCTCTCAAAGTATCCAAATCCAAAATGGAGGGGAAGTACAAGGCCAAGATTAATGGGTTGAAGAGGCAACTTCAGGTCAAGAATGTCCAATTCAAGGAGGAAAATACCCAGAGGCTAGGAGTGGAAATTCAACTCAAAGGAAGCCACATTCATTTGGAGAAAGATGTGAAGGAGATTACGAGCCTCAAAGCTCGGTTAAAAGAGAAAGATGATGCTCCTATGTAGATTCCACTTCCAGAATGCAAGGAGTGTGAGAAGTTGATTGATCAATGTCGGTATTTGGATGGCATGATTTTTCAAAAAGATGTGGTTATTCGAAGTCTCGTCCATAAGCGCAATCAAGAAGAGACAAAGAAGATGTTCAAAGAGTCCAAAGCTTGGAGCCTAGACTATCTCAAAAGTGGAGGGCCTTTGACCTATGTGGATTGAGAATACTGAATTTTTCTTTTACCATGTAGTGACCACCATCAGGATTGTTGATGGGGTCTTTTAATTTGCACTGTTGTTTTTGTTTGTTTGTTTCTCTTGTAAGAACTATGTATGTTACTTTGGATTTTCAATCTAATGAATTTAATGTTTGGCCTATCCAATGCTCGTTATCTATCTTTTATTTTCTCTCACTTATATAACTTGAGTCAAAATTTTAGAACCCTGGAAATACACAAACATGTCATTACCTGCATTACATTCATTCATGCACTCATATTGCATTCATAACATGCTTTCTGGTTGGCCCTCTCATATTGATTCTGCTTTTCTTACTAGATATTGCAAATCCAGTCATTCACCATTATGCCACAAGAAGCAACCAAAGACGCCAGATGGATCAAGTTCAGGCTAAGATAGATGAAATGAGGAACCAAATGGATGCTAGGATGGAATAGTTTGTGGAGGCCATTACTAATGTGACTCGTAATCAGGAAGAATTGAGGGATTTTATAGAGATACCTCAAGTTGAGAATAAGTGACCTAAGTTGATGTTTGAAGATGTTTTTGTGGGGCAACCTCGTCCCAATGTTGCTATGAATTTTGTTGGGCCGAATTTTAATGATCCACGTGCTAATGGTTATCATGTCCATAACCAGGGTCTGCATGGAAATTTTCCACCACCTCCACCACCATCGTACAATCATGAAGGTTCACATCTCATTTTCGGGGATATGTTGGGGCATCCCAATGCAAGGGGGAACCCCCAAGTTCAAGAGCTGGAAGTAGATAGTAACGAAGATATGTATTCAATACATAACAGTGACTTGAGTGCTCATGCTGATGATATAAAGTATCGTCTGTTGGAGGAAAGATTGAAAGTTATAGAGGGAGGTGTTTTAGGGATGGACATTACTGACCTAGGACTGGTTCCATGGGTAAGGGTTCCACCTAAATTCAAGGTTCCTGTCTTCGACAAGTATACTGGTACAACTTGTCCAAAGACACATGTTACAACCTATTACCGCAAGATGTCTGCTTATTTTGAAGACGAGAGGCTACTAATGCACTTTTTCCAAGATAGCCTAGTTGGGGCATCTTTGGAATGGTATATGCACTTGGAGAGAACATACATTAGAAACTGGAGGGATTTAGTGGAAACATTTGTGAAGCACTACCAATACAATATTGATATGGCACCGAATATGACCTAATTGCAAAGTCTGACTCAAGGTCAGAATGAATCATTCAAGCAAAATGCTCAGAAGTGGCGTGAGTTAGCTACTACAGTTCAACCTCCATTAATGGAGAGAGAACTAGTTGACATGTGTATGGGTACCTTACAAGGTCCTTACTATGATAGAATGGTGGGTAGCACTTCTATTGGTTTTTCCGAGTTGCTAATGGCTGGAGAGATGATTGAAACTGGTCTCAAAATGGGAAAGATTCAGTCAGCCAATGATGGTAGTTCTGCAAGTGTAGTTGGTAAGAATCCGTTTAGTAGATACCCTAAGAAGAAGAAGGGTGAATCAAGTGTTGCTTATGCTCAGAGGGGCATAGGAAGACAACAACAATATCAAAATCAACATCAACGTCAACAACAAAAAGTGAATATTATGGCCATTCCAGTCATCGCAGCTCCTCAACAACAACCACAGTACCACCACCACCAACAACAACAGAGATCGCTCCTCGTCGGAATTATAATCAGCCAAGACTGCCCAGAATGGAGAAAGTATTTGACCCACTCCCAATGTCTTATTCTCAAGTTCTTCAACATTTATTTTAATTGAAATTGGGTAATTTAAGGGGCATGCCACCTCCTCTTGATAGGCTCCTTATAGGTTATAACCCTAATGCTCGATGTGAATTTTATTCTAACGGTATAGGCCATGATGTGGAAAATTGTTGGGCTCTCAAATATAAAGTGCAAGAATTGTTGGATTCTAAGGCCATTCAGTTCACCCCGGACAATGTACCTAATGTTATCCAAGACCCGATGTCGGCCCACGTCGGACCTACTGTTAATGTTGTGGAAGATGGTGAGAATTTGAATTTGATAATGGATGTGAACCTGTTGTCTACTCCGTTGTCGTGTGTAAAAAGTTACTTGATCTTTAATGGTGTTTTCTTGGATGTTTTCCAGATTGTTGTGAATGGAAAAATCATCCAGAGGGTTGTATTAATCTGAAAGCTTAGATTCAAAGTTTGATTGATGAAGGTTTCCTACATTATGATAGAATTATTGAAGACGAGAAAGTTTAAGAGAAAGATGTGGCGGTAATTTCCATTCCGTATACTCCTGCAAATATTCTAGTGCCTGCTAGGCCTATTCCTTTGACAATCACGTTGCCTGGTCATATTCCTTACTCTAGAGAGAGTGTTGTGCCTTGGAATTATGGGTCAGGTGTTTATTATCATTGAGTGAAGCAAGAAGGGAGGATTTCCGAAGACAAACCAAGTGAAGATGCAAGTTTGAATGTTGATAATTTTGTCGGTACGGGAAGAATTACCAGAAGTGGTGGGATATATTCTCCACAACATGCTCAAGATAATGATGATGCCTTGGCGAAAGCTAAGGGTAAACAAGTGGTGGGTCATAATTCAAAATTTGTACAAGTTAATACTATGAATGCAGTGCCTGGAACTTCTTTGTCTCAAGAAATTTAAAAGTTATAGAGATTAATCAGGAAAAGTGACTAGAAAGTGATAGATCATCTGAGCTAAACACCGTCTAAAAATTCAATCTTATCCTTGTTGTTGTGTTCCGAAGCTTATAGAAATGCCCTGATGAAATTGTTGAGTCCCGCTTTTGTGTCGTAAAAAATCACTGTCAACTAGTTAGAAGGGGTTATGGCCAGTATTTCAGCTGACAATGGATTGGGTTTTACGGACTTTGATCTCCCTCCAGAAGGACGTAATCATAATAAATCTCTGCATATTTCTATGGAATGAAAAGATACTACATTATCCCATGTGTTGGTGGATACCAGATCATCCTTAAATGTGTTACCCAAGTCTGCTCTAGTGAAGATTGACTATTCAGGAGTTGAGTTGCGCCCAAGTGACTTGATAGTCAAGGCTTTTGATGGATCTCGAAGAGCTGTTTTTTGTGAAGAGGATCTTCTTGTTAATATTGTACTGCAAGTTTTTAGAATAACATTCTTCTTCATAAATATACAGCCCGCGTATTGTTGTTTTCTAGGACGCCCGTGGATTCATGGGGTAGGCGCTGTAACATCCACCTTGCACCAGAAAATGAAGTTCCCGATTGGTAGTAATATTGTTACTGTTTACAGCAAATAAGAGTACATGGTGAGTCACTTGACATCTTTTCCATATATAGAGGTTGAGGGGAAAGTACATGAAACTCCTTTTCAGGCGTTTGAAGTAGTTCAGATGATCAAGACTCCTCGTTCGGAGGATGAGAAACCTGCAGTTTATATGTCTTCATTGAAGGATGCTAAAGAAGTGGTTGAGAGTGGTCACCCCGAAGATTGGGGTCGAGTGCTAGATCTTCCTCCAATGTTTGATAAGTTGGGTCTTGGTTTCAATCATTCTAGGAAGGGTTTAGCCCTTGAAGCTCCCAAGGCTCTTAATGTTCTCACCCTGGTGAAGTTTACAAGTGTTGGATTCATCAGTAATGGTCAAACCAATGTTGTCGGTGATGATGATGACAGTGATTATGACATTGACAACTGGATTCGACAAAGTGTTCCAGGTGAAGATCTCTTTAATTGGACTGTAGAGGATGGCATCAAAGTCACTCTCAATTAGGATTAATTATCTTTTATTTCTTTTATCATGCAATAATTCCTGCGCTCTACCTAAGGCGTAATGAATCATGTAGGGCCACCATGTTTCATTTTCAATTTTTATCATGAAATAAAGGACGTTTTGCATTCAAATCTTTTGATCTCTGTCTTTCTATTTTTATTTTTATTTTAAAAATGGAAATATTTTCTTTTCACCACACACTTCCTAAAAGCATAAAAAACATCATTAATGCAGATTCGCATCCACCTCGATTTCCGTTGACAATGATTCTGCTATTGCTTGTTATGACTTTGACAATCCGATCTACCAAGATGAAGAAGAAGGTGATGAAGATTGTGAACTCCCTTAAGAGTTAGCAAGGTTGCTGAGGCAAGAAGAACATGCCATACACCCGCATAAAGAAGACATTGAGGTTGTGAATCTTGGATCTAAGGAAGATATAAAAGAGGTCAAGGTAGGAGCTTCTTTAGAGGAAAGTGTGAAGGCAAGGTTGATTGATCTGTTACAAGAATTTGTTAACATATTTGTTTGGTCTTATCAGAACATGACTGGGCTCGACACGGATATTGTGGTGCATTGGCTACCTTTGAAAGAAGAATGTCCCCCTGTTAAGCAGAAGCTTCAAAGGACGCGTCCAGATATGCCTAAAAAGATCAAAGATGAATTGAAAAAGCAATTTGATGCAGGTTTTCTGGAAGTTACTTCTTATCCTCCGTGGGTAGATAACATCGATCTTGTGCCTAAGAAATACGGTAAGGTACGGATGTGTGTTGATTATCGTGATTTAAATAGAGCAAGTCCCAAGTATGATTTCCCACTCCCTCACATTGATGTATTGGTCAAAAATACTGTGCAGTTCTCGGTATTCTCTTTCATGGATGGTTTCTCTGGTTATAACTAGATTAAAATGGCTCCATAAGACATGGAGACGACCATGTTTATCACACCTTGGGGAACATTTTGTCACAAAGTCATGCCTTTTGGTTTGAAGAATGCAGGGGCAACTTACCAGCGTGTAATGGTAACCCTATTCCATGACATGATTCATAAAGAGATTGAGTGCTATGTGGATGATATGATTGAAAATTCCCATACAGAGGAGGAACATCTAGTCAACTTGCGGAAATTGTTTGAGAGATTGAGGATGTTCAGATTGAGGCTGAATCCCAACAAATGTACTTTTGGCGTGAGATTCAGTAAATTACTTGGCTTTTTGATTAGTGAAAGAGGAATTGACGTTGATCCCGCAAAGATAAAAAGCATTTCAAGAGATGCCTGAACTAAGAACTGAAAGAGAAGTGTGTGGTTTCTTAGGGAGATTAAATTATATTGCTAGAATTATCTCCAATTTAACAACCACATGTGAACCAGTGTTTAAACTATTGAGAAAAGATCAGGCAGTGGTGTGGAACGACAATTGTAAAAGAGAGTTCAAAAGAATAAAAGAGTACTTGCAGGAACCTGCGGTTCTCATGCCTCCAGTAGGGGTAAAACCTCTGATCATGTATCTCACTATCCTCGACGATTCAATGGGGTGTGTATTAGGCCAACATAACGAGTCTGGACAAAAAGAGCATGCGATATACTAACTGAGCAAAAAGTTTACCAACTGTGAAATCAATTATTCACTGCTTGAGAAAACCTGTTGCGCTTTAGCATGGGCTGCTCGTTGGCTGAGATAGTATATGTTGACCCACACTACTTTGTTGATATCAAAGATGGACCCGATCAAGTATATTTTTTACGGGAAGGGTTTCCCGTTGGCAAATGATTTTAACAGAGTGTGATATCCAGTATATAACTCAAAAAGCCATCAAGAGTAGTATAGTTGCTGATTATTTGGCTCATCATCCTGTGGAGGATTACTAGCCAATGAAATTTGAGTTTCCTGATGAAGATGTTTTGTTTCTCAAAGAATATTACAACAGACCAGATGCAAATTAAGACCCAGAACCAGGATCGCGATGGACGCTCGTGTTCGACGGTGTTTCAAATTCTTTAGGTAACAGTGTGGGAGATGTCATTACTTCTCCCACAGGTTTTCATATTCCTTTCACTGCCAGAATCTGTTTTGATTGCACAAATAACATGGCCGAATATGAAGCTTGCATCTATGGGATTGAAGCTATTATTGATTTGAGAATCAATTTTCTTGAGGTCTATGGAGATTCTGCTCTAGTTATCAGCCAAATCAATGGAGATTGGGAGACCTGTCACCCGAATCTGATTCCATACCGAGAGCAAGTGATGAAATTGATTCCATACTTTGAGGAGATCACGTTTGATCATATTACAAGAGAAGAAAATCATTTAGAAGATGCACTGGCCACTCTGGCATCTGTTAGACTATGGCACGGATCTAGAAGGGGGGGTTGAATAGATCCCAATTAAAAATTGAGTCGGCCTTACCAATTAAAAACTGGTTTTGAAAATTTGTTTTAAGTGCGGAAGCGGCCGAGGAAAATATAGTCTAAAACGAACGGTTATTGGAAAACCGGATATGCGTCTAGCCTATGGATTAGTGATAATGTAGAATAAGAATCACTACACTAGTCACTCTATCAATGATTTATTTCACTTCCTAGGATTCCTAGTTCCAATGATTCGAAGAGCAAACCAAACTAGATAACTAAGATAATTTTGGTTTAGGCAAATTATCAAACACTTGGTCTGCAAAAACACTCCAAGTGATATTTATGTTGAGTAAGTGATTCCAATTAGTCTAGTACAATATCTTATTGTACTTTGGATTCAAAAACAGAGTTTTAACTTCTTACTCAATTAATATCAAGGTTTGATAAAAGTGCTTATACAAAAATCACTTATTTTTAAGCCAAAAAACAAATATGCTGAAAAATTGAGAAGACAAAGATTTGATGAGGCAGTTCCCCCGTCGTCCTCGCTTCGGGGTACGTCTGCCCTCAATTCTAAAACTAGAATTGAGATTGCTTTAATAGATATCACCTGTTGAGTATAACAGTTTATACAAGGATTGAAGAGCAAATATACAACAGAATTCTCAAGACGTTGAATGTTGCTTCCACTCCTTGTTCCTTGATTCAAGGTGAATCAAGTCCTTCGATTGTTGTTGATAGACCTCCGATTCCAGCCTCTTTGTTGAATAACTCTCAGTTCTTCAAGCCCTCGGCCCGGCTGATCTCAACTACAACAAGTCGAACCCGAAATCTTCCCTTCAATATCACTGAATCCGCTACTAGATTGATGAAGACTTCCTCTTCTCAATCACCTTCGCTCAGCTGAAAATTGATGAAGAAATCGTCCAAAAAACCCCAAAATCAAACCAATCTTGGAGGACAAAACCCAAAAGGTTTTATTCAAGAAAAAACCTGTCGCAAGCTTCAACCCGAATCGGATTCCCCAATTTCGGCTTCGAACGTTATCACCTTTAACCAATCACAAAGCACTTCAAAAATGGTTGTGTGTAATTGATGTGTTGTGAGATGTTGAAGATGAAGATGAAGAATCTTGGACACCTATTTCACTTTTTCTTGTTCTTTGTACACTTGAATCAATTTGTCAAATGTTAGTTGATACAAGTAACTAAACTTCTATTTATAGTGACAAACCAACCAACCCACTTAACAGCTTTTCAAACAAAGTGGGAATTACTTAAAAAACTGTGTTTGCGCACGAACGGTCGACCATAGCAGGTCTATGCGTCGACGCATAGCCTGCAGTTTTGGACAGTCTGAAAATCACATCAGTATGCGTCGACCATAGGTCGGCGTGCGCTGACCCGTGGTTCATGCGCCGACCCTGCGGTCGACTCAAGCCTTTGTGCGCTGACCCGTGAGGAAATGCACTATGTTATGCACCGACCCTACGGTTGACTCAAACCCTGCAAATCTCCAAAAATTCATATTTTTGTGGTTTTCATGCATTTTGTCATGACCACATTTTATCCATATATGTTGTATGAAATATAACAATTTAGATGAGCATAGGAAAGGATATGATAGGTGATATGTTGCATTTGTTTTGTAGAGGTGGAATAGACAATACCGATTCATCCATGGTGGTAATTTGTCATCATCGAAACCTATGATCGTATGTTGTATGACAGTTTGCCCTTACAGCATCCATGTTTAAAGTTAAATGGGCGAATGAGGCCCCCTCCGTCAACATTATGAGGTTAGATGAGCCAGATTTTTGCTACACTAATGATGAAGCATGGGATGATAAACCCTGGTTTTATCATATCAAAAGATACCTTGAGAAACATGAATACCCGGAGGATGCATCTATCCCTGACAAGAAAACACTAAGAAAGTTATCTGCCAGGTTTTTCTTAAATGGTAATGTGTTGTATAAAAGGAATCACGATTTTGTCCTGCTCAGATGCATGGATAGACACGAAGTAGACATAATCATTGAGGAGATTCATGAGGGTTCATTTGGAACACACTCCAGTGGTCATTCAATGGCGAAGAATATTCTCAGAGCAGGTTATTATTGGATGACCATAAAAACCGACTGCCATATTCATGCCAAATTATGTCACAAGTGTCAAATTTATGTTGATAAAATGCATGTTCCTCCCATGCCTTTGAATGTTTTGACTTCTCAGTGGCCCTTCGCAATGTGGGATATCGATATGATCGAGCGAATTAAGCCCAATGCTTCAAACGGACACAGTTTCATCTTAGTGGTTATTGATTACTTCACCAAGTGGATGGAAGTTGCTTCCTACACCAACGTGACTAAACAGGTGGTTACTCGTTTTATCAAGCAGAATATCATTTGTCATTATGGAATCCCTGAGAAGATAATAACATACAATGGGTCCAATCTCAATAACAAGATGATGACAGAGGTGTGCAAGAGTTTCAAGATTCAACATCATAATTCCTCTCCCTACCGCCCGAAGATGAATGGGGCAGTTGAGGCAGCCAATAAGAATATTAAGAAGATAGTACAAAAGATGGTTGTAATCTACAAGGACTGGAATGAGATGCTACCTTTTGCTCTACATGGTTACCATACTTTGGTACATACCTCGACTAGGGCAACTCCATTTTTATTGGTATATGGAATGGAGGAAGCTTTGTCCGTCGAGGTTGAATTCCCTTCCTTAAGGTTAATGACAGATGTGAAACTCGGCGAGGCCGAGTGGGTGCAGAATAGATTTGATCAATTGAACCTCATCAAAGAGAATAGAATGGATGATATCTGCCATGCGCAATTATATCAAAAGCGAATGAAGAAGGCATTCGATTGAAGAGTTCGTACTCAGAATTACCAAGCTGGTGACCTCGTCTTGAAAATAATTATTCTTCCTTAGTCTGATCCCAGGGGCAAGTGGACTCCGAATTATGAAGGCTCATACATTATAAGGAAAAATGTCTCTAGCGGAACCCTGATGCTTACCACTATGGATGGTGAAGACTTCCCACTCCCTGTTGTAGCACCTCAAATTTGCACCTCCCATTTTGTACATACATTTTCATGTTAGGTCATTAACATTACATTGTCCACTGCATAGCATTGCATTGTCCATTTGCCCAAGTGCAAGTTCATCAGTCAAGACTGGTTAGGAGATCAGTTGTGCAAGCAAGCAAGTGCATTCTCTATTAAAGCAAAGCCCTATGGTTGGTTCATTGAGTTCATATGACCTAGGGGTCATTTTGAAGTGGTTTGGCCAAAGATTGAATGATCAAAGCTCATCAGTCAAGCTGGATTTCATCTGAATCCCTAGAAAGTCAATCATGGTCAACTGTGCATGAAATCATGGATTCAAAGGTGGGAGATGGTTAGAAAGGCCTCATTCATGTCCATACAAGTCTCATTTGACATTTCAAAGATCAACATTGAAGAATTTGAGGTCAGATGAAAAGTTTCCAAAAATAGTAAATGACCTGTAATTTCAAATTGCCAAAAATGGAAAGGTCTTCTCCTCAAGATTACATGTCCAAGAAAGCTTCAAATGAAATTTTTCCCAACATGAAAGTTGAAGATCTTGCTCTCACCTTTCCAAAAAGTTAAAGAACATGAATTTCCCATGTGTGGTTGAGAAGTTATGGATCAATCTTTGCCAAGCAAATTTGAAATTCAAAAGAGGATAACTTTCACACCACAAGGCCAAATCATGTGGTTCTTTTTGGAACATTTCTCTTTTGATCTCTTCTATCCAATTCATGCATTACCATTCATCAAATCTCATCACAAAAATATTGCATTTTCCATGTGAATTGAATTTGAATTTGGAGGGAAAAAGTGCAATTTGAAAAGTAAGCATTTTCCACATTTCCAATCAATTGCATTTGGTCTTAAACAGCATTTGGAGTGTGTTTGGTTCATAAAACATGCACTGTAGCAACATTTCCATGCACATGAGGTGAATTACCAATTTTGCACAAACACTTGCATCTCACTAATTACCTTGGCATTTGGCTAATTGTGATTAGCATCTTCATTAATCCATCATATATATCGCAAATCCTAACAGAATTGGTAATTAACATTTCATTCATCTCAGATCTAGATCAAAATTGCATTTTCTTCACAAACTTTTTCTCTCATTTTTTCTGCAAATTCTTCATAGACCTTGCCAAGTTCTTGATTCATCCTTGATCTACAAGCATTATTGGATCTTCTGCAAGCAAGATATCACCATTTTCGAGCAGAATCTTGGACTGTTAAAGCAAGCACCATCAATGGCAGTTGGAGATTTCATCAAGATTAGGCGCAATTGAGCTGTTGTTCATCATCCATTCATCCAGTTAGGAGTTAAAGAAGATCTGTTTCAACCTTACAAGTCCTGAAAACCTCAAATCCAACTCTGCACTTCAAACAAGGTCAGGAATCGAATTCTATAATTCATGCAATGACTATAGGCGTTTTGTAGATCTTTGATCCATGAGCATGCTGAGCTTTGTAGTTTTAAATTTCATCGAGAATTAAGAAAGTTATGTGGATTTCAAGTTTGATGTTCAAAACTTCTTTTGCTCGATCCAAGCATGATAGTGAGAGTTAGGGAAAATGGATCTTAGATTGTTGATGTGCATGCTAAGACGAAGCTATTGGTGTGATTTTTGTGACATTTGTTCTTGACCTGGAATTTTGATGATGAACGCGATGAACGAATTAGGTTTTCATTCCAGAAGGCGTGTTTGATCTTTTTTTGCGCATGCTGCATGTGTTTCCTTGTTTTTTGCCATGCATTGGTACAAGTGGATCCAACGTGTCCAGTTGATTGGTCCAGGCGCGCTCCCATTGCCATGTGTACTTAAGTGAAACGCGGCGTTTCACTTAAGTAGCGCCAGATTTAAACATGCACATGGATCGATTCTCCGCTTCAGCAATTCACATTTGGCCTTTGGATTTTTTTAGTTCATTATTCATCCATGTTCATATGCATTGCTCCATTGATTTTTAATTTTTTTTCCTTCATTCAAAAAACCATAACTCATTGATGGATTGTCCAAATGAGATGAGATTTTTTCCATTGTGTTCCTCATGATCTCTACTATTTTTTGATGATTTTTACAAAAATTGTGCACGTGTGGTTTTTAATGTGGCCTAGGGTTTGTTCATACATGTGTTTTGTTGCACCTTGCTTGCCATTTTGAGTGTGAAATGATGATGCTTAATCCAATGGAGCTGAAAATTTGCATGCTTAATCTAGACACCTTTAGGGATTTTTTGGTATAGAGTTTGTGATTTTATCATTTCTGGTTGTGGAGATATGCTATGATGAATGTAGGTGTGACAATTTGTGTCACACCTTTGTTTGCTTGACTTGATGATTTTATTTGCCATGCCATATGAACTTCAAATGACCTGAATTTCTGTATGATGATACTTCTGGATGTTAGGACTGAGTATGAATTTTTGTAGAATTTTTGAGTGCATTTCCAATTTGTTTGAGAATTTCTCTTCTGTTTGACCATTTGTGGACTTTTTGAGAGTCATGAACTTCTATAATTTGTGAAGTTCTTGATGTTTATTGGATGGACCTGAAATTTTGCATGTGTGTTCTAGACACATTGAAGTTTGCCATGGCTTTGGTTTGATGTCCATATCATGTTTGGATTCTGTTTTATGCTTGTGTGAAGTTGATGCATGAATTTGTGCTTCCTTTGAGCTTGTTTTGCCTTGCCTTGCCTTATGGATTTTATTTGACATGCTTCCACTTATCCAAATGATTTGAATTTTGGTATGATGATCATGTGATGTATGATGTTTAGCCATGATTTTTCTTGGGATTTATTGAATTGTTTTTGAGTTGATGTGGATTGATTCATTCTGTTTGTTCTATGAGCTTTCAATTTACATGCTTTGTACTAAATGCTTTATGAAATGAAATTGGTGCATGGTATGAATGTGAGATCTTTTGGATTTTGTTCCTCACTGATTAATCTTGATCCTTGATAATTTTCATGTTCTGTTTTGGTTTATTGCTCCCATTTTGACCCTAGGCCTTGTCCTAGTGGTTAGTGCTTAATGTTTGAGTTTTGTTTCAGGTCAAAGAGTACAATTGCTTATACTTAATGATGTGCACTCAATTGGAGTTGGTCCATTGCTTGTTTATGACTAACCTTGAGTTTGTTTTGTAGGCTTTGAGACTTGTACTTAGGCCTTGTGGCTTGCACCTTTGTGCATTGTTTTGCTTGATTGTTGTTTGACTGTGTACAGTTAACTGTTGACCATTGTCTGTTTGATTTTTGTTTGAGTTGTGTACTGATTATGTTGGATTGTTTTCAGGTACCTTAGTTGCTATAGTTCCTTTGTGAACTTGCTTTTGCTTTTCTTGATAGCTTGAGCATTGAGGTATAATGTCTCTAACTCCATGTAGTCTGGAAGACCTGGCCTGTTACTTGGCCAGGCACCTGTCTGAAGTCCTCCTTAAGAGGCAATGCTTGTGTTTGTTTACCTTTGTCCCTGGACATATCAAAGACCTTTGATAAGGCAATTGGCAGATACAAGAGATGTGCAATCCATCTCCTGCTAGTCAGTTGAGTCGTCCCTTTGCTCACATTACATGTTGATGCATTATGGATATTAACCCAAGATCCATGTTGAGTCAGTCATAAGTGTAGAAGGGTTCCAACTTTCTGAACCCACACTTTCATTTGTCATGAAGCTCTCCCAGGCCAGGGATAAGAGCTGTGAGGCACACCCCTCACTTCCTATTTCATCTGCTTCACCCTAACTCTCAATGTTAGGGTTAAGAGCTAACATCACCCTGATACAGTGGCTTGTTTGTCGAGGTTGACATGACCCCTTGACTAAAGCCTAGCCTTGTTTGAGCCCCTCTTTTTGTATATAGTGTGTGTGCTTGCTGTGTGCTTTTGTATAACTGTGTGTGCTGTTAGGATAGCTTGCTCCCTGTGCAAGTTAGATAGCGACCTTAACTTAGGGATGATTTGCATGATAACATCTAGGCTCGAGTCGTAGTCTCCCTAGTTGTGTCTCCCTCTGTATCTGGTTAGGCTAGTCCTTTGTCCCTGCGTAGGGGAACTACGTCGCCCTGATCCTCATACCAGACGAGGTACGTAGGCAGGAGATGAGCTGATCTCTCCGGGCGCCCTTTTTGTGTTGTCTTTGTGTGTGTTAGGAGATGGATGTAAGCCCAGCGGTTGGCATTCCGTATCCTCTTGTTGTGTGCTTAGAGTCCAATGTAAGTCCAGCGATTGGCATTTGGTTTCCAGTGTGGGCATGTTTGGTTCGGAGTCTGATGTAAGTCCAGCGATTGGAATTCGGTTTCCATGTTTGCCTGTTTTTTGTGTGGAGTTTGACATAAGTCCAGCGATTGGCAGTCGATTTCCTGTGAGGTTTTGTTTGGCGTGCGTTAGCCGAGCTACGAGTTCTCTGATTCTTCTCTAGTCCGAGAAGATACGTATGCATAGGATGCGACATCCTAGCGAGCACGTTTTCCCCTAGTCCGAACTACGTCGACTCTGATGTCTGTGCCTGACAGACTACGTAGGCCCAGGATGCGATATCCTGCCGAGTCAGTTTCTTTTGTTTTCCTGTGTCTCTTTCAGCCAGTGTGTGTTTATTTGAGCAGCGTTTAGCAACCATATTCCTTCCTTTTGTGCGTGGATCCCGTCGAGTACGACGGATGCGTAGGGGTGCTAATACCTTCCCTTCGCACAACCGACTCCCGATCCCATTCTCTTTGGTCGCGAGACCATGTCTTTTCCAGGTTTACTTCGAGCGTTTCCTTTCCCTCTTTTGGGATAAATAACGCACGGTGGCGGCTCTGTTGTTTTTGTTTTCCCGCCGGTTTTTTGCGTAATGCGACACCTGTGAATGCAGATGTAGTCAAAAAATACTTCGCATAAAAAGACTCGCTAAGTCGACGGCTTAGGCAAAAATGGGCATCCTAACAAACCAAAAAAATAAATAAATAAAAGGTTCAGGCAAAAATTAGGGATAATAAAATAAAATATATATATATATATATATAAGTACACCCGCTAAGTTGAAAACCTGAAAGGGAAGCTTAGGCAAAAAAGGGTATCCCGATAGATTGAAAACCCGAAAGGCGATCTAGGAAAAAGTTAGGGATTTAAAGCGAATGACTATGTCTTGCATTGGATATGTGATTTCATCGTACTACTACAGTTGGAAACCCCAAAGGGTAGGAATCAGTCTGATCATTTTCTTCAAAAAGCAAAGGGATGAGAACGTCAAGGTCATGAGAGTTATAGCCGAATCGAAACCTGACGGAGATATGTTTTCACATTGCCATTCTTGTAATAAGCCTTTCTTTTTTATTTTTTTCAATTACCTCCTCCTAGGAATTGCCTCCTGATGTAAATTCCTATTTACAGGAAAATTCTCAATAAATAAAAGTTTCTTTTCATTCAAAAGCTTATTCTTTATTTTTCTTTTATCTCTTTTGTTTGCAAAAATGTCCAAATTTTGATAATCATTGCATTTGAAATTTTTTGGGTTTTATATGGCATAATAAAAGGACATTTGAATATGCTTGTGATTTTCTGTGTGACCGGGTCGGTAGACAAGGTGGTCATGCTACACCTGGAGCCTTTTTGGTGTGGTTTGTGTTGCAGGAATGATGTTCACTCGCAGATGTCCGACATACCAACACAAAATGAGAATCATTAGGATGACTTTTTGCTCTAGTTTCCCCATCCAGTTTGTTAAGTTTTCTTTTCTCCCCAAAGCAGAATGTGTGGCTCAAGGGGGTGACTGATGGGATCCTTGGTAAAGAGTCATCATGCCCTAGTTGAAACTGAAACTTTTCCTCTCCGTAGGAGATTTTCAAGCAAAGAATCTTTGTCTGATGAGTTTTGATTGACGTGTTTCTCTTGGAATCTTCATTCCCCAACAATTGCACTTACGGAAGAATGTTTATTCCATAGAGCAATGTTTCATCCTTAACTTTGAGAAATTTCTCTTTCCCCCAGCTGGGCCTTGGTTGATAATTTTCTTATTCCCCAGTAGAGTTGCATTGTCGAGACTTCTTATTCAACACTTATCACATCTCCAGCAGAAGAGGTGTGTTTCTGAGTTTCTTACGCAAAGATCACCTCATTCCCAACGAGAGTCCAATGATAATCTTCCTCAGCAACGTCCAATCTTCATTGGCGTCCCCGTCCAGAGTTTGCATTAAGAATGGAGTTTTTTCAGCAAAGTTTGCACGTTATTTTTGCAAATTCCCCTCAGAGTTTGTGGCCTGTGGTTACTAGTCACTCTATTTTGTTACTCCCCACAGAGTTTCAGATATTTCAAGGGTTTTTCTTCAGCAGTTCCTTATATTTTATTTATTCCCCTACAAAATCATGCATCATTATACCGCATCCATAAAATTGTGTAGCATTCCGATTTTACATGGAGCATTACGCCATAGAAAAATTCAAGCATGCATCTAAGCATAAGCCAATGGTGTTTCCTTGCTTCCCCAGTGAACTTACCAGTCTTTTAAGTATACCTCCATATTTTTATCCCCATATGATTCATTTGATTTTACCTACAAGTATCCATGGAGCCTTTGGTTTTCCTGGTACCATCTTTCAAATCCAATCTTTTCAAATCCAGTTATATCCTGCTAATCTTTTCAAATCCATTTCTATCCTGGTACCTTTGTTGGTGATCCATTTCTTTCCTGGCGCAACATCTTTTGTTCACGGACGTGCCCGTATAGATTGGTAGTCTTTGTAATTGATAAATCCAGTTCTATCCTAGTACCTTTGTTGATGACACAGCTTTTTCCTGGCGCAACATCTTTTGATCGCAGACATGCCCAATTAGATTGTTAGTCTTTGTGATTGATAAATCCAGTTCTATCATGGTACCTTTGTTGGTGATCCAGTTTTTTCCTGGCGCAACATCTTTTGTTCAGAGACGTGTCCGATTAGATTGATAGTCTTTGTTCCTAGATATCTTGCTCTAATACACCATAAAACTTAAAAGCCTACATAAAAGCCTTTTTCCTTTTATCCAAAGTGCAAATTTTTGGGTTCTTTTGGTATTCAATCCACTCCCACCTTGAACGGTTGAAAGTTGTCTCTTTTTCAACCTCTCGGGTGCAAGAAAATTGAATAGGGGCAGCTGTTGTACCCCGAAATTTACCCTCTTCATTTTACCACTAATTGGCTTATGTTTTATCATCATATACATTCAAGCATATCATTGTTTCTATGGTTATGGGATCAAGGCACCTCTCTTATGACCTTCTTCAAGCTTTAGAAGAAAGAGAAGGGATAGTTAGTGCAAGGAGTATGGGATATCCTTAAATTCATGACCACTCAAGATATAAGGGTTTTCTTATGCCCTAGGAAATCTCAAATGGTTCATTACTTCATGAGTTGCTTAAGAATTGCAAGGGAATGAGAGTTGATCACACTCTCCTATCTTTTAGGTCATGACCTAGGATTGTTGATTATTTCAATATATGGCATGCCCATGGGAAACTTTTTGGATCATCTTATCATATCATTATACAATACATCTTTGTTCAAAAGTTTTTCCACTTTCCCGAGAGGAATCAAGGTTTTGAAATTGTGCACCCATCTTTTGTCTTTTTGGGCTGAAATTAGGGTTTGTGATAAAACCAGTTTATTTCTGATTTTTTGAACAAGACTTGATTCCATGGTATTCTATGTGTCCCTAAGTGACTATGTGTGGAAGATTGGCCATCAATTTCATTCATAAGAGGTTCAATTTCTCAAATGATCAATGGTTGAATTCAATTGGGGGAAAAGTCAACTAAGCATATTAAAAAGTCAACTCCTGTTTCCTTTGGTCAAATATGGTCCATGGTTGAAATTTAATCAAGAAAAGTCAAGAGATTTATCAAAAATCAAGAATTTTTAAAAGTTGCCAAATTGGGAAATTAGGGTTTCAAAAGGAAGTTGCTATTTTAGGCAAGTTTATATTTGATTTCAGTCAACTTCATGGTCATACTTCACAAAGATCCAAGCTTCTTTTCAATATATTTTTAACATGAAAATTGTAGTGTCAAGTTTACTCTTTCCAATGGTTCCAAGAATACCTCATTTGGTTGGCTACAACTCAAGATATCATCTCCTAAAGTCATGACCTTGAGTTGGTAATTTGATTTTATACTTAGTGAAATTTTGCTAAGTGTTTGGTCATTTCAAGCAACCCTCTTCATGCCCATTGTTCACATAGTTGCAAGCTTCATTATAATTCAACTTCAACATTAGAGTTATATATCACATTCCCCTCTCTATTTATGCTTCAAGAATTTTCTCATTTAGTAGCTTAATGAGCAAGTTATTGAGATATCAAGTTGGGACCTCAAGATTATCAAGTGACCTATAATTTGCATAAGTGCATGCAGTTTCACGCTGTTATTTTCGTGGCCATTTTTAAGGGATTTGAAGGTTTTGTTTCATTTTTCTTCCAACATGAAACTTGTTCATCTCCTTTCCCTTTTTCCAAAGATCTCTAGTTTGTTTCATTTGGCCAAAAAACCATCAAACATGGTTGATTCCTAATTCCAAATATCATGAGAATCATTGAGGTTAGGTATGGTTTTGCCTTTTTCTTGCAGCAAGGCTTTTCCACACGCGTGCCACACCTCTTGCCTTGGCTTTTATAACCAAGCAACCCACTTTTTCCATGCATGCACACCATGCACCAATTGGGCCAAATGAGGAAATGTTATTTTGGTCCATTCCTTCACTTTCCACTCTCTCCCAAGTCACACGAGTTCAGGCTCTCTTACACTCCATTTCCACTCCCTAAAATGATACTTCACTCGCCTGAAACACATCCAAAATGCAAGGTGCATTGCCTCATTCTCTCTCATTCTGATTTTGTCCAAACTTGGAATTACAACCTTTCCAAGTATGATGACCCTTATTCCCTCAATTAAGGCTCATATAAAAGGTTTATTCCTTCTCTAAACCTAGGAGAGACATTGGTTATAGGAGAAACAGAAGGGGAACAAATCTGAACTCTCTTCATTTTCTCTACTTTTCTCTAAACCTATTTTATTCTTCTTCATGCTTAGTCATTCACCATGTTTAGAATCATGCACCTTCATATGGAAGATCTACTCTTGAGTAGATCATGGAGCTAGGCTCATTTTTCCATTTACAGTTTGGTTTGAATGATGTGTAAATATGTTTGGACAAGTATGTTCTTGCTTACTTTTCTCCATGATTCTTTCCTCATTTTTGAAATCTAAAGATGCCATGTTGTTCAACTAATTAAGTACTTCATTTTTTATTAAAAATTTATTTAATTTGGTGGAGAGATGAGGAAGTCGTGTGAAGAAGACAATGGTATGTTGGAGTCGGGTTTAGGGTTTGTGACCTCTTTTTTGTGCATGGAAAAGGTTGAAGACGACTAGTTATTAGTATGTCATTGGCCGTATTTGATTTTATCCTTTTGTGTTTAAAATGAAATGTGATTGATTGATGATGTTCAACATAATTAAACGTGACATTCCATTTTACCTAATTTTTTTTTTTTGATGGATGTGTGGACTGAATCGGTCCGTGTCTCACTTGCTTCCCCACCCCCTTTATCTGGCCCATGTTCGTGTTAACTTTTTGCCTTTGGCCCATTTTACTTGTGTGCACCCCCTTTCCATTTTCTCTTATTATTTAATTTTTGTTGCTTTTATTTTTATTTAAATTACATCCTTCTATCCAAAAATCCCCAATTAATTCATGGTTGATATTTTGATTATTATTTAATTTTCCATATTTTTATTTTTGATTTTTGATTTATTTTAATAATTATTTTGATTTTTGTATGTTAGGGTTTGGTTTTTTATCTCCCCATTTGAATTGTGATCTAATCCTTTGTATACTTATAGACACATGGATATAGGTCATTTGGGTTTTCGTTTGATGTTTGGATTATTAATTTTGGATTGTTTTTGAACTTATTTTTGAAGATACCTTTGTATGATCAATTAGTGGTGCATTGTTTGAATGATGAATTTTTTTGAACATCTTTTACACATTATTGTGAGTATATATTTAGGACACTTTAAGCTTATAATTTCATATTTCTATACATAATTTTTCATAATTGTTATATGCTCCTAACTATTTCTCTTGAATTATTCAAGCGTGTTTGTTTCCTTGTGATACATTTTACATCTAGTTGATTATTTTGGAATGCACTTGTCCAACCATTAGGGATCTATTTACCATTATTTATTGACATCTTCATAATCATTTAGTAGTCCTAAATTCACTTATGTGAACCATTTTGGGTACCTTCAATTGATGCTTCTTTGCTTGATTGTCTTGAATTCTATTTGCTTGCTTTTGAGATCGTAGTTTGGATTGTGTCTTGTGCATTCCAACTTGAGTACTATGGGTCTAATTGAATTTGATTCCTATTTTTAATGTTTCTAACGTCCTTAGTATTGGTACCCTTATACATTTCTCTTATTATTATTTGAATGCTATCCCATTGCCATTTCATCATGATGACACATTAAGAGTTACACTCTTCTTTTCTTGGCCTAGTTTTGAGTTTAGTGGACGGTGAAGCTCTTAGGAGCTTGGGATCCATATTTGAGTAGTTTGATGTTGTTATCATTTCATATCTTCATGTATAAAATTCATTTTACATTTCTCATTTACTTTGATTGGACAAAGGACTTCTTATTTGGACGATATCCACTTTTTGACTTGCTAGTTATATTTGAACTTTAAGATATTGATACCTTTTAAAGTTTAGAATTTGTGTTTGATGCTTTGAAGATGAATTTGTTCTTTTTCCATGACTTATAAGTACCCCTCTTTTTATTTTTGTTTATCTTGTTGAATTTGGATAAAGGCTTCCTTTTCTAGGATGATATCTTTACTTGTTTACCAAGTTACTTGACTTTGTTTTATGTATGAAGTATGAATGATTTCCATTGTTTCTCTTGAACCTAATCTTGAGATAACTTATTGTATAAGTCATACATCCCTTTATGTCATGTGTTTGCTTCATTGTGTGTTTACTACTTGTTTAAGCTTATTTGAACTTGTGAGATTGTTTGCCTATCTTTTGGCTTATCTTTGAACATAGCATGTGAAATTCATTCATGATGTTTGAGTGAATTTTATGTGGAGTTTAATATGTCATATCCTTATGACTTATGTTATTTAATACCATTTTCCCCATAATTTTATTTCATCCATACTTGCTTGAAATTCATTTGGTTTTTGGAGCATGATTAGGGTTTTGATTTTGATCATTACTTGTCTCAACCTTTGAGTGTGCTTTGGTATGATTCATTTGTGATGTCTTGAGTTTTATTGTGTATATTGACACCATGTATATGCTTATGGTCTCATTAATTTTTATGTACTTTGCCATGTTCACTTGCTCACATTTGTGTTCACTTCCCTTTACAACTTTGAATGATGTTTGTGTACTTTGGTGCTTATACCATGGATTCAATACCTATGTGAATTTATTCTTGATCTTGAGACTTTTGTTAATTGAAAAACATGTCTATGTTTGTCTCTTAACTCTTCCATAAATCCCTTCTCTTTACTTGTTTTACTTATTAGCATTGCATGAGGACTTATGCCCATTTACGGTTATATGATTTCCTTTCCTTGTATGTTTTGCTTAAAAATATTTCTCAAGTATTCTTAGTTGGTGATGATAGGCTTTGATGTGTTTTCTACTTCCTTGTATGACTCCTCATCTATTTCCCTCACCTTACTCTTCTCATGCCATGTTTGTTTGGATGCTTGATACATTGGGGTTGTTGTATGCTAGTATGCTTATTTGTGTGCTTTCCTTGAACCCTTTTTATGCATAAACCATTTATGCATGAACTTTAGGAGTTAGATAACATGTACTCATTCTCATTTTAATGTGATGTTGCTGCCCATTTTGGTTTGGTAACTTGTTGCTTGCTTAAGTTGTTTCCTCAAATTGTTTAAGTTTCGTCCCCCTCTTTCATGACTAGTTTGAATGAGTAGTTGCTATTTGTTAACATGTCAACATTTGGTAATAATTTGTGATGTCTTAAAGCATGTTTAGAATTGAGAATTCACCTCTTATCTCTTGTTTGCATGATTCTTTCATTTTTTCTTCCATGACTTGATATGGACTGCTTTTGCTTTATTTTTCTTCCATGACTTGATATGGATCACTTTGTCTTTACTATTGCTTTTATTTTCTTCCATGACTTGATATGGATTAGTTTGTCTTTTATCCGTTCTTCCATGACTTGATATGGATTACTTTACATTTTCTTCCATGACTTGATATGATGTTGTGTTGTTTATTGATCCATGACTTGGTATGGATTGTCATCGTCTTCTGTCTCATTTCCTTGTGTGAATAACTTGTTCCCCATAGGATTTCTTTGGTTAATTCTTGGTTAGGTTTGAACTAAAGTAGACCTTAGGTTTGTTAATCAAGCATGACAATATTACGTAGACCCTGGATCCTTAACCATAGGTCAATCTTTGCCTGCTAACCTTGGTAGATGTTTCCCTCTTATCTTAACTTTAGGACAATATTGCATGCCAACATTAGGATTCTCTATAGAATTCCCTTAGATTTTCCATTTCTCTTTTGCATCCATTTTAAAACTAAAACCTTTTTCTTGATCAAAATCCAAAAATATTCTAATACTACTTGAACTCCTTCAACAATAAGAGAGAAGTACTCAGATACCTCCTTCCTTGGGTGGATCATTTTATGTATTTTTTCAACAAAAATACTCGATCAATCAAACTTCTTTTGTCAGTTGGATTTTCTTATGAAAATTTTCAATAAGGGTGTTAACCCATAAAAAGCACCAACAGACCAAAAGTTTTGAGAATAACTACGGTACTCTGATTCTTTTTGATACATAGGTATTGGGTTGCAAAACCTAAGTGAGCGCAATAATAAAAACTTTCTTTTGATTTGTAAATGATTCAACATTTCGCATGCATTCCCTTTTAGTTGTTAAGTTTTTGAATGAACACACCCTTTTTGATTAGAATAACAAGAGTGGATCCTATAGAGTACTACAAACGTGAGGGGTGCTAATACTTTCCTCTTGCGTAACCGACTCCCTTATTCATCGCTTGGTCGTGAGACCATTAGATTCATCCTTTTAAAGGTTTACTCAGTGATTCCTTTCCCCATCTTTGGATAAATATCATTGGTGGCGACTCAGTTTTGTGTGCGCGTTCTTTCGAGATGCGACATATGAGAAGATAACAAATAGAGATTCTGCCAAATCTATTTTTGACTCTCCAAGGATGACTCATGATGGGAATGCTCAAGTAAAGGATACAAAGGCTTTGGGCTTAATCCAGAAATATGAGGCATTCAAAATGGATGATGAATTAGTTGAGACTATGTTCTCAAGGTTTCAAATGCTTGTTGGAGGACTGAAATTTCTAGACAAAGGATACTCTACAGCTGACCATGTGAAGAAAATTATCAGAAGTCTTCCGCAAAAATGGAGACATATGGTAACTTCCTTGAAGCTAGCAAATGATCTCAATAGCATCAGTCTTGAAGAACTCATTAGTTCTTTAAGAAGTCACGTGATTGAGCTTGAAGAAAAAGAATCTCAGAAGAGTGGTAAATTTGTTGTCTTAAAGTCAAAGCCTTAGAAGACAAGATCCTATCAAGCTGAGGAAGAATCATAAGGATCCGATGAAGACTCAGAAGATGATGATGAGTTGTCTCTAATCTCAAACAAAGTCAATAGACTATGGAAACATAGGCAAAATTGTCAAGGAAAGTTCAGAGGAATCAGAAGGTTCTGGAAAAGAAGTTATTTTCTTTTAGTGCAAGGAGCCAAACCACTACAAAAATGATTGTCTTAAGCTAAAGAAGGACATAAAGCCTAAGAAGAATTTTTCTAAAGGCTAAAAGGGGTTGATGGCTACATGGGATGACTCAGAATCCGAAGAAAAAGATTCTAACAAAGAAAAATCCAACGTTGTACTGATGGCAACTATAGATGATCTCACAGGTTCTGAAGAACCATGAGACAAGGTGTTATCAGAATCAGAATTCGACTTCGATTCTAAAGATGTATTTTATAACCTATCTCATTCTGATATTGAATCATGTCTCTCTAAAATGCTGGAAAAGTACTAGAGTCTTCAGAGTAAATACAAAGACCTTAAACAAATCCAAGTAATTGCCTCTGAAACTTTGAGCGAGCTTGAGAAAGACATATCCTCTCTAAATAAAAAAGTATTTTCTTTAGAAAGTAACAACTTTGCTTTGAAAAGCGAAATTTTAAAACTAGAAGAAGAAATAATCTCAGAAGCTTCTGGTACTAATTGCGTCATTAGATATGACATAACATTCTAGTACTTTCTAGCTAAAAACATAAATAGAAGAAAAATGGCTTCTTTGATCTATGGAGTTAGCAGAAATAGCAAGAAAGGTTTAGGTTGTACAAAAACTATAAAACTCGACGAAAGTCAGAAGGTAAAACAAAAATCTCTCTATGTGCATTTTGTGCCTGCTAACACTAGCTTGATATTTCTGCACATACATAAAAATATACAAAGGATAAGAACTCGGTTTAGAAACCTAAGTATCATGCATAAATTCCTCATGATTATCTTTCTGCTAAAAGACCCAAAGTTGTAAGAAACTCTAGGAATGGAAAAATATGGAAAGCTCAAAGGTCATAGTAGGACACGAAGAGAATTTCTTTCTTCTCCACTCATCACTACTACGAATAAACTATTTTACCTCGGTTGATCATCAAATTTTTTGGACGATCTAACGAATGGTGTCATGATAAATCATCAAATTTCTCCTATATATAGATGCATCCGAGAGGAAAGATAGAACTTGTAATAGGTTCCATCTTCATGAACAACGTATTCGCTTTTTAAAACATTTACCTTGAGAAGAAAACATTAAGATAAAAAAAAGGACAATTCACCTTGAGAAGAAAAAGTTTGAGAAAGATTGGAGCTTCTCTCTCTACATGATATTTTTTATCTCTTCTAACTGATTTATTTTTCAATCGAAATTGTGAAAAGTATAAAATATAAATTGGCTACTAAACTTAAAAATTAATTATATAATTTTTTTATCATTAATTATTATTATATAACACATTTCTATGCCTGATACATGTAGACGAGTATTTATTAAAATTAAAATTCTTAATACTTCAACTGATATACGTTACTAGTTTGTGTAAAAACTGGTACTAGTACATGGTTTAACTATTAAGAGCAGTAAATGTGCATGTGCATGTGTTAATAAATTTGTCAGAGTTGAAAAAATTATCAAAAAAATACATGAATTATGATTCTTCTAAAACTAGACTTTTGATTATTACAAAAACTGTTTTTTATGAACATTAAATTCTACTCATGGTTATTAAGCTGTCCTTAAAAAAAATTCCATCTTCAATTTTTTATACTTGATGTATATTACTAAGAAATATTCAAACTGGCAATTACACCAAAAATTGAAACGGTAAGTTCTCATCTAACATTACCACAAGAGTTCCAACTTTGTTTAGCATTTTCTTTCACACATCAACAACTTTGATCTTAACATAATGTGAATATTATTGCACACTTTTTAACCAATAAACCAACTTTGAAATTGAACCTTACAACTTTGATCTAATAGAACCTAATCAAATGCCATCAGAGGAAGAACCTAATCAAATGCCATCAGAGGAAGAAGAAAAAGGACCATGACCAAATCCAAAAGCTTTGACATGATCTTTCAATGACCTCTTGTGTTTGAAATCTGAACCACAGATACAAAGCCAACGCTTCCCACAGTTTTTCTCATGAGTTCTCCAATCACCTTTCACTGCCAAACATTTCCCACATTTTCGACAAGTAAAGCTTTTGGAACCGTGCTTCCTCTTGTAATGCGTCTGCAATGTTCTGAAATCTTTCAATGGCTTCGCTCGTGGATGCCCAATATTATTCTTACACCCCTCTGAACAACAATAGCATGGAATGTCCAGCATTGGTCGCGGATGAGTTCTTTTCAGCGAGTCCGGTCCTCTTTGATACTGCGATCCGTGTCCCCACATATGCATCTGAAACAAGTTTGAAAATATAATTAGGGTTCAGAGTTTATGAATCATTCAAAGTATTAAAATGCTAACTACACCTACACCTGAAGGTTGTTGTAACGGTTGAAAGTTTTGGGACAAACGGAACAAGAGAAATGACTCAAACCGATGCGAATCTGCTCTTCAGTTGGTATCCAGTAATTGCTTGGACCAGAATTTGGAACATTCTCAGTTGGTGTTTCAGTTGAACTGTGGTGGAGACCAATATGTAAGGCCACTGTGACATCTTCATCTTGATTCAAACATGCTTTATGAGTCTCGTTTTGTAGAAAAGATGGTTGAGGAGTTGAATCTAAGAAGCTACTTAGCAATGGTAGAGGTTGAAGATCGTTTCGATTCATATCAATGTATGTAGAAGAATGAAACTATTTTCTTAGATTTTATGAGATAATGGAACAATAATAATGACTGGAGCAACAATGGATAAACTGGAATGTAATAAAAGATGGAAAGTGAAAGAGTGAAAGAAATTGTGTGATAGGTTGCTGGAGAATATTACAGTTGAATGAAAAGGACCTTTGTGACAATGTCATAATTTTCTACCTTATGTTTACTTTCTCTATTTTAAGCTTGCATAAGAAATAACATTAATAATGTGGACCATAAAAATCCAAACATAGAAAGTATTTCATAACAGTTAATTTTAAATACATGGGAACAAATGTTGCACATTTGAATTCTGACATATTCTTAGTACTAGGTTTACACTCAACTTATAGACTTTATGGTGAATTTATTTTCCTCTGCATAACACCCTAAAATTCTCTACAAATGTATTAATGGAGGTTAGCTTAATCTTTATACTAAAAATTGTTACAAGCATAATGACAGGGCATAAAATAGTATTATGGTGTAATATTACTATTAGAAGTATATGTTAGAATTATGATTATTTTATTGTTCATAAAATAATTACAATTGCTTCTTAATTTTGGATATAACTTTTATAAATAGATATCATTTAAATGGCTCGATTACAATTAAGGTAAATCGATGAAATAAGTAAAGCAAGAATACAAAGTATATATAGTAGTACTAATATAATCTTGATAGATTGTGGGGACAACTCAGTTTGGTCTCTTGAATTTGAAGTCACTCTCTGTCTCCCTCACTATATATATAAATCACATCTAAATTATATTCTTTTTCAATATTAATTCAAAGAAATATGTTTACTTAGGTTTATTTTCGTTATGAACACAAGAAAATTAAAATAATAAAAAAGGGAGCTAATACACGATACATAATTGCCTAAGTAATCGAGTCAATGAAATATTTTTTTTAAAAATTATTTATTTTATAAGAAAAATGTATTCAAGAGAATACATAGAGATACTCAACCCTAATAGAGAAAAAAAAACGAAATCCCACGAATAAACAAGAGGAAAAAAAATCCCTAAACCTTATATACAATAAAATTCTCAATCTTCCCACGACATGTGGAACTCTTAAAAGAAAACATGAAACGACTCCCGAGAGGTCCTTTTAATTCTTCCAATTATTTCAAAATCTTTACAAATTGCATCTTAAACAAATCTTTACAAGCCACGATAATCAACAAATAACATAATAATAAATAAAAAATCCCCGCAAACTTGGATTGATCCTCCAACAAAATTGAGAAAAATGAGTTATTAGGTTCCTAGCATTCATTACTTACGAAACCCCAATCCAAGCACAAACCAAACTCCACACATGTTTACCCACCATGCAATTTATAAACTAATGATCTTATGTTTCATCTTCATTAAAAAAAAAAACATGTCAAATTATGTCTACCTTCAATGACTCTGCGTTTAGCTAATTGACTCCTGGTTGGAAGCCTCCTGAAAAGGTGTTTTCAACAAAAGGCTTGAACTTTACTACGTATCTTAGTTTTCCACTACTATAAAATATATATTCCGTAACATTGTCTTACTACAGTTATTTAGTCAATTGTAGTAATAACTCAATTTTAGGTGTTTTTTTATTTATTAAAAGAAATTTCACCACAGTTAAACATAACAACCATATTGAAATAACAGAATTCGACTCCCAACACCAGATTTTTTTTATTACAAAACAGGTGTGTCACTTATAATCTTATAAATATATATATATATATATATATATATATATATATATATATATATATATATATATATATATATATATATATATAATCTTATAAATATATAAATATATATATATATATATTTTATAAGATTATAAGTATATATATATATATATATATATATATATATATATATATATATATATATATATATATATATATTAAAAATAAAATACCTTTCACAACAGTCTAAAATAGAAATCATTGTGAAACTTACCAATATTTCATCATGGTCGATTTTATCAACCATGGTGAAAAGTATTACCTATATATAACCCAAAGTTCTCTCGTTTCAGTACAGAACTGTAGCACCTCATATTTGCCCTCCTCATTCATGCATTCATTTTAGGTCATTTAACATTTCATATTGCATTTCATCATGTCAATCAGAATTAGTTCCAAGAGTTTGTCTTCCAGGAAGCTAAATTCAACTGCGAAATCGAAAGTCAACTGCTGGTCAACTGAGGGTCAAATGGCTAGAGGATGGCTTGAGTTACTTCCAACATGTTCAAATGAGGTCTATTCATCATTCGATGTATTACTCGTGAAGGAACAAAGGTCCAGCGCATAGGTTACAAATTTGGAAAGATGACTTGAACTGTCATGCTCGCTAGGCGAGCAGAATGGTTCGCCTAGCGAGCCACCAGAGTCTGAACTGTCATGCTCGCTAGGCGAGCAGATCCTTCGCTAGGCGAAGCCCACGCATTTTGAAAAAAAAAATATAACAGAAAGTCATGGGCTTGAATTGCCCTCATTTGGAGCCCACAAAGCCACGAAAATCAGGTTATAAATTCTAAAATTTCAGTGGAACAAAACGCTGGCAGAACAGAGAGAGAGGAGCTAACAGAATTCAGAGCAGCCTCCAAAAACTGAAGGGAACTCATCTGCAAAGAACCAATTCCCTCTCATATAAACCCTAAGATTGTTCTGCAAACCCAACCGCGCAATTCAATTTCATTCGATCTCTCCAATCAGGTTTGCCTTATTCCCATTACTTTACGCTTTTAATTTGAAATTCCTAAAGCATGAGGTATTATGGTTGAATCCGGGAGAGTGGGTATAGTTAGGTTTCACATGTGGGTTTAGATATGCATGAATGTCTAAAACAATGCCTTGAATGTTTGACCACTTAATTTCTGAAATCATACTGTTATCCATGGAAAATCCAGAACCCGCAGGCATTCGCTAGCCGCATCGCTAGGCGATCCTGCAGCGAAGCTTCGCTAAGCCTTCGCTAGACGAAGCAGTAGCGATCACGACAGTAGCTGATTTTTTTCTGTTTGCTCTCCAATCTGTTTCACGCTTTGTTATGACATGCTTTCTATTGCCTCCGGGCACATGTTTTAGTATATATGTCACGTCTTGATGTGTGGATCCTTACCCCCTGACTTTGAGTTTTGATACCCTTTTGATGCATTTGTTTGATAAGAGGTTTAGGCCTCCTACCCTTGGTTGCTTCTTATGAGCTTTTTGTGAACTTTAATGACATGATTCATGTGGTTACATTCTGATTTGGTGCAACTCTTGATTGCACCCCGTCTTGTTATTCTAACCTGTTTGTTGAGTTTTTGTGAGGGCTCACATGACTCTTGAAGAGATAACTTGCTTGGCATTCCACTTTATTTGTGGGATACCACTTGGAGATTTATTCCGATTACCTTGCCGACCTATTTTCTTTGATGGTGCCAGCTTGAGAGATCGCCGAGTTTCTTGCTTCTTTAGTTGTTATTACTTCGGATCTTTATCCGTGGGGTAGATCTCTTGATCCCTTTATCTTTCCCGCATTTTACCACTTTCTTAGCTGGAAGACCTCAACAGGAGGCATTATTTTCTTTTGTTTGTTTACTTTTGTGCCCAAAGACCTCCGAGAAGAGGCATCAGTGCTAAAGACCTCCATGAAGAGGTAATTGACGGATAAAAGGGATTAGTAGTCAATCCCCTGTTATTCAGTGTGTCGTTCTTTATGCTCGCACTACGTGTCGATGCTTCAGAACAAAGGCCCAAGATCTTTTGTCCGGTCAGTCAGTGGAGAGGGTTCCACCTTTCTGAATCCCCACTTTTTGTCATGAGCTCACCCTGTCCAGGGTTAAGAGCTATGAGATCTTATCCTCATTACCCTTCTGATCTGCTCACCCTGACGTTCAGTGTCAGTGGTTAAGAGCCCACTTGATTATCTTTCCATGGCTTGTTTGTCGAGGTTGATATGACCCCTCTTGACTAAAGCCCTACCCATATATGTTTGAGCCCCCTTGTTGGCGTGCTTACTTTATGCATGTTTGTTTTGTATTGTGTGATCGTCTCCCCATAGGATTTCTAGGCTTCGTATAGTCTCTCGTTTGCATGTCAATTAAGGTAGCACGGTTCCTTCGTCTAGGACTTCCTTTTTGCATGAGCATTCCTAAAACACAAACAAACTCATTGATTTTTCTTCTCCTAAGAACACGTTAACTCCTTCTACTACAGGCGAGTAAGTCTCCAAAGGTCGAGCATCCGGTAGATTGCGTAGTAACGTCGTTCACCTAAAAAACACAAAACAAACAAATAGGTTAGTCGAACTACGACTTGCTCTGATTCTCATTCCAGATGAGATACGTAGGCATAAGACGCGATGTCTTAGCGAGCACACTCCTCTTTAACCCATAGGTAGCCGAGCTACGAAGACTCTGATTCTCATATTCAGATGAGATACGTATGCAGTGGATGCGACATCCGTGCGAGTCATTTTCCTTCGACCCCACTTTTAGTAAATAGTACATTAGATAAACCCGCACCCTTTAGACAAGTACTACAAGAGTGGATCCCGTAGAGTACTACGGATGCGTAGGGGTGTTAATACCTTCCCTTCGCATAATCGACTCCTGAACCCAAGATTTGGTTGCGAGACCTTGTCTCTTCCTTTCCTTTTTCTAGGTTTACTTCGAGCATTTCCTTTCCCTCCTTTGGGATAAATAACGCACGGTGGCGACTCTTCTGTCATTTCTTTTTTCGCCGGTTGTTTTTTTCGCATTCCCTTTTTTAGGTTGCGACAAGAACAATTATTTCTCTCATAAAACAAAACTCTAACATCTCTCTCACGCCTTATCCCAATCTTCATTAACGTTTGCACATCATATCTTCACAATACTCTAACATATCTTATCCAAATCGAATGGATCAAGATAAGGTGTTACACAACATGCAAGATGGAAACACTAAACTCACATCTTTGACTTCATCTTCACATTTCAGGTACGTGAGACGTTTCTACATTTTATGTTATGAATTGAGATATTTTTGATATTTTTGTTCGGATATGTTAATGTTTTTGTTGTGGTATGTTGTCGTTATTGTATAAATCATTTGTTGTTGTTTTTGTTATTGTAAATGTTATTATTTAGGTATATTGATGTCTTCATTAAACTCATATATGTTGTTGTTTGTGTTATTGATAGTGTTATTGTTTAGGTATATTGATTTTTTTTAGCTCATATATGTTTTTGTTTTTGTTATTGTGGATGTTATTGTTTAGGTATGTTGATATTTTAGTTGATGTATGTTGTTGTTTTTGTTAAGGTAAATTTTTGTTTTTGTTGATTAATGTTGTTGTTTATGTTATTATATAATTTTTATGTTGAAGTATGTTGATCTTTTTGTTGATGTATCTTATGGTTTTGTTAAGGTAAGTTTTTGTTTTTGTTGATAAAGATAAATGTTTGTGTTATTGTTGATGTTTTTGTTGAGGTATGGTGTAAGTGTTTGTGTTATGGTTGATGTTTATGTTGAGGTATGTTGTAAATATTTGTGTTATTGTTGATGATTTTTGTTATTTTTAATGTTATACCTTGTACTTTACAACTTTCATTACGCTTAGTCAACATGTCATAGAAGATGAGTTTATTATATCGTATGTGGTTTGAGTGTTTTTCCAACCCCTTACTGAATACATATAACCTTTCGAATTGAATTAGAAAATTATAATATGAGATATGAAGTTATATTAGAAAACAATTTACACTTATCAATGTTTTACGATCTTTTTACAACCTATATTATTCATATGTTACTCTTTAATTATTAGAACTGGATACTACAATTTTGACTTTTAATAGGAATAACTTAATCGCACTAATTGCACTTTTGTTTAAAGTGATATTAAAACTATCAAACAAAAACCTATAATAACTCTTTTTATTTAAGTGCTATTATAGGCTATTACTAATAAAAATAACATAAAAATTTAATAACACTTTTACGTGGAACGCTAACAAAGGCTATTCCTATAATAGCGGTTATCCTCCGAAAAGCGCTATAATAAGGCTTCAACCAATTTTTTTTAAAAATACGCCGAATGTGAAGGTTGCGTGTTTGAACCATGATGAAGACATTTATGATTTTAGTGAAATTAAAAGTTTATAAATAATATTTACTTTATCTTTTAAAAAATTATAATAAAAAGGTAGGCACTTTTTTTTATTTCATAAAATTTTGGGCTCTCCCATCAATCTCACTGTTATCGAACTCATAATCTCTCATGCCTACCCTCACCCTCAATGAATCACCCTTCATTATTTTCTCCAACAATCTAGGGTTAGATGTTGAACTGGTTGTTGATGTGCGATACCTTTTGTCAATTGCTTACAAGAATGTTGTTAGAGGACGTATAGCCTCATGGAAGATTATTTCCTCGATTGAACAAAGGGAAGAAACTAAATGGAACTATGTGAATGTGAATCACATTAAGGAGTGTAGGGAAAAATTTGGAAGATTTTTTTTAAATAATCATTTTTTTTTTAAAAAAAATCAAAAATAACCTTTATTTCAAAAAAATTACAAAAATGGGCACTTTTGTGCCCTAACATACACATGGGCGCCACCCTAGATGGCGCCTACCCTTAATTGGAGGGCAAGTCGCCACTAGGAGTGGCGCCTACACCTATTTTTTATTTTTTATTTGCTTTTTTTTTAAAAAAAAAATTTAATATGTTTTTAATTATTTTTTAAAATCTTTTTTAACTTATTTTAAATTTATTAATTTATATTTATTATAAATTATATTAATTTATATTAATACATATATATATATATAAATAATATTATTTACAAGATATATATATATATTATATATATATATATTATATATATATATATATATTAATTTATAACTAAATAATATTATTTATAAATTTTTGGGAGAATTAGGGTTAATCATGTTAGGGTTAATTAATCAATTATAATTAGGGTTTATTGATTGGTTATAATTAGAGTTTGGTAGTTGTGACCTAATTCAAACCCTAATTCTCCCTAAGACAAATTAATCAAGTGTGACACTAATTAGGGTTAAGTACATTGGTGTACAACCTAGATTTTTTCCTATAAATAAAGTGTTAGTTCCTTGCATTTTCTTCACCATTTTTTCCTATCACTTTCTCTATCAAGTTGAGTTCATGGCATCCCCCAGGCCGTCATCATGGCATCGAACATCATCAAGGCGGCCGGATCCTAAACCAGTAATCTTAAAAAGGGATGGGCATGTTATTTTCTCGCCTGTCAAACCCCCAAAGGAGATGAAATTTTGGAACATCCGTTCGTTGGACCAACTAAAAAGGTTCTTGATGTCTTGGTTAGAGGGAGATTATCAACCTGGTGAAGTCATCAGAAGGATTCAGAGGCTTAGAAGAAGGTTCTCATTTGAAACTGGAGAAAAGGTATGTTGGTGGGTTGAAGTTGAAAGCGACATTGATTGCATCCAAATGATGCATGGATCAGATGACATAGTGTTAACTGTTGTAATTTCCTAGATTTTAATGGTTGTTTGTGTTGTTGTTCTTGTATTTGTTATTGTTCTAGTACTTGTTCTTGTTTTAGTACTTGTTCTTGTTTGTTTGTTCTTGTATTTGGGATGTTCTATGAGATAAGCCCACTACCCAGGCTTGGGCGTACACACAGGTTTTAGAGTGGATAGTCATGAGGCTTGCGTGGCATGTTGCTACGTTAAGTCGTTCATGAAGACCCACATTCCAGACGAGGTTTCTTTTGGATATATTTTGTCCTATGGGTGTTCCATGACGACAGATGTTCCTTTAGAAATCGTCGACTCTGGTGACCATTTTCCGAGAACTCAGTCGAGGCCTCTCCTCCGAGACACGTTTATGTTAGCTCTGGTGGACGCATTCTCGCTGCTCAATCCGAGGACCCCGAGGCTGGGAACTTGCTATTAGGATGTCCTGTTGAAGGGAGTCAGTGGAGGTCTTTTATCCCGTAATAATGCCAAACCTTCAGTGGTAAACGTATTATTCTCGACTGAAGGGCAAGAAACTGACAAACTTCTATTCTTAGAACCTACCAGTGAGGGGCGGGCTAAATTCAGGAAACCTTAACCTTCAACCAACCCGGTTTTATGGAGCAGAGCTTTGATTTCGTATTATATTCCTCAGTGGGTTTCTCTTCAGACAGTGTGACCCAACAGTTGTTCAAGCAGATACAGCAATCTCGATTTCCATGTCACTGCATTGCATCACATCATGTTGCATTCATATCATTTAACACATGTTTATCTATTTCTAGAGGTTTACATCTTCTTCTTGATTTCGGTCGAGGTTTTCTGGTTCTCTTAAGATGGATATTGGCAGAAAGAGACATGTCGCCTACAAGTTTCCTGTGGTCTGTTTGGAGCCTATTCAACAGCTGATGAAGTTAATGGATCATGATTATCTAGAAGGATTCCGGAAGGATTATGGTTTGATTCTAAGTTTCGTTACGGTTCTCTCCAAAGACCAACATGATGCTCTCTTTACATTGTTGCAGTTCTATGACCCTCCATTGAGGTGTTTCAGGCACCCGGATTATATTTTGGTCCCTACTTTGGAGGAGGTTGCCAGTTTTCTCAGAGTTCCTATCAAGCCGCAGTTGCTATTCTACAGTTCCGAGTTTCTGCCCGATCTCAGCGTGGTTGCTTCAGCCACATATTTGGGGAAATCAGTCTTGAAGGGTAATATGTGTCAGAAGGGAGGAGTTAATGGTTTTCATCTGAGTTTCTTACTGGGAGAAGCAAAGAAGAAGCTTGAAGATGGTGACCAGAGGGGTTTCAATGTTGTGTTGGATCTTTGTGTGTATGGGATTGTCCTGTTCCCTAATGTGGCAAAATTTGTGGACATAGACGCAATATGCCTCTTCGTGTTGGGAAATCCAGTGCCAACCTTGTTGGGAGATTTCTTTCATTCAGTGCATCACAGGAATGAGAATAGAAGGGGAGGATTGGTGAATTGTTGCGCGCCTTTGTTTTATAAGTGGTTCAGTTCCCACCTACCCAAGTCAGGAGCGTTCGTTGATGTCAAGAACTCGTTGAGTTGGTCAAAGAGACTGATGGGGATAAGAGCTAAAGATATTTCTTGGTGGCACTACGCCAAAAACTGGAATAGACAGCGCCCCTTAGAGGGCGCTTTATTACAAAAGCGCACTCTAAAGTGAAGAGAAAAAATAAGGAGCATACTACTAGAATAGACAGCGCACTTTAGAGGGCGCTTTTGTAACAAAGCGCACTCTAAAGTGAAGCGAAAAAATAATGAGGAAATGGAGGGACACCAATAAAGGACGCTTTATTGAAAGCGCCCTCTAAGGGTAACCTTAGAGGGCGCTTCTAAAAAAGCGCTCTCTATGTCCATGTACATTTCCAGTTTATAAGGCGCTTTTGGAAAGCCTTAGAGAGCGCTTTTAGAAGCGCCCTCTTAGGCCCCCTTTAGAGGGCGCTTTTGTAACAAAGCGCCCTCTAAAGTGAAGCCAAAAAAAAAATGGAGGGACAACAATAGAGGGCGCTTTTGTGAAAGCGCCCTCTAAGGTTACCCTTAGAGGGCGCTTTTGAAAAAGCGCTCTCTAAGTCCATGTACATTTCCAGTTTAGAAGGCGCTTTTGGAAAGCCTTAGAGAGCGCTTTCAGAAGCGCCCTCTTAGGCCCCCTTTAGAGGGCGCTTTTTTTAAAAAAGCGCCCTCTAAGGTCCCCTTTAGTAAACATCAAAATTATAACATATACTGCATGTCTCTTTATTTTCCCTCTCTATAAGCTATTTCGTTTACGTAACTGGGTTTTCTCTCAACTGCGATTACACTCTACTGCGATTACTCTCGTCCTCCGTTCGTTCTCCGTCCCTCACCGTCATCGTCGCCGTTCGTTCTCCCTCCCTCACCGTTCACGTTCACTGCGTTATCCTCTTCCACCGTCACTGTTCACTTTCTTCTCCATCGTTACCGTCACCTTTAAGGTATTTCTCTTCTCCATCGTTACCGTTCACTTTCTTCATGTGTTTGATTAGGGCATTTTCTAAACTTAGTTTTTCATTTTGTGCATTATGTTGATTAATGTTGTTTAGGGCAAACTGAGTTTTTTATTTCTGATTGAAAACTGATATATTTGAAGTGTGTTTGAGCTTGTGCTTGGAAGTTTGATGATTATGGATGCAAGTTTGTTCACGTTCCAAACACCATAAGTTTGCATTGGTCTTTTGTATGCAGTAGGTGTGTGTGAGTTTGTATTCAATAATGATAAAAAAAAAAGAGTTTAGATTGTTGTAACATGAGAGAAATGGAAGGTATATGAATGTGTTCACGTATTGAATCATTGTCTTACTTGGGTCTTATTGAATCATTTCTATATTACAGATAAAATGGCTAACCAAGACGATACCCATGCCGCGAATGAATCACGTAATAATGTTGAAAAAGAAATCAAACGAGGATTGACTGTTATGAAGTCAATCATTCGTGCAAGAGACAAGGGTGTAAAATTTGAAGTACATTGGAGTGCTGAAGACCAACTAATTGAGCCTAACGGTTCAATGTTGGCAAGTTACATTGGTTTCCTTGTTCGCCAACATATTCCGATTACATGTGATAATTGGAGAAGTCCGGACTTGAAGGTTGGCAAGGAAAAAATATGGTCGGAGATACAGGTACTTACCATATATTGTTATATGTTTTTTTTGTTGACTATTTGTTAACCATATATTGTTATAATATTACTTTATAATAACACACTCCATTTGTATGTTTTTTAGAGATCCTTTCACATCGATGAAAGCCGGCAAAAATATTGTATTCAATTGGCCGGAAAAAGACTCTGAGGATTTCGATCCTTTTTGTGCAACAAATTTCTCAAGGATGAGGAAGGAAAATTTGTTGAAGGAGAACGGCCAATGAAGTATGCCGAGATTATTTCAGCCGATGAATGGGATAACTTTGTCGCCAAACGAAGAAACGAAAAATTCCATGTAATGTCTATTAATTATGGTATTATACAATTGTTAAGTTACTTGGTTCTAATATGCCTTAAACTTTTTTATCCAGGAAGTAAGCGACATAAATAGGAAAAGGGCATCAAAACCCGCGTATCCGTACAAAAAAGGGCGTACGGGTTATGCACGGTTACAACAAAGAATTGTGAGTATATTCAAATGCTATGAGCTTATACATTGTCACAATATGTTATAATTGATGATCTTATAATCTAATTCAATGTGTAGCTAGCCGAGGAGAAAAGTGACGCAACATCTCTTCTGGAGCACGTATTATGGAAGGCTGCTCGGGTTGGGAAGGATGGGGCTGTCGTTGAAGCGGTCCAAAATGTTTATGACGAATGTGTAAGTATATGTAACATTATTTCTTTAATTATATCGAAAATTTTGTTAGACATATAATTCATTTTTAATCTCCTCTAATAATATTTCAGGAGACTTTATCCCAAACCGTACCTTCAACCGAGGTCCAGGATTGCAGGAGCGTACTTAGTCGAGTACTAAATGTTCCTGAGTATTCCGGTCGTGTGAGGGGTAAGGGTTTTGGTGTGACTCCGTCGTCATTTTATAAAAAAACAAAAACAAAAAATCCTACCAACAAAGAGGTGATGGAGACCTTGGCGGAGTTAAGGGCACAAGTACTCCAACTGCAAAACGAGAATGCAAGGTATAGAGAGGAAAGGTGCGCTTCCGAGGCAAAAGATACTAGTGACCGAGCTAGTATCAATCATCAACCGAAATTTCCCGAGGTAATTATATATGTTATTATGAAATTAAAATAGCACTTTTTTACTTGACACATATACAAGTTAACAATAACATTTATTATTGGTTTAGGGCATTTCACCTTGTCAGCTGTATCTATCGTCACCAACTTATCGCATGGTTGGCAAGGGAAAAGTGCACAATACTTCGGGTGAATTACTTCACCATAATCCCCTCCCGGTGGGATTTATGAAAGTTTCGGTTGACCTCGTATTAGATACGGACGCCCGTCTACCATTACCTGACGTTGTTTCAGAGACAACGTTGATGCGAGATGCAGTCGGATCCTTTGTTGGTTGGCCGTCAGATCTAATTTTCCCTGATGCCGAGGTATATATGTTCTAAATGATTATGAATATTTAGTATTCACATTTCAATTCAGCTACAATTATGATATTTAATCAATTATATGGTAATGTTAGACTCCTACAAGACCCACACATAAAGTTGGTAAAGGGATTTCAAGACGCATCGAGTCGGTTGCATCTCAAAAAGAGGTACAAATATATACCCATTGAATTATATACGCAACGATTTTGTTGCATCACAAAAAGTCATGATTTATTTTATATGAATTTTTAGGTTCCCGGTCGAGAGTTGAAAAGCGCTGCTAAGGATATTCCAACGACGTCCGGGACAAAATCTCAAATTATGATGCGTCTTGAGAAAATGGTGGAGGAGTCCGATATTATGCAAGGGTCCGTTCGTAGTATAGATTTTGATGAAGGTGTTTTCGGAGCTGCTCAGTTCGAAATAATTGCAAAGGAGGACTTCCAACAACTTTTTGAACACACCGAATTGGGCATCGCTGTCATTCATACATACATATGGTACTCCGATCAATCTATAATTTACTTAGTTGAACAATTTATTTACACATTTCAATGAGTAGTCTAATGTTTATTATGTTTCTATTTAAGGTATATGTATGTAACATTGATGCGGGGAACTGAATTGTGTAACCGTTTCAATTTTATTGCTGCTTCCCGTATCAATGCAACGTTAATAACGAATAATCCAACATCCGTAAAGAATGATCTAGTCGATAGATTCATGGCGGCCGGCGATAATACTACACCCAGTTTGTATTTTTTACCGTTTAATTCTGGCAACGGGTTAGATTTTCTTTCTAATAATTTCATTCTAATCTATGTATATCTTTTACGTAGAAAATTTTCATTCATCTAAATTTTGTTTTATTTTACAGTGGTCACTGGGTGTTGGTTG
Organism: Lathyrus oleraceus; assembly: GCF_024323335.1. Taxonomy (NCBI): domain Eukaryota; kingdom Viridiplantae; phylum Streptophyta; class Magnoliopsida; order Fabales; family Fabaceae; genus Lathyrus; species Lathyrus oleraceus. Next base: position 179,763,133 of record NC_066580.1, on the reverse strand, counting down.
CTATGGATCTTTCGAGACTAATAGTGTATTATCTCGATTCTTTATCGGGTGATTGGAGTAAATATCCGAATATGAAGAAGACGGTTGACGCGTAAGTGAAATTCCCCTAAATATTCGTGTGTATTTGTATATTTAATTATGTCTGTCAGATTGATCTCAATATATGTTTTTATTTTGTTAGGGCAATAATAAAATTTAGATTGAAAAAGAAATACCGCAATAGGAAGGACATTACCTGGATCAGAGTTCAGGTATATATTAAGTATCTTATTTTTGCTTATAATAGTGTTTGTTTTTTTGCTTATAATAGTGTTTGTAAGAAATTAACTATATATATATTGTTTGTTTTTCTGTGTAGTGTCCTCAGCAAAATAATTCGGTCGATTGCGGATTTTTTGTATTGAGATTTATGAGAGACATCATTGCGTTGAATCGTATAGACATCCCAAAAATGGTATGGAATAATAACTTAGGGTTTATTTTAATATTATCGAATATTTCATCTAATTTGTTACTAAATCATGAATATGTTTTATTCTCTTAATTGTAGTACTTTGAGGAATACAAAACTTACTCAAGAGAAAATTTGGATGAAATCAAGGATGAATTGTGTCAATTCATTCTTGATCAAAGAATCATATAGCTAGGTTGTATATTGTTGTACATATATGTATGGAATGTTGTTGTTGTATGCTGTTGTTGTATATATGTTGTATATTGTTGTTGTAATTTTACTAAATCATGAATATGTTGTTGTATATTGTTGATCAAAGAATCATATATTAATGTTAAATATATGGAGGATTAATGTTGTATATAAATGGATTCATGTTGTATATATCAATGGATTAATGGTGTATAACATTGGATTAAAGGATGAAATCAATATGAATTTTACACTTTTGCAGCATGCGAACAGGTTACCAATTAAATATCCACTGTTTTTCAAACAAATTTTTTTAAAATAACTAACATTTTAGAGGGCGCTTTGTCCAGAAAGCGCCCTCTAAACACTTTACATTGACAACTTTAGAGGGCGCTTTTTCCTGAAAGTGCCCTCTAAACACTTTACATTGACAACTTTAGAGGGCGCTTTTTCCTGAAAGCGCCCTCTAAACACTTTATATTGACAACTTTAGAGGGCGCTTTTTCCTAAAGCGCCCTCTAAACACTTTACATTGACAACTTTAGAGGGCGCTTTTTCCAGAAAGCGCCCTCTAAGGTGTCCCTTTATGGACCACTCCAGAGGGCGCTTTTTTCTGAAAGCGCACTATAATGTGGCCACTTTAGACAGCGCTTTCTCCAGGAAAACAAAGCGCTGTCTTTACCTATGCCAGCGCCAGATTAGAGGGCGCTTTAAAGCGCTGTTATAGGCCAAAAAAAGCGCCCTCTTTTCCCTTATTTGGCGTAGTGTGGTCAGACCGGAGCTTGCTTCGGGCAGATATTATTCATAGTTGTGGGAACTTCCCGAATGTACCATTGGTAGGAAGAAGAGGAAGTATCCACCACAATCCTTCTCTGGCAGTCAGACAGTTTGGATATGCTTTAAGAACTCCGCCTTTGGAAAGGGATGTGGAAGAATCTCTGTTTTTCCATTCTTCATCTGATTTGACTGTATCCCGTAAGGCAACTGAGGCTTGGCTCAAGGTGATCAAGAGAGGAAGAACTGTGCTTGGAAAAGGAGATTGTAGAACTTACCCTCAGTATGAAGAGTGGCTTCTAGGAAGAGTCGAAGAGTTTGGTCTGCCGTTTCCTATTGAAAAACCTTTGTATCCACCTACTCCTGAGCAATCAACCATGGTGAGTGTCGCATCACGCGAAAAACCGGCGGGAAAAGAAGAACAACAGAGCCGCCACCGTGCGTTATTTATCCCAAAAGAGGGAAAGGAAACGCTCAGAGTAAACCTGGGAAAGAACATGGTCTCGCGACCAAAGAGAATGGGTTCGGGAGTCGGTTATGCGAAGGGAAGGTATTAGCACCCCTACGCATCCGTAGTACTCTACGGGATCCACGCACAATAGAAAGGAAAATTGGTTGCTAAACACTGCTTAAATACTCACACACACTGGCTGAAAGAGACAAAAGAAACTGACTGAAACTGACTCGGCAGGACATCGTATCCTGGGCCTACTTAGTCTATCAGGCATAGACATCAGAGTCGAAGTAGTTCGGACTGGGGAAACGACACATGCTCGCTAGGATGTCGCATCCTATGCATACGTATCTTCTCGGACGAGAGAAGAATCAGAGCATTCGTAGCTCGGCTGACACACGCACAAACAAACAGACAAAGGCAAACGTGGAGTCCGAATGCCAATCACTGGACTTACATCAGCATCCGAACCAAAACACACAAGAAGGCAAACATGGAGCCTGAATGCCAATTGCTGGACTTACATCAGCATCCGGACCAAAACGCACGCACATTGGAACCCAAATGCCACTCGATGGACTTACATCAGCTTCCAAGCACACAACAACAAAACAAGTTAGTAGGGAGTCGGGACTCGAGCCTATAACTGTCAAGCACACACTCAAACAAACAGACAACGAATTGCTAAGGAGTCAGGCACTCGAGCCTAGCAACTGTCAAACGACACACACAAAAAAGAAAAAGGCGCCCGGAGAGATCAGCTCAATCTCCTGCCTACATACTTCATCTGGTATGAAGATCAGGGCGATGTAGTTCCCCTACGCAGGGATAAAGGACTAGCCTAACCAGATAACAGAGGGAGACACAACTCTAGGGAGACTACGACTCGAGCCTAGATGTTGTCATGCAAGATTGTCCCTAAGTTAAGGTTTCTAGCTAAATGGCACAAGGGCCAACCTATCTTAGGCATGGCTCACACAGGAAGCAAGCCACACACACACTTAACTTGCACAGGAAGCAAGCCAAGCAAAACTAACTTGCACAGGAAGCAAGTCTAAACTAACCCTAACTCGCACAGGAAGCAAGTCAAACAATCCTATCTTGCACAGGAAGCAAGTCAAACAATCCTATCTTGCACAGGAAGCAAGTCAAACAATCCTATCTTGCACAGGAAGCAAGTCAAACAATCCTACAAGCACAGATAGCACACGCTATACACAAACAAGTGGCTCAAACAAGGGTTAGGTTTTAGTCAAGGGGTCATATCAACCTCAACAAACAAACCTCTGGAATGGGGTGAGTGTTGCTCTTAACCTTGCCATTGAGGGGCTAAGGTGAAGCAGATGAAAGGAGATGAGGGGTGTGCCTCATTGCTTCTATCCCTGACCTGGGAGAGCATTTGACAAGAATGTGTGGGTTCAGAAAGTGGGAACCCTTCTATACATTTAAAACTGACTCAACTGTGCAATTGCACAAGATCTTGGGTTTTTATCTGTAATGCATCAACACAGTGGTGTGAGCAAAGCAGATGACACACTGAATAGTGGGGGATAGATTGCATATCCCTACCTTCCACCAATTGCCTCTTCACTTAGGAGGACTTTGACTCTATGCAAGGACAAAAGTAAACAATCACAAACATTGCCTCTTAAGGAGGACTTCAGACAGTTGTCTGGCCAAGTAACAGGCCAGGTCTTCCAGACTACATGAAGACAAAGAGACATACCTCAATGCAAATTGCTTATACAAGCAAAGCAAAGCAAAAAGTTCACAAGGAACTAAGCAACTAAAGCACCTGAATTAGTCAAGCAGATGTTAGTATGCAACTTCAAACAAAGCAAAAAGAAACAGACACCAACAGTTAATTGGAGGCACATGGATGTGCAAGGCACAAGGCTTAAGGCATGTGAGCCAAGCCACCTACAAAACAAACAAGTTAGACAATGATTTTTAAGCAGGCTCAATCAAAAGAATTGGTCTCAATGGCCATTTGATGGTCAACCTGAAAACACAAGCTCAAAGGTGAGTAACAGGACCACTAGGGCCAGCCTAGGGTCAAACATGAATGAAAAAGTCAGAACAGCAAGCAATGCCCAATCAAAATTAAGTTCAAACATTTAAGAAACAAACCCAATTGGTTTCACATTCATATCAATCACTATCATCATTTCATGAACCATTTAGGTCAAAGTATGGCAAACAGAAGCTCATAGAAGTCAACAGCAAGACTTGCATCAAAAGCAAACTTAGACATTTTCAAAAATCACCAAATAAATCATGATCAAACCTAACATATAGCATGGTAAGCATGTCGAATTTCATCCCATTTGGACAAGTGGAAGGCAGCCAATGAAAATCAGAAAGTCAAAGCAATCTTGAACATGCTTAAAGAAGTCAACCAAACATGCATCAACTTAGAAAAATCATAAGTCAGAGATGGTGTATGATAAATGAATGGGACTAAAACCATGGCAAAGATGAGGATGTCTAGTTATCACATATCAAATTTCATGTCCATCCAATAAAGTATGAGAATTTCACAAATGAAATGGGAACATGTGTCACACAAAGTCAACATTTGACTAGACAGAGGAGAAAATCTCAAACAATTAGGAAATGCCACAAATAATTCCAAGAAAATTCATATGTAAACTAGACATACAAGAGTAGGTTTATGCAAAAAATCAAGTCAATTGGAGGTCAATAAGCATGGTAATGAAAATCATGAAGTTGGACATCAATGGTGTGACACAAATTGTCACACCCTAATTCAAAAAATCATAACTCACAAACCACAAATGATAAATTCACAAACCCTACACCAAAATCACCATGAGTGTGTCTAGTTTAAGCACAAAAAATTTGGGAGCCATTGGATACATTCTCATCATTTCACAAATGATTTGGCAAAGTGTACAAAATTTGGTCACATGTCACAAACCCTAAGGCCATTTAAAAACCACTCATCCAAAAATTCTGGAAAAATAATGATAAAAAAGTAGAGATCATGATGAACACAACACAAAAAATCCCATTGAATTTGGATCAAAAATGAGCAAGTTATGATTTTTGCAAGATGGGCATCAAAAATGAAATAATTATTGAAATTAACATTGAAAGAATGGCATTTTGGTAATTCCTTGGGCCACTTAATTAAACACGGTCGTTTTGGCCTTAAAAATGAAATGTTCCTATTGGTTAGAGGGAGAAAAGGCCATGCACGTGAAAATGAAGGAAATCTGGAGAATGTAATTTCTAGGGTTTCAATGAACAGTGCAATCCCAAATTGTGATTTCACAAACTTGCCCAAAACCAAAATTGAATATATGGAAATGATCAGCATGGCAAGGTCAACATGAATCCACCATTGATTTCCATTAAAACCACACACAAGTCAAGAATCGAGCAAAAACACATTTTAACACCAAACTTCAAACAATATATCTTCATGAATAAGCATTCATTTCAAAAAGTGTAAGCATCATGACAACCAGCATAGAAAGACCTATCCAAAGTGTGTATCAATTTGACAAAAGAGGGAGGTCGAATCCATACCTATTTTTGAAGGACAGTTGTGATGCAGATGCTTTTTGATGGTTTTGAAGTGAAATAGCTGTCCTAGAGCCCTCCTGATGATGAATGGTGAAGGCTGCTTGGATTGCAATGGCTTGGAGTGAGCTTACATAATTTTTGCCATGGATGATGCAAGGTTGAAGACAGTGCTGGAAATGTGACTTCCAGTTGGAGAATGCTAGTGAGAACCACTTCCAAATGTTGTGTGAATGTTGTTTAGGCAAGTCAAAGTTTTGTTCCCTTGGAAGCCTTGACTGGTCTTTTGAAGAGGCAAGCAAAAGTGAGGTTTTAGAGCATGAGAGCCAAGGCTTTTTGGTTATGTTGGATGGTGCTAGCAGGGTTCCAAAGTGGTAAATGGAGGGTGAAAATACAATGCCAAGCTCAAGTGTGGTTCATTGTGAGTTTTAGACAGGAAGTTGAAAAAAAAGCAAAAGTGTAGTTTGAGAGGAATGAGTGAAGTTCAATGGTTTGTGGCCTCTTGATGGCTACTAGCTGCTATTGGTTTTCTTTATGACAGGAAAATGATGGAAGGCATGGTATTAGGCAAAGCTAGTTTTTTGTGGTGTGGAGTTTGACAGGTTTGGCCAAAGTGATTTTGAATGAAGCTTTATTGGTTAATGCTGTCCAATGTGTTACTCATGACAGGAAATGGTGGTGAAAGTATGCTATTTTTAAAGTGCCTTGTGGCCCTAGGCATGGTTGGTTCTGTGGTCTTTTTGACAGGAAAAAGGAAATGCATCCAAAGGGTTTTCAATATGAGTTCTGTTCTTGGTTTGATGATGGTTGATATTGATTTAAGATGCTGTTTGACTAGTGGTAAGGCAGGGCTTCAAAAATGATGAAAAATGGTAAAGTGAAATGGCAGTGCCTGGTTTTGTTCCTTGGAGCTTTGGACAGGCTCTTTTGGAAATGCAAAGCAGGATGATGTTTGAGAGAGTGTGGAGATCTTTGGTTTGTTCTTTGTGAGCTTTTACAGTTTCTTGGCAAAATGCAAGTGAGGTCAGTTTTTATCAATGAGGTTTATTGGTCTGCTATTGAATGTTGCAATGTGTTTTTGGATGGCTCTAGAAGGCAACAGCAAGGTGCATGAGTGAAGTCTGTCTGCAGTTGGTTATGTTGGCTAGCTGCTTCATGACAGAAAGTGAGGGAAGATATGGTGTTAAGCAAAAGCCAGGTTTGGTTCCTTAGGGGTTCTTGACAGAAAAATTGGAAATGCCAAGCAAGGTGGAGTGCAGTTAGGCTTTTGGTTGGCTTTTGCTGCTACTTGTTCATTTTCTTTGACAGAAAAATGAAGTCCAGTTTGCTGCCAGGTTGCTCCTCTTTTTGATGGAATTTTGCTATCCTTGCCAATTGAGAGAGAGTCAGCCTTTTTTGCATCAGTGAGTTGGTTTTTCTATTGCTATGTTGGCTGCAGCATTTGTGTCCAAAAGGACAGAAAAATCCTGCATAAGCTTTGCTGGACAGTACAAGGTATGGTTGCAAGATGTGGTAGCATTTGTCCTTTTCTCCCCAATTTCAAGTAAGCAAGCATGGCCTCTTTTCTGTGGTTTTAGGCTGCTAAGATGTGTTCATAATGACAGCAAATGTGCTTCTAAAGTTCTGTTTGAGGGTACCAAGGCAAGGCATGGTGGATGGTATGGACAAGTATGGTGAAATTGTACTTTTCCTACAATTCAAGCAGCTAAACAAAGGCCTCATGTACTGCATAATTTGAGCTTGCAAACACATTCTAAATGAAATTCCTGAGCTGTTCCAATTGGCCAAATGTTAAAAAAAGTTTATATCAAAAAGTCAACTCTTGGTCAAACTTGCATAAAAATGAGAAAAGTCAAAATATGCCATTTTGATTGGTGAAGTTTTGGCTCATGAAATTTATATTTTTGGAAAGAGGGGATCAAATGTGACTTGTAGGAAAAAACCCCACCAAAATTGGCCAAACGGTTTGAGAGATATGGCCTCTTGAAGTTCAAGATTTTCTGAAATCGATTCGATCATAACTTGCCAACCACACATGGGAATTAAGAGTTCTAGGACTTTTTGGAAATGGGAGAACAAGATCTTCAACTTTCATGTTGGGAAAAAATTCATTTGAAGCTTTTATCATGATGTAATTTTGAGGATCAAGACTTTCCATTTATGGCAGGTTTCAGTTACAGGCCCAGTTTCTATTTTTGGAAATTTATGATCTGGCTTCAAATTCTTCCATGATGGTGTTTGACATGATATATGAGGACTATTTGACCATGAATGAGCTCTCACAAACCAATTCCAATCATCAAATCACTGATTAAATGGACAGTTGACCAACAGTTGACTTTTAGGGTTTCTGACTGATTGTGCATTGACTGATGACTTCCAAACCCTAACTCCTTGAGAACTTGACTTCAAATGATGTCCCAAGTTGTATGAACCCTTGATTATTGACCATGGTGTCCAAATTCCACAAGAATGGCCACCATCCACTGCTTTGACTGACTGTTGACTTTCTAGGGTTTTTGACTGTCTGTGCACAAACTGATGACCTCTGAGCCTTCAACCCTTGACCAAAATACTTCAAATGGACCCCCAAGTCATGTGAACTTGTTGGACCAACCCAAGGCCTTGGCTCCTTGAGAATCACCCTTGCTTGATTGGCTGACTGATCTCCTGATCAGTTTGACCTAATTCTTGATTGGCTTGCACTTGAGGCAAAAGAGGCAATGCAATGCTATGCAATGGACCATGATATGCTATGACCTAATATGAAAATGTATGTACAATGATAGGTGCAAATTTGAGGTGCTACAGCTGCCCCTATTCAATCAGCTGGGAACCTGAACGGATGAGAGCAACGGCTGTCAGACTTTCAGGGTAAACAGGGATTGAATACCAAGAACCGTAGAATTTGCACAATACAGGGATCCACCAATGGAAACGTCCACTGGTATTTGATTTTTATTACTGGGTATATTTTTTTGGTTTTGTTTTCAAGGGGTACGGCCACATCCAGACATCGCAACGACGATGAATGGGAACAACAATCACAACTAGATGCCAAAGGACAGCTAGGAAAAACTCGACGTTTATCGGGACCAACGGAGAGGTAACCAGACGTTATTGAATAACTGGGAGGGATACAACCATACGTCAACGGACGAAATGGGAAAAACTCATCGTTTACCAAGACCAACGGAGAGGTAACCAAACATTAATGAATGAATGGGAGGGATACAACCATACGTCAACGGACGAAATGGGAAAAACTCATCGTTTACCAAGACCAACGGAGAGGTAACCAGACATTAATGAATGACTGGGAGGGATACAACCATACGTCAACGGACGAAATGGGAAAAACTCAACGTTTACCAAGACCAACGGAGAGGTAACCAGACATTAATGAATGACTGGGAGGGATACAACCATACGTCAACGGACGAAATGGGAAAAACTCAACGTTTACCAAGACCAACGGAGAGGTAAATCCACGTGGGGACAGGTACAACTAGACATCATCGGATGACTAGGAAAAACTCGACGTTTATCGACACCAACGGAGAGGAGGATACTTCACTTGGGAAGGAGGGCACAACCAAATCATCAACGGATGATCGGGAAAAACTCGACGTTTATCGACACCAACGGAGAGGAGGATACTTCACTTGGGAAGGAGGGCACAACCAAATCATCAACGGATGATCGGGAAAAACTCGACGTTTATCGACACCAACGGAGAGGAGGATACTTCACTTGGGAAGGAGGGCACAACCAAATCATCAACGGATGATCGGGAAAAACTCGACGTTTATCGACACCAACGGAGAGGAGGATACTTCTTCGGTCTGAATACCGGAAAATTGGCCTTGTGCCATGAGTACATCGACCTGATCGTCGGAAACTCCTTCGGTCTGAATACCGGAAAATTGGCCTTGTGCCATGAGTACATCGACCTGATCGTCGGAAACTCCTTCGGTCTGAATACCGGAAAATTGGCCTTGTGCCATGAGTACATCGACCTGATCATCGGAAACTCCTTCGGTCTGAATACCGGAAAATTGGCCTTGTGCCATGAGTACATCGACCTGATCGTCGGAAACTCCTTCGGTCTGAATACCGGAAAATTGGCCTTGTGCCATGAGTACATCGACCTGATCGTCGGAAACTCCTTCGGTCTGAATACCGGAAAATTGGCCTTGTGCCATGAGTACATCGACCTGATCGTCGGAAACTCCTTCGGCCTGAATACCGGGAAATCATAAGTACATATTATCTATAGCCGTCAAAACGTAGATAATACACTCGCATGGAAGATTATCCATAACCGGGTTGTAGGTTGTTAAATGAATAATCGACCGAAAAGAAAGGCATCTGGGTACCAGACTAGGTATGCAAAAGATGACCAATCAAAAGAGGATAAAGTTGCTTATTCGGAGCAAGTATCCAAAAAAGAAAGTGAGGACCCAATGGGGAAAATACTGCTTGATCAAGGCAAGTATCCAGAGGGGAAAGAATGTCAATATCACAAACCGGATAATGATAACTGCAAAGAGGGGATTACATCTACTGGTTTGTAGGCAGAAAACCACAGAAAGGTAACCAGTCATCGATAGGATGAGCACAAAGGGTTAACTCCAACAAGGGGAGAACGTGGGATTTTACAACTACCAGCTAGTGGGTAGAAAACCACAAAGATAGGACTTACAACTACCGGTTTGGTGGTAGAGGCCCATGGAAAGGTAACCATTCATCATTGGGATGAGCACAAAGGGTTAACTCCACCAAGGGGATGAAAGTGGGATTTTACAACTACCAGCTTGGTGGTAGAGGCCCATGGAAAGGTAACCAGTCATCATTGGGATGAGCACAAAGGGTTAACTCCACCAAGGGGATGAAAGCGGGATTTTACAACTACCATCTTGTAGGTAGAAAACCACAAAGATAGGACTTACAACTACCGGTTCGTAGGTAGAAGCCAATGGAAAAGTAACCAGTCATCATCGGGATGAGCACAAACGGTCAACTCCAACAAGGGGATGAAAGTGGGATTTTACAACTACCAGCTAGTAGGTAGAAAACCACAAAGATAGGACTTACAACTACCGGTTCGTAGGTAGAAGCCAATGGAAAAGTAACCAGTCATCATCGGGATGAGCACAAACGGTCAACTCCAACAAGGGGATGAAAGTGGGATTTTACAACTACCAGCTAGTAGGTAGAAAACCACAAAGATAGGACTTATAACTACCGGTTTGTAGGTAGAGGCCACCAAGTTCCACTGAGTGTAAGATGAATGAGTGCTGGTTAGTGAGCAACTATTCATTTATGCCCCAGGGAAACACAAGAGACAGCCAACAAGAAGCCAATTCAGGATCGATCCAAAAAGGCAGACTGAGTCAAGACTCATCCTAATGAGGAAAGAACTCAATAGGGAAAACCCATCCCATTAGGGAGGGAACGGAAGCAACCGTCATCCACGAGGATGTATCTCAGTGGGGAAATGGCAGGAAAAGATTGACACTTTCTGCTTAAGGGGTAGACTCTACATGGAGAGATCAGACACACCCATATCTGCTTAAGGAAAAAAAAAAAAAAATAGACCCAAGCTGGCAAGACGCTAACAATTGGGGGTAACACTGATGGGGATACCCACTCGATCGAGGAATCACTTGTTCGGAAAACACCAACCTCTCAACCATGCTGATGAAACCAATCCTGAAGCCGATCCAATGGCGCGATGCTAAACTCTTTCCAACAACCCAACCTCGGCTGGTCGCCACGGCCTAGGGTTAATGGATATGCTTGCAATGTTGATGCATGAGTCTTTTCTTGCTTTACACAATGCCCCATGATTATGGAAATGCTATGCACTAATGATGCGATATGCTATGCTTATCTAAATGATGAATGCATAAACACACGTCTCCTTCAGAGACAACACCGGGGAGCTCCAGGAACTGTGCTGGGGATCCTATAACCATGTCAACTTCCATCCTGCTGGGGAAAGACAAACCTTGCTGGGGAAAAACCATCAACACAACCTCTGCTGGGAAGACAGCTTCAGACTTGGAAAACAGTCACAACTCCGCTGGGGATACAGATATCAGTCTACTACAGAAACCCGTCCAATCCACTGGTAGGATGAACTCTGCTGGAGAAGTAAATGCTACTCCATTAGGGACGACCCAACCAATCCATATGTAGGAGAATCACTGCTGGAGATGTATTTTATGAGACCCGCTCCACTCGGGGAACTTGCTGAGGAAAAACCACACCATTCTGCTGAGGAGAACGATCCTAGTAGAGAGAACAACAACCGTAGCAGTGAGAGTAACAACTCTGTCGAGGATGATAGCACGTCGTATCATACTGGAGATGAATTCCCCAAACCTGCTTGGGATAAGCACTCACGGCCACACTGGAGATGATAGCGTCACAAAACCAATTGTTGGGGGACACACCAACGGTCTACAGATAAACTCCACTGGGGTGCTCCCGAGGAAAATAACTGTCAGGCGCTCAGCGGGGATTCTCAACTGGGGAAATCTGCAAGCATAGGCCTGCTGGGGAGAAGCAATCCTTAGATCTGCTGGGGAAAAAAGGTACTGTCCACAGGTATCTCTGCAGGGGAAAATAATTCTGATAGCTTCAATACTGGCTTGGGCTGGGGGCGTGACAACCTTCAGGCTTGCTGAGGAGACAACGATCTCGAATCTGCCAGAGAGATCACACTCTTAATCCTCTGGGGAGATACAGCCTGTTTGATGGGGGTGTCGGTCGACTCGTCGAACACTGGTATCCATCATCCACCCATAGTGTTGACTTTCCACTTTTAAGAACTCTCAGACTCTTCTGGACTTTTCTGCTCCATCATCTTGTATTCCAAATCACGTCCGTACTCCACGGGGATCGAACTCCTGGTATTCATACAAACTTTTCAATCATCAGACTTTGAAGAGTCTTCTTGATTAATTTTCCAGGACCGTGGTCATAATCCTTCACCGTCCTTTCACGATTCATCTATCCCTTGCCCCTGGTTGGACTCTGAGGGGATCTCTTTGTCAAAAAGGTTTCACATCACCACTGACAAGTGAATGAATATATCCAACAGTACTTGCACAAGAGATCGTTAGATAAAAACGTGCCCCAGGTATGCCCCAGGTGTTCTGATATTTCAACACTTAGGTCATTCAAACTTCCAAGTAAGATTTCCAGATTTCAATCTCACAAGCATGCATCAGAAGGGACCTCTATGTTTCAAAAGGCAAATATTCTTATCAAAATGAATAGATGTTTTCGTAATCCAAACAGTAATGACACAAAAACAAAATTTACTTGATCGAACACACGCTTTATTTGACTGGAATAAAAGATGGCTCACAATTGAGCAACACACAGGAAGCAAACCCTGGAAAGAGGTGATTGCACATAAAAGAAAAATTTTATCCTAATGGCAACGTGAAACTGCGATCTCATCGGGTTCCAACTCAGTTACACCTCATATGTCCCCAGGACTTTCCGCACCTTCTGTCTTCTGAACAAGACGCTTCCGATCGGTCTCTGTCGGAGATTATCCAAGTCATCATGAGCACAAATGATCATGCTGGACGCAGTTGTTCGTTTCAATCCCTCTTTTGCCTGGACCGCCCTTTCGGGTTTCAGTCCACCGGGATACCCTTTTTTGCCCAAGTCGCCCTTGCGGGTTTTCAACTTGCCGGGTGTACAGCTCTTTTCTTTTATTATCCCTAACTTTTGCCCGAACCTTTCTCTTTTTTTTCTTGGTTCGCCGGGATGCCCATTTTTGCCTGGACTCTTTATTCTTTTTGTCCAGCGGGTCTCTTTTACGAAGTATTTTCTAATTGCGTCCGCACTCACAGTGGATGGAAAATCGTCGTCATCCGTGGTCGTAGACAACAAGGTTCTGGTCTGAGAAAACTTCTTGACCACGGATGAGACACTCATAATTGTTTATCCTTTTGCCCCATAAATGTCTTGAGGAGGAAAGATCCTTTTCAACCAACTTTTCCAGGTGATACGCCCAAGGTCACACTTCTCGGTCAACAATAAGCTTCGCTCACTGAGCACAACTGCCCCCATGACAAGTAACTGTCAGCCCTCTTTCCTTAGTTGGATTCAACGTGTCATTCTGAGTCCTTATCCATTTAGTCTTCTCTGATTTCTCATATTTCTGTGAGGAAGACACTGCCCCAGGTAGATGCACATCCCAGGGTTCGATACCCAGGATACAGACTTTATGTTTACTCACCCTTGTTGGTGCAACCAACTGGGATCCGGGAAGCACTAACTTATTCACCTCATCTCTTTCCCCCTCAGACATCGGAATCCGTTCGGATTCGGGGTCAGACCCCTCCTCCGGGATCAGTCACTCCCAATCTTTCGATTTGAGTACCTCGAGATGTCCTCATCAGGGACCTCAAACTTCCTTGGTTGATGACCTTCCACGGGTTGCTGCTAGCTTTCCAAACACATATCTGATCAGATCCATTTTGGACATCTACAAAGTGGTATGAATCAGCATACACTGTCTCAGTCGGCGAGCAGCCTATGCCGAAGTACATCAAGTTTTTTCGAACAGTGAGTGTATTGTTTCACGGCCGATAAACTTTTTGCTTAGGTAAATTGCATACTCTTTTCGACAAGACTAGTCATGCTGACTCAATACGCACCTCGTAGACCCCTCGAGGGTTATCAGGTACCGGATTAACAATTATTTCTTTCACTGAGGTATCAGAATCAGAGGTTCCTGCAATTTATCTCTCTTTTTTTTTTTTTTTTTTTTTTTTTTTTTTTTTTTTTTAGCAGGATTGACCTCGATTCCTCTGATTCGCTCACAACAAGCCTCGGTAGCTTGATGGACAACACTCCATAAGTGCACTGCTTCAGGCTCAACAGTATGAGTTATCTAAAACGGCCAAACAACTTGCCCCAAGTCTACCGGATGCCCCTGTTCTGCTTGGGACTTTGCCATTATGTCATCAACATGGCATTCGTTTTCACGATGAATCATATCACGGAACAAAATCACCGTAGACCTCTGATACGTGGCACCGGCCTCACGTGACGGAACGACATTAACTTAGATCAAGAAGGTGCCCCTTGTGTGATGGACCTGGTTTACTTCATATCATCTGGCAACAATTCAATCTGGTCTTTGGCCAAGAAGCCGTCCATGAAGATAAACACTGAGACCTGAGCCATATAATCAACCAATACCTCATTGTGATGTACCGGGAATCCATCTTTCAGATTAGCTCTACTCACATCTTGGTGGTCCATACACCTTCTCATCTTTCTCATCCTTTGTCGGCCTCAACTTTTGCTTTCTAACCTCGGCGGAGCTTGGAGTAACAATCTTGAATCGCTCCTCGTGCGGTTGAATCACCTTCTCCTCTTGTTTCAATGACCTGGCTAATTCCAGCAAATCACAATCTTCTTCGCCTTTTTCCTCTGGCATGATAGGTCGAATTGTCGAAGTCATACAGAGGTGTAACCAAATCGTTATCGGTGAGATCAGGAGAGTAATCACTTCGGAACGAGACAAAATCAAAAGGAAAGAGAATGAAAAAAACGTTGCCATTTTTATTTGTTTTTTTTCCTTTTTTAAATTGCAAAATTAAATGAAAAAACAGGGAACACCGCTTTTAACTACAAAAACATCCATTCATTACTGATGCAAAATGTTGCATAATGAAACACATGAGATGGCCCTTACAATGGACCATTACGTTTCGGGCAAAACGTATGGCTTTCATGCAAACAAGAAGTGAAAAACAGAAATACTACTCTTCAAAATGAGTGACAGTGATGCTTTTGGAGGCTCTCCAATCGCCTGGCACGCACGACTTTATCCACGCCTCAAGCTCGCGGTCGCTGTCAACATCTTTAGCCATTGAACGGGCATGGCCAGGATCCAACATCCCTGCACTGACGAAGGTGTAAGGTGGGCGACATCCTCTATTTGGTCCGGACGACTCTTGACCCGCTGATAACCGACCCCAACATGTCTGCTTTTACCACGATGTCAATGATCCTTCCCCAGCCTTGCGCCTCTTTGTTTCTCACCACTTCCAGAGCTTGTTTATAAGAAGAAATGGACAACTTCTTCTCTTTCTCAGCGACAAGGGCCTTCTCTGCCTGGGCGGTTTCAACTGCCAGACGGGGTGCTTTGCATCTTATATCGTTCATTTTTATTTCCTTCATCTTCTGGGTCGTGTCTTTCATCAATACACTTCCCTCTATGGTGACGATCGCACAAGAATTATCACTAACAGGGAAAACTCCATCCTGCTCCAGAGGTTTTGGGACCACAGCCATTGGAACCTTTAGCTGATCCTCCTCAGTCATCTCCAATCCTTTCTTGGCCTTCTTCACCATCTTGACTTTTACAGGACCCTTTCTGGGCACAGGGTTGACATCCCCCTTCATAATCTGGGCCAAGTTAATGGTCTCGGAGTCCACACCATGTCCTGGACGACATGCTTAAAAGCTCTACAGCCCTCAATGTTGTGTCCGGGTGCCCCAGAGTGAAACTCGCACTTGGCATTCTCATCATAGTTTGGTGGCCTCTTCTGCCGTTCTGTGGGAATCAATATCCTTGGCCGTACTAAAGCAAGATCCATCAACCTTTGGAACAGAAGGGCGTAAGTCACGGGTGGTTCCTCAAACTGACGATCCTCTTTCTTCTTCTTCACCTGGTTTTCAGCTCTCGGTGTCTTCTGTTGAGGTGGTTGTTGTTGCTGTTGAGCAGGTGAATTACTGACAGGAGTGGTTATAGTGGCAGCATAAGGATGATAACGATCTTTGCTACGTTCTCTCTTTGCGGGCACACCAACTGGCTCAACCTTCTTCTTGAATGGATCACTGTCGGAGGGTTTCTCTGCTACAGTACCAGAAGGTTTGTTCACTTCGGAGGACGGAGCCTTCCCCTGGACTTTCTCCACTATCAGCCATTTCTCGATCCTTTCCAATCTTTCAGACATGGCTTTCTGTCCCAAGGCAAGTCCTTGCATAACACTGAACAACTCCCTCATCATCCCTTTCAGTTCAAGGATATCGGCGTTGAAAAGATCCATCAGCTTGGATTTGTTGACCCTCAGCAGGTTATCTGAACAGACGAGCTATGCGCACCTGGTTGAATACTGAAACCTACAAAACAGCAAATGGGTTAGTATGACTCACACATGCAATGTCTGTCCAGTACTAGGAAATTTCTGTTTTCTTTTTTTTTTGTTTCATTGAGACAGATAAATTTCATCAACAACATTTTGACATCTGGATGTCTCTCAACCGGGGTTTTAATTTAAAAATAATGGACCCTGAGTACGGACAGACATGAGTTGAATGCAGATGAATGCGAGATGATATGATGCAAATGCATGAATGCAGGCCCTTGTGCCACCAAGTCATCTGAAAGCCCAACACTTCCCTGAACCAGTCATATCTGTGGGATCAAGTCACCATAAATCCGACTTGGGGGGTTCCGAAATAAACGGAACCGGAGATTATGTCACTATCTTCACTGGAACAAACACTGAACGGGTGACAAACGGATCCTCTGAACAAGTACTCTCAAATCAGCCCGGGGATCCGAAATAAATGGAACCCGCTGATAAACCATGGACAAGAACTCTGGCGTCCCAGAAATAAATGCCCCATAATTCACAGTCACCATCAGTACCAAGAGTCACCAACAAAATACCAACCAATCAGCAACTGTACCTGTAATGATCAAACCCTCCCCACTCACGGGTGTTATCTAGGCCAGGATAAAGTCGAAGAGAAACGCAGCATAAATAACCTTTCGCAGAATACCATCATATACACACCTGAAGTATGTAACGACAATATCCCACTAGGGTCTGAACTGCTCGTGATATCAATGTTCCGCTAAGTGGCGCCATACCACCCGCTTCCCATGAATCACTCTATTCCTAGGTTTCCTAGATTTCACTCATAGCCTGGGTATTGGGCCTTTTACCTCAAGTAACTCCCACCCCCAAACAGAGAAACACAGACAGCACAGCAGATGAATATGAATGAAATGCAAACATTAATGCAAATAATAAATGCAAGCAATAAATGCACATATATACAATGAATGCAATAAAAAAAACAGCACAAAGCAACCAAAACCCTAACCTAGAGAGCGCTAGGAGAGACTCGCTCAGGGAAGATGGACCAGCATAGGTCAACTTCTCTATACGTCCCCAGTGGAGTCGCCAGCTGTCGCATCACGCGAAAAACCGGCGGGAAAAGAAGAACAACAGAGCCGCCACCGTGCGTTATTTATCCCAAAAGAGGGAAAGGAAACGCTCAGAGTAAACCTGGGAAAGAACATGGTCTCGCGACCAAAGAGAATGGGTTCGGGAGTCGGTTATGCGAAGGGAAGGTATTAGCACCCCTACGCATCCGTAGTACTCTACGGGATCCACGCACAATAGAAAGGAAAATTGGTTGCTAAACACTGCTTAAATACTCACACACACTGGCTGAAAGAGACAAAAGAAACTGACTGAAACTGACTCGGCAGGACATCGTATCCTGGGCCTACTTAGTCTATCAGGCATAGACATCAGAGTCGAAGTAGTTCGGACTGGGGAAACGACACATGCTCGCTAGGATGTCGCATCCTATGCATACGTATCTTCTCGGACGAGAGAAGAATCAGAGCATTCGTAGCTCGGCTGACACGCGCACAAACAAACAGACAAAGGCAAACGTGGAGTCCGAATGCCAATCACTGGACTTACATCAGCATCCGAACCAAAACACACACAAGAAGGCAAACATGGAGCCTGAATGCCAATTGCTGGACTTACATCAGCATCCGGACCAAAACGCACGCACATTGGAACCCAAATGCCACTCGATGGACTTACATCAGCTTCCAAGCACACAACAACAAAACAAGTTAGTAGGGAGTCGGGGACTCGAGCCTATAACTGTCAAGCACACACTCAAACAAACAGACAACGAATTGCTAAGGAGTCAGGCACTCGAGCCTAGCAACTGTCAAACGACACACACAAAAAAGAAAAAGGGCGCCCGGAGAGATCAGCTCAATCTCCTGCCTACATACTTCATCTGGTATGAAGATCAGGGCGATGTAGTTCCCCTACGCAGGGATAAAGGACTAGCCTAACCAGATAACAGAGGGAGACACAACTCTAGGGAGACTACGACTCGAGCCTAGATGTTGTCATGCAAGATTGTCCCTAAGTTAAGGTTTCTAGCTAAATGGCACAAGGGCCAACCTATCCTAGGCATGGCTCACACAGGAAGCAAGCCACACACACACTTAACTTGCACAGGAAGCAAGCCAAGCAAAACCTAACTTGCACAGGAAGCAAGTCTAAACTAACCCTAACTCGCACAGGAAGCAAGTCAAACAATCCTATCTTGCACAGGAAGCAAGTCAAACAATCCTATCTTGCACAGGAAGCAAGTCAAACAATCCTATCTTGCACAGGAAGCAAGTCAAACAATCCTACAAGCACAGATAGCACACGCTATACACAAACAAGTGGCTCAAACAAGGGTTAGGTTTTAGTCAAGGGGTCATATCAACCTCAACAAACAAACCTCTGGAATGGGGTGAGTGTTGCTCTTAACCTTGCCATTGAGGGGCTAAGGTGAAGCAGATGAAAGGAGATGAGGGGTGTGCCTCATTGCTTCTATCCCTGACCTGGGAGAGCATTTGACAAGAATGTGTGGGTTCAGAAAGTGGGAACCCTTCTATACATTTAAAACTGACTCAACTGTGCAATTGCACAAGATCTTGGGTTTTTATCTGTAATGCATCAACACAGTGGTGTGAGCAAAGCAGATGACACACTGAATAGTGGGGGATAGATTGCATATCCCTACCTTCCACCAATTGCCTCTTCACTTAGGAGGACTTTGACTCTATGCAAGGACAAAAGTAAACAATCACAAACATTGCCTCTTAAGGAGGACTTCAGACAGTTGCCTGGCCAAGTAACAGGCCAGGTCTTCCAGACTACATGAAGACAAAGAGACATACCTCAATGCAAATTGCTTATACAAGCAAAGCAAAGCAAAAAGTTCACAAGGAACTAAGCAACTAAAGCACCTGAATCAGTCAAGCAGATGTTAGTATGCAACTTCAAACAAAGCAAAAAGAAACAGACACCAACAGTTAATTGGAGGCACATGGATGTGCAAGGCACAAGGCTTAAGGCATGTGAGCCAAGCCACCTACAAAACAAACAAGTTAGACAATGATTTTTAAGCAGGCTCAATCAAAAGAATTGGTCTCAATGGCCATTTGATGGTCAACCTGAAAACACAAGCTCAAAGGTGAGTAACAGGACCACTAGGGCCAGCCTAGGGTCAAACATGAATGAAAAAGTCAGAACAGCAAGCAATGCCCAATCAAAATCAAGTTCAAACATTTAAGAAACAAACCCAATTGGTTTCACATTCATATCAATCACTATCATCATTTCATGAACCATTTAGGTCAAAGTATGGCAAACAGAAGCTCATAGAAGTCAACAGCAAGACTTGCATCAAAAGCAAACTTAGACATTTTCAAAAATCACCAAATAAATCATGATCAAACCTAACATATAGCATGGTAAGCATGTCGAATTTCATCCCATTTGGACAAGTGGAAGGCAGCCAATGAAAATCAGAAAGTCAAAGCAATCTTGAACATGCTTAAAGAAGTCAACCAAACATGCATCAACTTAGAAAAATCATAAGTCAGAGATGGTGTATGATAAATGAATGGGACTAAAACCATGGCAAAGATGAGGATGTCTAGTTATCACATATCAAATTTCATGTCCATCCAATAAAGTATGAGAATTTCACAAATGAAATGGGAACATGTGTCACACAAAGTCAACATTTGACTAGACAGAGGAGAAAATCTCAAACAATTAGGAAATGCCACAAATAATTCCAAGAAAATTCATATGTAAACTAGACATACAAGAGTAGGTTTATGCAAAAAATCAAGTCAATTGGAGGTCAATAAGCATGGTAATGAAAATCATGAAGTTGGACATCAATGGTGTGACACAAATTGTCACACCCTAATTCAAAAAATCATAACTCACAAACCACAAATGATAAATTCACAAACCCTACACCAAAATCACCATGAGTGTGTCTAGTTTAAGCACAAAAAATTTGGGAGCCATTGGATACATTCTCATCATTTCACAAATGATTTGGCAAAGTGTACAAAATTTGGTCACATGTCACAAACCCTAAGGCCATTTAAAAAACCACTCATCCAAAAATTCTGGAAAAATAATGATAAAAAAGTAGAGATCATGATGAACACAACACAAAAAATCCCATTGAATTTGGATCAAAAATGAGCAAGTTATGATTTTTGCAAGATGGGCATCAAAAATGAAATAATTATTGAAATTAACATTGAAAGAATGGCATTTTGGTAATTCCTTGGGCCACTTAATTAAACACGGTCGTTTTGGCCTTAAAAATGAAATGTTCCTATTGGTTAGAGGGAGAAAAGGCCATGCACGTGAAAATGAAGGAAATCTGGAGAATGTAATTTCTAGGGTTTCAATGAACAGTGCAATCCCAAATTGTGATTTCACAAACTTGCCCAAAAACCAAAATTGAATATATGGAAATGATCAGCATGGCAAGGTCAACATGAATCCACCATTGATTTCCATTAAAACCACACACAAGTCAAGAATCGAGCAAAAACACATTTTAACACCAAACTTCAAAACAATATATCTTCATGAATAAGCATTCATTTCAAAAAGTGTAAGCATCATGACAACCAGCATAGAAAGACCTATCCAAAGTGTGTATCAATTTGACAAAAGAGGGAGGTCGAATCCATACCTATTTTTGAAGGACAGTTGTGATGCAGATGCTTTTTGATGGTTTTGAAGTGAAATAGCTGTCCTAGAGCCCTCCTGATGATGAATGGTGAAGGTTGCTTGGATTGCAATGGCTTGGAGTGAGCTTACATAATTTTTGCCATGGATGATGCAAGGTTGAAGACAGTGCTGGAAATGTGACTTCCAGTTGGAGAATGCTAGTGAGAACCACTTCCAAATGTTGTGTGAATGTTGTTTAGGCAAGTCAAAGTTTTGTTCCCTTGGAAGCCTTGACTGGTCTTTTGAAGAGGCAAGCAAAAGTGAGGTTTTAGAGCATGAGAGCCAAGGCTTTTTGGTTATGTTGGATGGTGCTAGCAGGGTTCCAAAGTGGTAAATGGAGGGTGAAAATACAATGCCAAGCTCAAGTGTGGTTCATTGTGAGTTTTAGACAGGAAGTTGAAAAAAAAGCAAAAGTGTAGTTTGAGAGGAATGAGTGAAGTTCAATGGTTTGTGGCCTCTTGATGGCTACTAGCTGCTATTGGTTTTCTTTATGACAGGAAAATGATGGAAGGCATGGTATTAGGCAAAGCTAGTTTTTTGTGGTGTGGAGTTTGACAGGTTTGGCCAAAGTGATTTTGAATGAAGCTTTATTGGTTAATGCTGTCCAATGTGTTACTCATGACAGGAAATGGTGGTGAAAGTATGCTATTTTTAAAGTGCCTTGTGGCCCTAGGCATGGTTGGTTCTGTGGTCTTTTTGACAGGAAAAGGAAATGCATCCAAAGGGTTTTCAATATGAGTTCTGTTCTTGGTTTGATGATGGTTGATATTGATTTAAGATGCTGTTTGACTAGTGGTAAGGCAGGGCTTCAAAAATGATGAAAAATGGTAAAGTGAAATGGCAGTGCCTGGTTTTGTTCCTTGGAGCTTTGGACAGGCTCTTTTGGAAATGCAAAGCAGGATGATGTTTGAGAGAGTGTGGAGATCTTTGGTTTGTTCTTTGTGAGCTTTTACAGTTTCTTGGCAAAATGCAAGTGAGGTCAGTTTTTATCAATGAGGTTTATTGGTCTGCTATTGAATGTTGCAATGTGTTTTTGGATGGCTCTAGAAGGCAACAGCAAGGTGCATGAGTGAAGTCTGTCTGCAGTTGGTTATGTTGGCTAGCTGCTTCATGACAGAAAGTGAGGGAAGATATGGTGTTAAGCAAAAGCCAGGTTTGGTTCCTTAGGGGTTCTTGACAGAAAAATTGGAAATGCCAAGCAAGGTGGAGTGCAGTTAGGCTTTTGGTTGGCTTTTGCTGCTACTTGTTCATTTTCTTTGACAGAAAAATGAAGTCCAGTTTGCTGCCAGGTTGCTCCTCTTTTTGATGGAATTTTGCTATCCTTGCCAATTGAGAGAGAGTCAGCCTTTTTTGCATCAGTGAGTTGGTTTTTCTATTGCTATGTTGGCTGCAGCATTTGTGTCCAAAAGGACAGAAAAATCCTGCATAAGCTTTGCTGGACAGTACAAGGTATGGTTGCAAGATGTGGTAGCATTTGTCCTTTTCTCCCCAATTTCAAGTAAGCAAGCATGGCCTCTTTTCTGTGGTTTTAGGCTGCTAAGATGTGTTCATAATGACAGCAAATGTGCTTCTAAAGTTCTGTTTGAGGGTACCAAGGCAAGGCATGGTGGATGGTATGGACAAGTATGGTGAAATTGTACTTTTCCTACAATTCAAGCAGCTAAACAAAGGCCTCATGTACTGCATAATTTGAGCTTGCAAACACATTCTAAATGAAATTCCTGAGCTGTTCCAATTGGCCAAATGTTAAAAAAAAGTTTATATCAAAAAGTCAACTCTTGGTCAAACTTGCATAAAAATGAGAAAAGTCAAAATATGCCATTTTGATTGGTGAAGTTTTGGCTCATGAAATTTATATTTTTGGAAAGAGGGGATTAAATGTGACTTGTAGGAAAAAACCCCACCAAAATTGGCCAAACGGTTTGAGAGATATGGCCTCTTGAAGTTCAAGATTTTCTGAAATCGATTCGATCATAACTTGCCAACCACACATGGGAATTAAGAGTTCTAGGACTTTTTGGAAATGGGAGAACAAGATCTTCAACTTTCATGTTGGGCAAAAATTCATTTGAAGCTTGTATCATGATGTAATTTTGAGGATCAAGACTTTCCATTTATGGCAGGTTTCAGTTACAGGCCCAGTTTCTATTTTTGGAAATTTATGATCTGGCTTCAAATTCTTCCATGATGGTGTTTGACATGATATATGAGGACTATTTGACCATGAATGAGCTCTCACAAACCAATTCCAATCATCAAATCACTGATTAAATGGACAGTTGACCAACAGTTGACTTTTAGGGTTTCTGACTGATTGTGCATTGACTGATGACTTCCAAACCCTAACTCCTTGAGAACTTGACTTCAAATGATGTCCCAAGTTGTATGAACCCTTGATTATTGACCATGGTGTCCAAATTCCACAAGAATGGCCACCATCCACTGCTTTGACTGACTGTTGACTTTCTAGGGTTTTTGACTGTCTGTGCACAAACTGATGACCTCTGAGCCTTCAACCCTTGACCAAAATACTTCAAATGGACCCCCAAGTCATGTGAACTTGTTGGACCAACCCCAAGGCCTTGGCTCCTTGAGAATCACCCTTGCTTGATTGGCTGACTGATCTCCTGATCAGTTTGACCTAATTCTTGATTGGCTTGCACTTGAGGCAAAAGAGGCAATGCAATGCTATGCAATGGACCATGATATGCTATGACCTAATATGAAAATGTATGTACAATGATAGGTGCAAATTTGAGGTGCTACAGTGAGCCGAGAGGAGTATGAAAAATTGAAGAATGCCATGAAGGAGCTTCAAACTGAAAACTCGGAGTTAAGTGTGAAGCTGCAAGACTGTATGCATCAATTCCATGAGGCGGAATATCAGAAGGGGGAAGCCGTCAGATTACAAGGGGAAGCAGAGAGGAAATTAGTTGTGAAGGTGGACTTCTTCAGGAAGACAGACAAAGCCTTGGGATCATCCAGTTCTGAGTTGAGAAGAGTCAAGCATGAGTTAACAGATGCTCTTGGTAAGCTAGCTGGTTGGCAAGAGCAATGGGATACATTTTCAGCTTCTAGGAAGGTAAAGGAGGAGGAGATGGTGGCCGAATTGACCGGTCAGATGGAGAAGTTGAAGATTTTGCTGAAGGAGAAGAACAATGAGCTTCTGTGCACCCGTTCAACCAATGGTTATATCACAGATCAACTCAACAAAGCTCAAGGACAGATTGAGGAACTCAAAGTGCTTGCAGGTTTGAAGAAAGCCATAATTGAAGAGGTATTCGGAGAAGATGATGGGGATTACTACAGAGAGCACATCAACGAGTTGGATGAACTTATTCACAAGAGGAATCTGCTTATCCGGCGTTTGATAGAATCTCCGGATCATCCTGACACAGTGGTACTACTGGCTGAAGTGAGGAGCAGTCTTTATGGGTTGTATACAGGAAGTTGATTCCCGATTTTTATTCCTCTCTTTACTTATTGTATTGTAGTGATGATCCACAGGCTTGTTGTGGAGATCCTTTTTCGATGAACTATTGGCTAAGGCCTTTCCCTTCTTGAACCCATTTATATGATGGTTTTCCTTATTGCATCTTGATCTCAGAAGTTTATCCATAACTCGGTCTTCTTGCGCTTTCTGTCGGATGTGAGACCAGAATCAAGGGGGTAGAATACCCGTTGGAATTGATAAACATGTCATTGCATTTACATATTCATTTGCATACCTTGCATAACAGGTACCGCTGCGGTGTTCTTATATTCTTTGGTGTTCACTAGCAGGATAGTTGACTCAGGCATTCATCGGTACGGTACCCGCAGAAACCAGCAGAGAGTAATGGAAAACTTTCAAGCAGATCTAGCAGAGATGAGGACCAACATGGCCCAATTCATGAGTATGATGCAAGGGGTAGTGCAAGGGAAAGAGGAACTCCGAGCCTTGGTTCAGAGACAAGAAACTGTGATTCCCCCTGTCGGTCAGAATCCGCCAAAAGGGACCCCTGTCGATGACGCTACTGTTACCAACCCTGTCAACAACCATGCTACTGGTGACGAATTGTGTGGTATTAGAATCAATGGACAACCCATCATTACCGAGGCTGCTAATGCTCGAGCGGCACGTGCTCCAGTTCACCATCCTTCTCATTTGGTTGACAAGCAAGAAGATATGTTCACCATTCCCAGTGATGATGATGAATTTGGAAAGGCAGAAGAGAGAGATAGAAAGGTCGACGCCCTTGCGGAAAAGATTCGCGCCATGGGATGCCAAAATTCTTTGGGTTTTGATGTTTCTAATATGGGTCTAGTTGATGGGTTGAGGATCCCGTACAAGTTCAAAGCGCCATCTTTCGACAAGTACAATGACACTTCTTATCCCCGAACTCATGTGCAAGCTTACTACCGGAAGATATCCGCTTATACTGATGATGAGAAAATGTGGATGTACTTTTTCCAAGACAGCTTGTCTGGAGCATCTTTGGACTGGTACATGGACTTGAGAAAAGAATCTGTCAGAAGTTGGAGAGAGTTAGGTGAATCTTTTCTGAGGCAGTACAAGCATAACATGGACATGGCTCCGAGCAGAACTCAGTTGCAGAGTTTGTTTCAAAAGACTGGTGAGAGTTTCAAGGAATACGCCCAGAGGTGGCGTGAACTAGCTGCGAGAGTACAACCTCCGATGTTGGAGAGAGAATTGACATATATGTTCATTGGAACCCTGCAAGGTGTTTTCATGGATCGTATGGGAAGTTGCCCGTTTGGTAGTTTTTCGGATGTTGTGATTTGCGGAGAAAGAACTGAAAGTCTTATCAAAGCGGGAAAAATCCAAGACCCTGGTTCTTCAAGTGCTAAGAAACCATTTTCAGGGGCACCCAGAAGGAGAGAGGGAAAGACAAATGCTATACAGAGAAATGGAAACAGAGGATAACAATACCATCAAGTTGCTGCTGTGACTATTCCAGCAACCCCACCTCAAGAACAACAAAGAGGAAAACCACAACAACAACAACAACGCCAATTCCAACCAAGACAAAGAATGCCAGATCGTCATTTTAATCCGTTGCCAATGACTTATGCTGAGTTACTCCCTGAACTGCTCAGGTTAAAGTTTGTTGAACTTCGCACTATGGCTTCATTAACAAGTATTCCCGCTGGTTATGATGCCAATGTCCGTTGTGATTTTCATTCTGGTGCGCCAGGGCACCACATCGAGAATTGTCGGGCTTTTCACCATAAAGTCCAAGACTTGATCGATGCCAAGACGATTAACTTTGCTCCTACTCCGAATGTGATGAATAATCCTATGCCTTAGCATGGAGGGCCCAGAGTAAACAGTGTGGAAGATGGGGAAAATTTGAACTTGGTAGCCGATGTTAATGACGTTCAGACTTCGTTGTTTGTGGTGAAGGAACATCTGCTTAGAGGGGGAGTATTCCCGGGATGTGACAAGAATTGTCCAGATTGTGGTAATCATGAAAACGGGTGTGTGAAGTTGAAAGAAGGTATCCAGAAATTGATGAATGAAGGTTGTTTACAGTTTGATCGAGTAGTGAAAGACCGGGGAGAAGTATCGACTGTTACCATTTACTTCACACCGTCAAAAGGTCCTGCACGTGCTCCAAGAACTATTAGCGTTCCTATGACTATTGGTACTCCTGTGACCGTAGCTGCACCCGTGACTATTGGTACTCCGGTGACTATTGTTGTTCCCGTGATTGTTAATGCTCCAGTAACTATCAGTGCTCCTACCACCATTGCTGCTTCTAGTGGAAGACTTTATGAGAATAGTAGAGCAATTCCGTGGCAATATGACAATGCTTCTTGCAGAAATAGAAGACCTGAGACTCAGACCAGATCAGTAAAGCAGACTCCAGTAACAGTTGGTTCGGCTGTGGGTAATATGGGAGGACCCGGAGGATTTATGAGAAGTGGTCGTTTATTTGTGCCACAAGCTCCGAAGGATAACAATGCTGAGGCTCTTGCTAGAACAAAAGGAAAACAAGTTGTCGTTGAAGAAGAACCAGTGCGAAACGAAGTGCCTGAGAATTCTTTTGAAAAGGATGTGGAGGAATTTATGAGAATCATCAAGAAAAGTGATTACAAGATCGTGGATCAGTTGAACCAAACACCGTCAAAAATCTCTATTCTCTCTCTGTTGATGTGTTCCGAGGCACATCGTAACGCCCTGTTGAAAATGTTGAATATGGCTTATGTGCCTCAAGAGATTTCTGTTAACCAGCTTGAAGGTGTTATTGCAAATGTTAACACGAGACATGGTTTGGGATTCACGGATCTAGACTTGACACCTGAGGGTCGCAATTACAATAGAGCTCTACATATCACGATGGAATGCAAAGGCGCCGTTTTGTCGCATGTTTTGATTGATACCGGTTCTTCTTTGAATGTGCTGCCCAAAAAGGCTCTGAGTAAGCTTGATGCCGAAGGGGTTATTCTCACACCAAGTGATCTTGTTGTCCGTGCTTTTGATGGATCTAAGCGATCAGTTTTTGGTGAAGTCACGTTGCCTATGAAGATCGGCCCGGAAGTGTTTAACATTGTCTTCTATGTGATGGATATCCAACCAGCATATAGTTGTCTGTTGGGGCATCCCTGGATACATGGAGCCGGAGCAGTTTCTTCGACTCTCCACCAAAAGCTAAAATATGTGTGGGATGGTCAGGTTGTGACCGTGTGTGGCGAAAAGGACATCTTTGTGAGCCATTTATCCTCCTTCAAATATGTGGAGATGGATGGCGAAATTCATGAAACTCTATGTCAAGCTTTTAAGTCTGTCAGTATTGAGAAGGTGGCTTTTGTTGAACAGAAGAAACCAGGTACCTCGATTGCGTCCTATAAACAAGCTCTGGAGGTCATTCATTCAGGTAACGCGGAAGGCTGGGGCAAGATGATTGATGTGCCCGTAAAAGAAGACATGTTTGGCATTGATTATCAGCCTTTTCAATCATCAGAGCAGAGTGTCCAGGACCAGAAAGGGCCGTGTACTTTCACTAGTGCTGGATTGATGAATCACGGGGATGTCTTCGCAACAGACAATGAAGATGGTGACAGTGATTGTGATATGGATAATTGGATGCGCCCGTGTGCTCCAGGGGAGAAGATCAACAACTGGACTGCTGAAGAAATAGTCCAAGTTACTCTTCAGACAGAGTAATTTTCTTTTGTTTTTTTCATTTTGCATGAAAGCCCTACGCTCTGCCCAAGGCGTAGTGGTTCATTGTAGGACCACATCATGTTTTGAATTTTCAATGATTATCATCAATAAAGGACGTTTTTGCAATCAAATTTATGCTCACTGTCTTTCTGTTTTTTCATTTTCAAAACCATAAAAATGGCAATGTTTTTTGTTTTTCTGTGACTTTCTTGAACTCTTTTCTAAAATAAAGCATGAAACATCGTTCGTGCAGAATTGATCTTGCGGATTCCATTAAAAACAGTTTTGTTATGGCTCAGTATGACTTTGATAATCCCATTTACCAAGCCGAAGAGGAGAGTGAAGAAGATTGTGAACTCCCCAAATAATTGGCCAGACTTTTGAAACAGGAGGAAAGGGTCATTCAACCTCATCAGGAAGAGCTGGAAGTCGTTAACCTTGGTACTGAGGACGCAAAGAAAGAGATCAAGATAGGGGCTACTTTAGAGGAAAAAATCAAGAGAGGGCTGATTGAAATGCTGCAAGAATATGTGGATGTATTCGCATGGTCGTATCAAGATATGCCTGGTTTGAATACAGATATTGTGGTGCACAGGCTACCTCTCAGAGAAGATTGTCCTTCGGTAAAGCAGAAGCTTCGCAGAACTAGTCCTGATATGGCCGTCAAGATCAAAGAGGAGGTTCAGAAACAGTTAGATGCAGGTTTTCTAGCAGTTACCAATTATCCCCCTTGGGTGGCCAACATCGTACCCGTGCCGAAGAAGGATGGTAAAGTCAGGATGTGTGTCGATTACCGAGATTTAAACAGGGCCAGTCCGAAAGATGACTTCCCATTACCTCACATTGATGTATTGGTCGATAACACTGCTCAGTCCTCGTTTTCTCTTTCATGGATGGATTTTTTGGCTATAATCAGATCAAGATTGCGCCAGAAGACATGGAGAAGACGACATTCATTACACCTTGGGGCACGTTCTGTTATAAAGTAATGCCATTTGGGTTGAAGAACGCCGGTGCTACCTATCAAAGAGCTATGACGACTCTCTTTCATGACATGATGCACAAAGAAATTGAAGTGTACATGGATGATATGATTGCGAAGTCTCATACAGAAGAGGAGCACTTGGTAAACTTACAGAAGTTGTTTGAAAGATTGAGAAAGTTCAAACTGAGGTTGAATCCAAACAAGTGTACATTTGGAGTGAGATCTGGAAAGCTGTTAGGTTTCATTGTCAGTGAGAAAAGGATTGAGGTTGATCCAACGAAAGTAAAAGCTATTCAAGAAATGCCTGAACCAAGAACAGAAAAGCAGGTTCGCGGGTTTTTAGGGAGGCTGAACTACATTGCGCGGTTCATATCTCACCTAACAGCTACGTGCGAACCGATATTTAAATTGCTAAGAAAAGATCAAGCAATCAGGTGGAACAATGATTGTCAAAAAGATTTTGATAAGATAAAAGAATATTTGCAGAAACCTCTAATTCTTATACCTCCAGTTCCCGGGAGACCTCTGATAATGTATCTTTCAGTAACAGAGAGTTCGATGGGGTGTGTATTGGGACAACATGACGAGTCTGGTCGAAAAGAGCATGCAATATACTACCTTAGCAAAAAATTTACCGATTGTGAAACAAGATATTCGCTGCTCGAGAAAACTTGTTACGCTTTGGCATGGGCTGCTCGCCGACTAAGACAGTATATGTTGAACCATACTACCTTGTTGATTTCTAAGATGGACCCAGTAAAGTATATCTTTGAAAAGCCGGCTCTTACCGGACGAGTGGCTCGTTGGCATATAATTTTGACAGAGTATGATATTCAGTACACGTCGCAAAAGGCCATCAAGGGTAGTATTATGTCTGATTACCTTGCCGAGCAACCAATTGATGACTATCAGCCGATGATGTTTGAATTCCCCGATGAAAATATCATGTACTTAAAGATGAAAGATTGTGAAGAGCCTCTTGTCGAGGAAGGACCGGATCCCGATGACAAGTGGACACTGATGTTTGATGGGGCGGTAAATGTGAAGGGAAATGGTGTTGGGGCAGTACTCATTAATCTTAAAGGTGCACACATACCTTTTTCTGCCAGATTGACTTTTGAAGTAACCAACAACGAAGCTGAGTACGAGGCCTGTATCATGGGGATTGAGGAAGCCATCGATCTAAGGATCAAAACTATGGACATCTATGGAGATTCTGCTCTAGTGATTAACCAGGTCAATGGAGACTGGAATACTCATCAGCCGCATTTGATTCCTTATAGAGATTACACCAGAAGGATCCTGACTTTCTTCAAGACAGTAAAGTTATATCATGTACCCCGAGATGAAAATCAAATGGCTGATGCCTTAGCCATATTGTCCTCCATGATTAAAGTTCATTGGCAGAATCATGTGCCACACGTTGCTGTGAATCAACTCGAGAGGCCTGCGTATGTGTTTGCAACCGAGTCTGTTATTGATGAGAAGCGATGGTTTTATGATATTAAGAAATTCCTCAAAAGCCAAGAGTATCCTGAAGGAGCGTCAAAGAATGACAAGAAGACACTGAGAAGGCTAGCTGGAAGCTTTTACTTGAACAAGGATGATGTGTTGTACAAGAGGAACTTTGACATGGTTCTGCTCAGATGCGTGGTTAGACACGAAGCACACATGTTAATGCAGGAAGTACACGAGGGATCTTTCGGTACCCATGCTGGTGGTCATGCAATGGCCAAGAAGTTGTTAAGAGCCGGTTATTACTGGATAACCATGGAATCTGATTGTTTCAAATACGCTCGGAAGTGCCACAAATGTCAGATCTATGCAGATAAAGTGCATGAACCACCAAACCCTCCGAATATTATGAATTCTCCTTGGCCATTCGCGATGTGGGGCATCGATATGATTGGAAAGATTGAACCTACTGCTTCTAATGGACATCGCTTCATCCCAGTCGTGATTGATTACTTTACCAAATGGGTGGAAGCAACTTCTTATGCCAATGTTACCAGACAAGTGGTTGCTCGATTCATTAAGAAAGAAATTATCTGTCGTTATGGGGTTCCTGAGAGAATCATCACTGATAATGGTTCGAATCTCAATAACAAGATGATGAAAGAGCTTTGCAAAGACTTTAAGATCGAACACCACAATTCTTCTCCTTATAGACCAAAGATGAATGGTGTTGTAGAGGTGACAAACAAGAACATTAAGAAGATTGTGCAAAAGATGGTTGTGACGTACAAGGATTGGCATGAGATGTTGCCTTTCGCTTTGCATGGGTATCGTACCTCAGTACGTACGTCAACCGGGGCAACTCCGTTTTTACTTGTGTATGGCATGGAGGCAGTCTTGCCAGTAGAAGTTGAAATCCCTTCTTTGAGGGTGATGATGGATGCAAAACTTGACGAGGCTGAGTGGGTTCAAGCCAGGTTTGATGAGTTAAATTTAATTGAGGAAAAGCGATTAGCAGCTGTGTGCCATGGACAACTATATCAGAGAAGGATGAAGAAGGCCTTTGATCAGAAAGTGCGTCCTCGAAGCTATCAGATAGGTGACTTAGTTTTGAAGAGGATCCTTCCTCCCGATACAAATAACAGGGGCAAGTGGACTTCGAATTATGAAGGTCCGTATGTTTGTTAAAAAGATCTTTTCTGGTGGAGCCTTGATGCTTACAACTATGGATGGTGAAGATTTTCCGTCTCCTGTAAATTCAGATGTAGTCAAAAAATACTTCGCATAAACTGACCCGCTGGACAAAAAAGGAAACTCTAGGAAAAAAAGGGCATCCCGACGAACCAAGAGAAAAAGAAAAAAGGTTCGGGCAAAAGTTAGGGATAAAGAATAATAATAATATGTACACCCGGTGAGTCGAAAACCTGCAAAGGCAGCTCAGGCAAAAATGGGTATCCTGGTGGATTGAAAACCTGAAAAGGCGGTCCAGGCAAAAGAGGGATTAAAGCGAAGACTACAGTCTGAGTTATCTGTATTTCATCGTGTTTCAGTGTCTACCATCTTGAAGGATATGATCGGTCCAATCACTCTTCTCAGAAAGCAAAGAATTTGGGGGAAAATGAAGATCTATGAGTCATAACAGAATTGGAAAATAGTGGAATGTCGTGTTCACATTGCCAATAGGATAGTTTATTTTCTCTTTTGGCGCAATTACCTCTTCCTAGGAATTGCCTCCTGATGTATTTGCCTTTATAGGCCATTTTTAATCAATAAAAGTCGTTATTCAGTCAAATTGCTCTCTTGTTTTTTTATTTTTCTGTTTTGTTTGCAAAAAAAAACGTCCGAATTTTTGATAAACATTGCATCTAAAAAACATGAAGGCTAGACAATGACGTGCGGAAAGATAAAACAACTGAAAATCATTTTAGAATGTCGAGTACACTTGAGTATATTTTGTCCATACGATCCCCTAGGGGCACGTATGTCCTGTCGTTTTGCAGGTTACTATCTTTGATTGATGGCTAAGGCAGATGAGCCAAAGTTTGTTCGAAGGAAGACCCTGTTGTTTCAACAATGTCCAGTCGGGTAAGAAGTTGGGTCGTCTAAGTCGAGTTCAGAATTCGTTTCCCCAGCATGGTCGAGAGGTTTGTGTTTTCCCAACAAGTGACTCCCCATGTGAGTTGGTTTCTCTACCGTTCCGAGAATGTCAGATCAGCAAGTATCCTCAGCAGAATTGTTGTATGTCCCCACAGAGTTGGAAGATCGAATCAGAAATTGTGTGCTCAGTAAAGTGATCATTTGCTTTCCCAGCAGGAGTTTTCCTCCCTTTGCATCTTGCATGTAGTAATCATCATTTGCATTCGCATTCTCAAATCGCGTAGTATTTCCATTCAGTATGGAGCATTACACCATGGAAAACTCAAACATATGCATACATGCATTAAACCAGATTGGATCGTATCCCCGGAAGAGACAGATCATTTTTCAGCACCAGTGTAGCACATTTGCAGCAGTTGCTCTTGGCAGCATCCAGAATCAATAATCCCAGTGAGATTTATTTTCGCACCAGCCCGCGAAAGGAAAGCTTGATTCTCTCCCCAATGTAGTCACCAAGAAGTGTCTGCCTTATTTTGGCATATGTAAATATCATCCTTGCGATACCGGTAAGTGTCGTGTTGATCCCCGTAAATGTCTGTGCTTTTCTTTGATGTCGGTAAACATCATCTTTCGATGTCGGTAAACGTCGAATTCTAATCGTTGGCCATCAGTAAATGGCATGCCTCTCATGGTGTCAAAAAAAAATCGTTCTGTCAACACCCGTGGGTGCCCTTCCCTTTTTTTGGTGTCGGTAAACATCATTGATTCGATGTCGGTAAACATCAGCTGCTTGTTAACCATCGGTAAATGGTTTTGTCGTTAAGATTCCCCAGCAGATTCGCTATCCGTAAACATTGACTATTTCATTTTCGCCATCGGTGAATGGTTTCATTTCATAAATGTATCCTTTCTTTGGTGTCGGTAAACATCATTGGTTCGATGTCGGTAAACATCGAGTTCCTCCCCAGTCATCGGTAAATGTCTGGTCTTGTTTCGTTTGTAAACATCATTGGTTCGATGTCGGTAAACATCGAGTTCCTTCCCAGTCATCGGTAAATGTATGGTCTTGTTTCGTTTGTAAACATCATTGGTTCGATGTCGGTAAACATCGAGTTCCTTCCTAGTCATCGGTAAATATCTGGTCTTATTTCGTTTGTAAACATCATTGGTTCGATGTCGGTAAACATCAAGTTCCTTCCCAGTCATCGGTAAACGTCTGGTCTTGTTTTACTTGTAAACATCTTTTTCCTCCCCAGTGAAGCCGCCATCAGTAAATGGCCCCGCTTTCTTTGGTATCGGTAAATATCAATTTTGTTTTGAAGCCGCCATTGGTAAATGGCCCCGCTTTCTTTGGTATCGGTAAATATCAATTTGCTTTCGAAGCCGCCATCGGTAAATGGCCTCGCTTTCTTTGATATCGGTAAATATCAAATTTGTTTTGAAGCCGCCATCGGTAAATGGCATCGCTTTATTTGATTCGTCACCTACAGAGTGCAAATTCTCCGGTTCTTTTGGTATTCAATCCCCGTTTACCTTGAAAGTCTGATAGCCGCTCCTTTCATCCGTTCAGGTCCACAGTTGATTGATTAGGGGCAGCTGTAGCACCTCAAATTTTCCCTCCTCATTCATGCATTCATTTTAGGTCATTTAACATTTCATATTGCATTTCATCATGTCAATCAGAATTAGTTCCAAGAGTTTGTCTTCTAGGAAGCTAAATTCAACTCCGAAAATCGAAAGTCAACTGCTGGTCAACTGAGGGTCAAATGGCTAGAGGATGGCTTGAATTACTTCCAACATGTTCAAAAGAGGCCTATTCATCATTCGACGTATTACTCGTGAAGGAACAAAGGTCCAGCGCATAGGTTACAAATTTGGAAAGATGACTTGAACTGTCATGCTCGCTAGGCGAGCAGAATGGTTCGCCTAGCGAGCCACCAGAGTCTGAACTGTCATGCTCGCTAGGCAAGTAGATCCTTCGCTAGGCGAAGCCCACGCATTTTGAAAATAAAAAATATATATAACAGAAAGTCATGGGCTTGAATTGCCCTCATTTGGAGCCCACAAAGCCACGAAAATCAGGTTATAAATTCTAAAGTTTTAGTGGAACAAAACGCTGGCAGAACAGAGAGAGAGGAGCTAACAGAATTCAAAGCAGCCTCCAAAGACTGAAGGGAACTCATCTGCAAAGAACCAATTCCCTCTCATATAAACCCTAAGATTGTTCTGCAAACCCAACCGGGCAATTCAATTTCATTCGATCTCTCCAATCAGGTTTTCCTTATTCCCATTACTTTACGCTTTTAATTTGAAATTCCTAAAGCATGAGGTATTATGGTTGAATCCGGGAGAGTGGGTATAGTTAGGTTTCACATGTGGGTTTAGATATGCATGAATGTCTAAAACAATGCCTTGAATGTTTGACCACTTAATTTCTGAAATCATACTGTTATCCATGGAAAATCCAGAACCCGCAGGCATTCGCTAGCCGCATCGCTAGGCGAGCCTGCAGCGAAGCTTCGCTAAGCCTTCGCTAGGCGAAGCAGTAGCGATCGCGACAGTAGCTGATTTTTTTCTGTTTGCTCTCCAATCTGTTTCACGCTTTGTTATGACATGCTTTCTATTGCCTCCGGGCACATGTTTTAGTATATATGTCACGTCTTGATGTGTGGATCCTTACCCCCTGACTTTGAGTTTTGATACCCTTTTGATGCATTTGTTTGATAAGAGGTTTAGGCCTCCTACCCTTGGTTGCTTCTTGTGAGCTTTTTGTGAACTTTAATGGCATGATTCATGTGGTTACATTCTGATTTGGTGCAACTCTTGATTGCACCCCGTCTTGTTATTCTAACCTGTTTGTTGAGTTTTTGTGAGGGCTCACATGACTCTTGAAGAGATAGCTTGCTTGGCATTCCACTTTATTTGTGGGATACCACTTGGAGATTTATTCCGATTACCTTGCTGACCTGTTTTCTTTGATGGTGCCAGCTTGAGAGATCACCGGGTTTCTTGCTTCTTTAGTTGTTATTACTTCGGATCTTTATCCGTGGGGTAGATCTCTTGATCCCTTTATCTTTCCCGCATTTTACCGCTTTCTTAGCTGGAAGACCTCAACAGGAGGCATTGTTTTCTTTTGTTTGTTTACTTTTGTGCCCAAAGACCTCCGAGAAGAGGCACCAGTGCTAAAGACCTCCATGAAGAGGCAATTGACGGATAAAAGGGATTAGTAGTCAATCCCCCGTTATTCAGTGTGTCGTTCTTTATGCTCGCACTACGTGTCGATGCTTCAGAACAAAGGCCCAAGATCTTTTGTCCGATCAGTCAGTGGAGAGGGTTCCACCTTTCTGAATCCCCACTTTTTGTCATGAGCTCACCCTGTCCAGGGTTAAGAGCTATGAGATCTTATCCTCATTACCCTTCTGATCTGCTCACCCTGACGTTCAGTGTCAGTGGTTAAGAGCCCACTTGATTACCTTTCCATGGCTTGTTTGTCGAGGTTGATATGACCCCTCTTGACTAAAGCCCTTTCCATGTATGTTTGAGCCCCCTTGTTGGTGTGTTTACTTTATGCATGTTTGTTTTGTATGGTGTGATCGTCTCCCCATAGGATTGCTAGGCTTCGTATAGTCTCTCGTTTGCATGTCAATTAAGGTAGCACGGTTCCTTCGTCTAGGACTTCCTTTTTGCATGAGCATTCCTAAAACACAAACAAAGTCATTGATTTTTCTTCTCCTAAGAACACGTTAACTCCTTCTACTACAGGCGAGTAAGTCTCCAAAGGTCGAGCATCCGGTAGATTGCGTAGTAACGTCGTTCACCTAAAAAACACAAAACAAACAAATAGGTTAGCCGAACTACGGCTTGCTCTGATTCTCATTCCAGATGAGATACGTAGGCATAAGACACGATGTCTTAGCGAGCACACTCCTCTTTAACCCATAGGTAGCCGAGCTACGAAGACTCTGATTCTCATATTCAGATGAGATACGTATGCAGTGGATGCGACATCCGTGCGAGTCATTTTCCTTCGACCCCACTTTTAGTAAATAGTACATTAGATAAACCCGCACCCTTTAGACAAGTACTACAAGAGTGGATCCCGTAGAGTACTACGGATGCGTAGGGGTGTTAATACCTTCCCTTCGCATAATCGACTCCCGAACCCAAGATTTGGTTGCGAGACCTTGTCTCTTCCTTTCCTTTTTCTAGGTTTACTTTGAGCATTTCCTTTCCCTCCTTTGGGATAAATAACGCACGGTGGCGACTCTTCTGTCATTTCTTTTTTCGCCGGTTGTTTTTTTCGCATTCCCTTTTTTAGGTTGCGACAAAAACAATTATTTCTCTCATAAAACAAAACTCTAACATCTCTCTCACGCCTTATCCCAATCTTCATTAACGTTTGCACATCATATCTTCACAATACTCCAACATATCTTATCCAAATCGAATGGATCAAGATAAGGTGTTACACAACATGCAAGATGGAAACACTAAACTCACATCTTTGACTTCATCTTCACATTTCAGGTACGTGAGACGTTTCTACATTTTATGTTATGAATTGAGATATTTTTGATATTTTTGTTCGGATATGTTAATGTTTTTGTTGTGGTATGTTGTCGTTATTGTATAAATCATTTGTTGTTGTTTTTGTTATTGTAAATGTTATTATTTAGGTATATTGATGTCTTCATTAAACTCATATATGTTGTTGTTTGTGTTATTGATAGTGTTATTGTTTAGGTATATTGATTTTTTTTTAGCTCATATATGTTTTTGTTTTTGTTATTGTGGATGTTATTGTTTAGGTATGTTGATGTTTTAGTTGATGTATGTTGTTGTTTTTGTTAAGGTAAATTTTTGTTTTTGTTGATTAATGTTGTTGTTTATGTTATTATATATTTTTATGTTGAAGTATGTTGATCTTTTTGTTGATGTATCTTATGGTTTTGTTAAGGTAAGTTTTTGTTTTTGTTGATAAAGATAAATGTTTGTGTTATTGTTGATGTTTTTGTTGAGGTATGGTGTAAGTGTTTGTGTTATGGTTGATGTTTATGTTGAGGTATGTTGTAAATATTTGTGTTATTGTTGATGATTTTGTTATTTTTAATGTTATACCTTGTACTTTACAACTTTCATTACGCTTAGTCAACATGTCATAGAAGATGAGTTTATTATATCGTATGTGGTTTGAGTGTTTTTCCAACCCCTTACTGAATACATATAACCTTTCGAATTGAATTAGAAAATTATAATATGAGATATGAAGTTATATTAGAAAACAATTTACACTTATCAATGTTTTACGATCTTTTTACAACCTATATTATTCATATGTTACTCTTTAATTGTTAGAACTGGATACTACAATTTTGACTTTTAATAGGAATAACTTAATCGCACTAATTGCACTTTTGTTTAAAGTGATATTAAAACTATCAAACAAAAACCTATAATAACTCTTTTTCTTTAAGTGCTATTATAGGCTATTACTAATAAAAATAACATAAAAATTTAATAACACTTTTACGTGGAACGCTAACAAAGGCTATTCCTATAATAGCGGTTATCCTCCGAAAAGCGCTATAATAAGGCTTCAACCAATTTTTTTAAAATACGCCGAATGTGAAGGTTGCGTGTTTGAACCATGATTTTAGTG
Organism: Lathyrus oleraceus; assembly: GCF_024323335.1. NCBI lineage: Eukaryota > Viridiplantae > Streptophyta > Magnoliopsida > Fabales > Fabaceae > Lathyrus > Lathyrus oleraceus. The sequence goes on along the minus strand of NC_066580.1, from coordinate 179,724,429 downwards.
AAATTAAAAGTTTATAAATAATATTTACTTTAACTTTTAAAAAATTATAATAAAAAAATAGGCACTTTTTTTTATTTCATAAAATTTTGGGCTCTCCCATCAATCTCACTGTTATCGAACTCATAATCTCTCATGCCTACCCTCACCCTCAATGAATCACCCTTCATTATTTTCTCCAACAATCTAGGGTTAAATGTTCATGTGCGATACCTTTTGTCAATTGTTTACAAGAATGTTGTTAGAGGACATATAGCCTCATGGAAGATTATTTCCTCGATTGAACAAAGGGAAGAAACTAAATGGAACTATGTGAATGTGAATCACATTAAGGAGTGTAGGGAAAAATTTGGAAGATTTTTTTTAAATAATCAATTTTTTAAAAAAAATTCAAAAATAACCTTTATTTCAAAAAAATTATAAAAATGGACACTTTTGTGCCCTAACATACACATGGGCGCCACCCTAGATGGCGCCTACCCTTAATTGGAGGGCAAGTCGCCACTAGGAATGGGGCCTACACCTATTTTTTACTTTTTATTTGCTTTTTTTAAATAAAAAAATTTAATATGTTTTTAATTTATATTTATTATAAATTATATTAATTTATATTAATACATATATATAAATAATATTATTTACAATATATATATATATATATATATATATATATATATATATATATATTAATTAATATATATATTAATTTAATTTATAACTAAATAATATTATTTATAAATTTTTGGGAGAATTAGGGTTAATCATGTTAGGGTTAATTAATCAATTATAATTAGGGTTTATTGATCGGTTATAATTAGAGTTTGGTAGTTATGACCTAATTCAAACCCTAATTCTCCCTAGACAAATTAATCAAGTGCTATACTAATTAGGGTTAAGTACATTGGTTAGTTTCCTTGCATTTTCTTATAAATAAAGTGTTATTTCCTTGCATTTTCTTCACCATTTTTTCCTATCACTTTCTCTATCAAGTTGAGTTCATGGCATCCCCCAGACCGTCATCATGGCAGCGAACATCATAAAGGCGGCCAGATCCTAAACCAGTAATCTTAAAAAGGGATGGGGCATGTTATTTTCTCGCCTGTAAAACCCCCAATGGAGATGAAATTTTGGAACATCCGTTCGGTGGACCAACTAAAAAGGTCCTTGATGTCTTGGTTAGAGGGAGATTATCAACCTGGTGAAGTCATCAGAAGGATTCAGAGGCTTAGAAGAAGGTTCTCATTTGAAACTGGAGAAACGGTATGTTCGTGGGTTGAAGTTGAAAGCGACATTGATTGCATCCAAATGATGCATGGATCAGATGACATAGTGTTAGCTGTTGTAATTTCCTAGATTTGAATGGTTGTTTGTGTTGTTGTTCTTGTATTTGTTATTGTTCTAGTACTTGTTCTTGTTTTAAAACTTGTTCTTGTTCCAGTATTTGTTTTTGTTTTAGTAATTGTTGTTGTAATGTTAAATGTTTGTGTTTGTTGTTCCAATATCATTTTCTATTTGGAATAAAAAGTAAACTTTATTGATAAATAGCATTGGTACATAGAGTTATGAATATGAAAACTATGTTGTGGAACTAGATCCACGATATGGACCCGAAGTTTGGGTCTAGGTTGATGGCATCGTACAAGAAGAAACATAATGCGTGGGTGATAGGGTCCATTTCTCAAGCTCACACTTGCGTCAACACAAACATGGCACAGGATCATCGCAAACTTAGCCATGATATGATCTGCCATTCCATAATACCTCTTGTTGAAGCTGACCCGTCACTCAAGGTTAAAACTATTATCTCCCATTGTGTTGCTGTTTTCAAATATACACCGTAGTACAGAAAGGCTTGGTTAGCGAAAACCAAGGCAATTGAACTGGTATACAGTAATTGGGAGGAATCATACAAACAACTTCCGCGCTACCTGGCTGCACTACATTTGTATTCACCTGGGACGGTTTCTATAATGGAGACCTTGCCGACACAATCCCCTGACGGAACTCGTCTAGAAGGTAATGGAATATTCCATAGACTTTTCCGGGCATTCCGTCCCTGCATCATTGGTTTCACATTCTGCAAGCCGCTTATTCAAGTCGATGGAACTTGGCTGTATGGGAAATACAAAGGATCGTTACTGATGGTGGTCGCACAAGATGGAAATTCTAATATTTTCCCAATAGCCTTTGCATTGGTAGAAGGAGAAACGGTTGCTGCTTGGAGTTTCTTTCTTAAGAATCTACGAACGCACGTGACTCCACAAGCTGGCATCTGTGTGATTTCTGACAGGCACGCTTCTATAGACAGTGCATACAATAATCCAGCAAATGGTTGGCATGACCCCCCGTCTACGCATGTCTACAGAATCAGGCATATTGCTCAAAATTTTGTGCGGGAGTTCAAAGATAATTTCTTGAAGCAAAATTTGATAAACGCGGGGTATGCATTAAACCAACCTGGATTCTAATACTACCGCCGGGAAATAGTGTTGGCAAATTCTGATGCAGCGAGGTGGATTGATAATATTGACAGAGCAAAGTGGACTAGGTCATACGACGATGGGGTGAGGTGGGGCCACATGACAACAAATCTTGTGGAATCAATGAACGACATCTTTAAGGGCATACGTAACCTCCCGGTAACCGTTTTGGTGAGTGCGACCTATTTTTGGATGGCAAAGTTGTTCGTAACAAGAGGCAAGCGTTGGCATGCAGTGTTACAGACGAGTCAAGTATATAGTGATGCCTGCATGAAGTTTATGAGGCAGGAATGTGCCAAAGCCAGCAGCCATCGGGTTACGGAATTCGACCGCCATGGCCACACTTTTAGTGTCAAGGAAACAATTGATCACAACCAGGGGCTGCCCAGACAAGAGTATAGGGTCCTAATACCAGACTATTGGTGCGACTGTGGTCAATTTCAGGCCTATCGTATGCCTTGTTCCCATGTCATTGCAGCGTGTTCACACACCCACTTCGATGCATTGTCGCTAGTGTCTCCCATCTACAAAGTTGCAACATTGCTAAATGTATACGACAATCCCTTTCCCGTGGTAGCATTGGAGGCATATTGGCCAGAGTATGACGGGGAAATTGTTTGACACAACGATTCAATGCGGCGGAATAAAAGTGGTCGCCCAAACAGCAGGCGCATTAGAACTGAAATGGACGTCGCAGAGAAAATGCAGAGCAAGTGTAGCATATGTCGACAACTGGGACATAATAAGAACAAATGTCCATATCGTGGATCTAGTTCCACAACATAGTTTTCATATTCATAACTCTGTGTACCAATGCCATTTATCAATAAAGTTTACTTTTTATTCCAAATAAAAGATGACATTGGAACAACAAACACAAACATCTAACATTACAACAACAATTACTAAAACAAAAACAAATACTGGAACAAGAACAAGTACTAAAACAAGAACAAGTACTAGAACAATAACAAATACAAGAACAACAACACAAACAACCATTAAAATCTAGGAAATTACAACAGTTAACACTATGTCATCTGATCCATGCATCATTTGGATGCAATCAATGTCGCTTTCAACTTCAACTCACCAACATACCGTTTCTCCAGTTTCAAATGAGAACCTTCTTCTAAGCCTCTGAATCCTTCTGATGACTTCTCCAGGTTGGTAATCTCCTTCTAACCAAGACATCAAGGACCTTTTTAGTTGGTCCAACGAACGGATGTTCCAAAATTTCATCTCCATTGGGGGTTTGACAGGCGAGAAAATAACATGCCCATCCCTTTTTAAGATTACTGGTTCAGGATCCGGCCGCCTTGATGATGTTCGCTGACATGATGACGGTCTGGGGGATGCCATGAACTCAACTTGATAGAGAAAGTGATAGGAAAAAATGGTGAAGAAAATGCAAGGAAATAACACTTTATTTATAGGAAAAAATCTAGGTTGTACACCAATGTACTTAACCCTAATTAGTGTCGCACTTGATTAATTAGTCTTAGGGAGAATTAGGGTTTGAATTAGGTCATAACTACCAAACTCTAATTATAACCGATCAATAAACCCTAATTATAATTGATTAATTAACCCTAACATGATTAACCCTAATTCTCCCAAAAATTTATAAATAATATTATTTAGTTATAAATTAAATTAATATATATAAATTAATATATATATATATATATATATATATATATATATATATATATATATATATATATATTAATATAAATTAATATGATTTATAATAAATATAAATTAATAAATTTAAAATAAGTTAAAAAAGATTTTAAAAAATTAAAAAAATAACTAAAAACATATTAAAAAAAAAATTAAAAAAAAATTTAAAAATAAAATAAAAAATAGGTGTAGGCGCCACTCCTAGTGGCGACTTGCCCTCCAATTAAGGGTAGGCGCCATCTAGGGTGGCGCCAATGTGTATGTTAGGGCACAAAAGTGTCCATTTTTGTAATTTTTTTGAAATAAAGGTTATTTTTGGAATTTTTTTAAAAAAATTGATTATTTAAAAGAAATCTTGAAAAACTTGAATATGATTTTTTTTATGTCAGTTATGGTTTTAAATTGCGATTGCAGTCGCAGATACAATTGTGGTCATTGTGGATGTTGTGATGCGGCGACATGAATTTTAATTGAGAGGTGTTCTAAATAAAACAATGAAAAACTCTTAATGTAATGATTTTTAATTACATGTGAAAAAATTGAGTTTTGGAATTATAAAATTATGAGTTTTGATGAAAATATTTGAAGAAATAGGACAAAATTGTCTTATGGAATAGATAATGCGCCTGGACGTGTGGTTTTAATATTATAGTGCAATTTCGGTCCAATACGAACGTGGAAGCTACCACATCAACAATATTGAAGTCTCAATTGTGTGATTGCTGATCACAATTTAAAACCATGATGTCAACATTATTGCCATGGCTACATTTATGTATTTTACTATATAAAATGTAAGCAATTTTGATTCTCTCGGTTTTGTTTTGTTTTTTGCATTGAATTTTGAAAAAGGGTGTTGATCAATATTTGAGAGTTTATCATGTACATTGTCCTACATATTGAATATAACTTTTCTTGAATCTTATATTGTTTTGCATGATTCAAATGGCCATTAAGTTTTTTAACCTTCATGATTATGCATAATTAGGCTTGGATTTTATTTCATTACATTCATATCCATTTTGACTTAAATATATGCAATCCTGATCTGTTATTGGTTTATGAGGTGCAACGTTATTTACTTCAAAACACTCCTATTGTGTTAGAGGGAAGGCCGAATTGTCCGTTGAATTTCAAGAGTAATTTTACAAATATTCATATAACTATTGACTCTTAATATTCATACATGAAAAAGATTGCAGGACGCTTTTGCTGATGAAGAGGTTGAGTTACCTCCAATGTTTTAAATAAGGTTGTGGTCTCTGTTGAATAAACTTTAATGTTATAGTTAATGGGTTTTATTAATAAGTTAATGGAGAGATTTGGAAGGTCAAGAGACAGTGGCCAAAAATTAATAGTATTTACTAGTTATTATGTTTCCTAGAATTACAAAAGTTTCTGAGTCTGTATAAAGACCAAAAATGTATTCAAATGAAAATACAGAAGTTTACAAATCAGTCGTTCTTTCTGTCAAATTGGCATCAGAGCTAATGGCAAACATGATGAATCAAATGCCGTTGCCACGGCTAACGAAGTTAAATTACGAAAACTGGAGTATCCAAATGAAAGCTCTTCTCGGATCTCTAGACGCGTGGGAGGTGACCAAAGATGGGTTTGAAGAACCAACAGATACTGAGGGATATACGACAGCTCAAAACAAGGCGTTGAAAGAGACGCGATCGAAGGATAAAACGACACTATACATGCTGTTTAGGGTTGTTGATGAATCAGGCTTCGAAAAGATTGTCGGTTCGACTACGTTGAAAGAAGCTAGAGAAAGTGTTCAAAGGAGCAGATCGAGTAAAGCAAGTTCGACTCCAAACTCTTCGTGGAGAATTGGAGAGGATGCAGATGAAAGGGTCAGAAAATGTATTTGACTACATCACGCGTGTACAAAAGGTGGTGAACCAACTCACCAGAAATGGCGAAACAGTAACTGATGCACGAGTTGTCGAAAAGATTTTGAGATATTTAACAGATAAATTTGAGAATATTGTGTATGCAATAGAAGAGTCGAAGGACCTTTCGACACTCGTAGTCGAAGAGCTCGCTGGTTCCCTCGAAGCACACGAACAACGTAAGATGAAAAAGAAGGAAGAAGGAGTAGAGGACGCAAATCAAAGACGAAAAGGTACTCTTTTCTCAAAATTTTCGAGCAAGAGGACGTGGTCGTGGAGGACGTGACAGTGGTCGAAGTGGTAGAGGCAGCAACTTCGAGAGAGGACAGTCGATCTAGCAAAATTGGCGTGGCAGAGGACGTGGTCAAAGAGGTGGTAGGTCGAACCATTCCAACTTTGAATGCTACAAGTGTGGGAAGTATGGTCATTATGCGAAGGATTGTAACTCATTCAAATGCTATAACTGTGATAAAGTGGGACATCTTGCAAAAGATTGTCGAATCGAAAAGAAGGTAGAAGAAACAACCAATCTAACTTTGGAAGCTGAAGCAAATGAAGGTTTTCTCTTGATGGCTCAAAATGAGATCAACACAAATGACAATGTTTGGTATCTTGACTCAGGAGCAAGTAACCATATGTGTGGTCACAAACACTTGTTTAAAGAAATGAGAAAGATTGAAAATAGAAATGTGTCTTTCGGAGATGCATCGAAAGTGAAGGTCGAAGGCAAAAGAACGATTTGTTACCTGCAGAAGGAGGGGTTGATTGGATCAATTCAAGATGTTTATTATGTACCAAATCTTAAGACCAACATCTTGAGTTTGGGACAACTTACAGAAAAAGGTTATTCGATACTTATGAAAGAACGGATACTGTATTTGAAGGACAAGCTAGGACATCTGATTGCTCGTGTCGAAATGGAGAGAAATCGAATGTACAAACTGAATCTGATAAACGTTCGAGAAAAATGTTTACAAGTAAATGTCGAAGACAAAACGTCACTATGGCATCTACGCTTTGGTCATCTACATCATGCTTGTTTAAGAAGGTTGGCGAAAAAGAACATGGTGCATGGACTACCAGATATGGATTATGAAGGAAAGTTCTGTGAAGAATTTGTGCTTAGCAAACAAACAAGAACTTCATTTCAAAAGAAGGCAGAATATCAAGCTAAGTATATCCTTGATTTGATTCACACCGACATATGTGGGCCAATCACGCCAGAATCTTTCAGTAGCAAAAGGTACTTTATTTCCTTTATCGACGATTACTCACGGAAGACATGGGTTTATTTCTTGAAAGAAAAGTCTGAAGCATTCGAGGTGTTCAAAAGGTTCAAAGTAATGGTGGAGAAGGAAACCGGAAGACACATTAAAGCAGTTCGATCTGATAGAGGTGGTGAGTATACTTCGACAACTTTTATGAAGTATTGTGAAGAGCAGGGTATAAGGAGATTTCTAACTGCAGCATACTCACCTCAACAAAATGGGGTGGATGAAAGGAAGAATCGAACAGTCCTTGACATGGTTCGTTCAATGCTTAAAAGCAAGAACATGCCAAAGGAATTTTGGGTAGAAGCTGTAAAATGTTCCATTTATGTTCAGAATCGATGTCCACATTCGAAGTTAGAAGATAAAACACCACAAGAAGCGTGGAGCGGACAGAAGCCAACAGTTTCTCATCTCAAAGTATTTGGAAGTGTGGCTTATGCACACGTACCAGATCAACGAAGAACGAAACTTGAAGACAAAAGTCAGAAATACATACTCATAGGGTATGATGAGAAAACAAAAGGGTACAAGCTATTTGGTCCCATAAGAAAGAAGGTGATAATGAGTAGAGACGTTCGAATAAACGAAGCAAGTAAGTGGGACTGGAACAGTTCGACAGAAGCTGTTGTCGAAGTTGAAGAATCATTTGTCGCTGTACCATCAAATATTTCGACAAAACTTGGAGATTCTGACAATGAAGATGAACCTACACAACCCAGAATGCGAAGTTTGCAAGATCTGTATGATTCGACAAGTGAAGTGCACCTTGTATGTCTCTTGGCAGATGCTGAAAACATCAATTTTGAAGAAGCAGTACGAGAAAAAAAGTGGAAAAGTGCCATGGACGAAGAGATGGGGGCGATTATCCACAACAACACTTGGGAACTAGTTGAATTGCCAAAAGGTAGTCAACCCATTGGTGTAAAGTGGGTATTCAAGAAAAAGATGAACGCTCAAGGAGAAATAGAACGATACAAAGCGAGACTTGTTGCGAAGGGATACAAATAGAAAGCAGGAGTTGATTATGACGAAGTATTTGCACCTGTTGCAAGAATGGAGACAATTCGATTACTCATATCTCAAGCTGCTCAATTCAAATGGCCAATATTTCAAATGGATGTCAAAACAGCTTTTCTGAATGGCGTACTAGAAGAGGAAGTCTATGTCGAACAACCACTCGGGTACATGAAAGCTGGAGAAGAGAAGAAGGTACTGAAATTGAAGAAAGCGCTATATGGGCTGAAGCAAGCACCGCGGGCATGGAACACACGTATCGACACATATTTCAAGGAGAACGGGTTCGAGCAATGTCCGTACGAACATGCCCTCTATGTGAAGAAAAATGGAAGGGATGTATTACTTGTTGCTCTCTATGTTGATGATCTTATTTTTCTGGGCAGCAATTATCAGATGATAGAAGAATTCAAAAGCACAATGACACGTGAATTCGAGATGACAGATTTAGGCCTGATGAGATTCTTTCTTGGTCTGGAAGTTCGACAAGAAGAAACAGGAATCTTCATCTCACAAGAAAAATATGCAAAAGAAATCTTGAAAAGATATAAGATGGAAAGCTGTAATCCGGCTTCGACGCCAATGGAACCAGGAACAAAGTTGTCGAAATTTGATGGAGGAGAACGTGTCGAAGCAGGAAAATATCGAAGTTTGGTAGGAAGTCTTCGCTACCTCACATGTACAAGACCAGATATCTCATTAAGTGTAGGCATTGTAAGTCGATTCATGGAGGAGCCAGTTTACACACATTGGAAAGCATTGAAGCGAATTCTGAGGTACATCCAAGGAACAGTGTCACTTGGGATGTTCTACTCGAATTCAGACAAATACAAGTTGGTTGGTTACTCTGACAATGATTGGTGCGGAGACATAGACGATCGAAAAAGCACTTATGGATATGTGTTTTTCATGGGAAATACTGCATTTACTTGGCTTTCTAAAAAGCAGCCTATAGTAACACTTTCGACATGTGAAGCAGAATATGTAGAAGCATCCTGGTGCGTTTGTCATGCAATATGGCTTAGAAGATTGATGAGTAAAATGGAGCTAGAACAGAAAGGTGCAACAATAATACAAGTTGACAACAGGTCAGCAATTGAGTTAGCAAAGAATCCAGTAAACCATGAAAGGAGCAAACACATTGACGTTCGCTTCCACTTCATTCGAGAACACGTGAAGGAGGGAAATGTCGAATTGAAGCATGTAGCAAGTAAGGACCAAGCAGCAGACATTTTCACAAAACCACTATCAAAAGAAATCTTCGACAGAGGCAAGAAATTGATAGGCATGATGAATAGAAGAAACATTTAAGTTTACAGAGAAGTTTTGTTGCATAAACTTTAATGTTATAGTTAATGGGTTTTATTAATAAGTTAATGGAGAGATTTGGAAGGTCAAGAGACAGTGCCCAAAAATTAATAGTATTTACTAGTTATTATGTTTCCTAGAATAACAAAAGTTTCCGAGTCTGTATAAAGACCAAAAATGTATTCAAATGAAAATACAGAAGTTTACAAATCAGTCGTTCTTTCTATCAGTCTCGTTGTAAGTGTTTAAAGGCTTTTGCGATTTCGATTGATACAAACGTTATAAAGGTGACTGTGATCACCATGGTATGAATCAATCACAATTTGTTCTTTATCATAAAAATGGTGAATAATTGTATTTGTGTTGGCACCGTCTGATAGCGTTTTAGCACGACCGTTTTTTTTACAGTAACATGATTTTTTTAAACCTTCTCATCTTGTCACATTGGATTTTGATATCATCATATTTCAGTTTCTTTTATCATATATTTTTCATTTGACTTACTGGTTACTTTCTTTGAATTAATAGAGTCCCATACTCTAAAGCATGGTTTTAAATTGCGGTTGTTGTCACGGATGCGGTTGCGGTTGCGTGTGTTGCGATTGCGGCCATTGCGATGCGTATTGCAGCCATTGCGACGTGAATGTTTATCGAAAGATATGTGAAATACACCATTGAAAAAATCTTGATGTTAATCTTTTACATTACAAATGAAATGAGATGTAAATTGAGGTTTTGGATTCTCAAACTTTGAGTTACGATGAAAATATGTGAAGAAACATTGATTAAGTTGTTTGATGCGAATTCTAATGTGGTTGGACGTGTGATTTTAAATCACACCGCAATTGCGACCTGACGCGGATGCGGAGACTACAACATCAACAATATTACGGCCGCAATTGCGGTTGCGGACCGCAATTTAAAAACATGCTCTTAAGTGTGTAACTTTGCCCAGAAATTTACCACGTGCATAGGATTTTGTTTATGGGACTTACCATTTCTCTTATGCTGAGATTGTAGCTTTCATGCATTTTTTATTTTTGTTTCCATATGTCATGAAATATCCTTGATTTTCACCTAATTAGTACCAACTCTCTTTAAAGCTCCTAATTAAGATTAGTTGATAAAATCATAAGTTCTATAACTAAAACATATATGATTTGTTGTTTATACATTATATTTTAAGTATTGGATCATATAAGAAATGACTGTATTCATATATGTTCCCTGTTGTGAACAGGTTTTTGTTGAAATTTTTTTCACGAAACAAATAGAGCAAGAGGTTGAGGTTCGAGGTCCTCCCATTTCAAAAGTATTTGATCAGAAAGGAAATCCAACAAAGGTTTAATTTATGCTTTCATCTTCTTGTCTCATAAACAATTCATGTTTCGTCATCTTCCTTCCTTTTCTTCAACATCCAGACCCCAATGGATCTACGACGTGTTCATTAATTTAAGACAAAAAGACACTCGTACGAATTTTTCTCATCTCTATGTTGCACTCTCATATGCTAGAATCAACATTTTTCTTAAGAATGGGAATCTTCAAAAGGGAAACGAACTAGGACTAGAATTATGGCTAGCAATTGATGGATCTCATATATTCATTGTTGTTTTTTCAGAAAACTATGTACACATTTCAGATAGATAAGGATCAACTTATTATGCTTGTATTTCACAGTGGTATTACCCCTTTCGTTTATACATTCTTGTTTTTATAGTTGTATCATTACAAGATTTATTAAAAATTAATGAGCATTCAAAATATCAAAGTTAATTTCCTGTCATACATTGTTCTTTATTGAAGAAAAAGGGAACAAGTTGTATTGCCACCCTCTAATTGAACCTGCAGAAAATATATTGACTTGATGACTTGTTGTTTTCTATAAAATGACATTGTTGTTGGAGCTTTCAACTTTATTTCAAATAATTGTAATAGTTTGTGTTACTCATCAAATTTCATGTTAATATGCTGATATACGAAGAGTGCCATTTTATTTTTATGTATCATCTTGTTGCCCTTTTTCTTATTTTTTATAAGTTATACAAACTGGTTTTCAATCTTACAGGGTTTTTATGTATCAATCTGACAGGGTATAAAGGTTTATGATCTTAATACTAATCATTTTTTCCTACTGGAGGAGGCTTTGGAGTCTAGTGTTTGTAGAGATTTCTTGAAGAAAGTGTTTGGCCATATTATTTTAGTTTTAAAAAAATAGATTTTGTTTTTTATTTTTGAAAATGGATTTTACAAAAATATTTTTCAAAATATTACAAATTTTTTTAATTTTTTTTTATGAATTAAAAGACTAATTTTGATATACTATAACATAAACCTATATTATTGAAAATCAAAGTATAATCAAAATCACATATTTTTCAAAAAGTTCTATTTAAAAAATGATTTTTATGAAAAGCTATTTAAAATAGTTTTAAAATTAAGTGATTCTTAAAAATTTTGATATAAAAAAAAAATTCGATAAAATGATGAAATATCTAAAATAATATTTTAAGAATAATTATTCAAACCAAATTTTCATTTGAAACTTTTATGAAAAATTTCTGTGTAACCTCTTTTTACATCAAAATATGTTATATTATAAAAGTTATTTTTAAAAAACAAATCAAAACAAATGGACCCTTTATCGCATAGCTACGATAGGTTTATAACTGATTTTGGAGATCATTCATTTGATACAAATAACATTTCAAATCAGCCTATATATGAGACCAATAACTTCGTTGAAGAACTTTTGAAGATGTAAAAGAGCCGATTTTATTGCCTTTTGATTTTGTTACTTAGAAGTTGTTCTATTTAATCTTTATATTTGTGACTAAAGATTAATATTTTATTAATAAAAATTGAGTTCATTTCTTATAGAATATATTGTTGATATTTAATTTTAGAAGTATAATAGTTTTATATATTTTTAAAGTAAAATTAATCACTCAGAAATATCTCAAAATAAATATGAAGAATGCATAATAACGCCTTTTAGAAAAAGTGTTATTAAAAATAGGGTCTACAATAGCATTTTTTAAAAAGGGTTACTAAAGACAATCATTAAATCAAATGTCAAAAACATGCTATGTTAGCGCTTGCCAAAAAATGCTATTAAAAGAGGAATTTCATAGTGGTTTTAAAGCGCTATTATAGGTGACGAATCTATAATAGTCTGGAGTTTGATAGCATTTTTAAGAGCTACTCAAGTATGGAAAAATATCTATTGAACATATGATTTGGTGTAGCGAATTCTCCTGGTTCATCTAACTATCATTTCTTTCACCTTTAACTTTGTCAACAAAGTAAATAATACGTCGTAAAATAAACTAGAGATGAAGGAAGTGTTAGTAGGAGAATTAGAAGCAATGAAACAAATTCTAATTGTTAAAGACACTACTACAAAAAAATATATATCATGACGGTTGAAAAAAGGATACAACCACGTCCGACCAACCATTGTTAAGTACATTATGATTTTATGTATGATGTTTTCTACAGCATAGGACCATTGTTATAAACTATGCATTGCGTTATATATCACAACGGTCAAAGTATACAACCGTTGTAATATAAATTGAATAGTAATGGATTCGAAACCTAGTGAATGTATGGTTTGTAATATTTTGTACTTTGTCTATAACAACGGTTGGTATAAATAAACGTGATTAAATACTTTGTTTTTTTTAATTTATTTTATATTTTCATATATTACACACCTGTATTTATTTTACCTGTATATTACACATATGTATTATATATATATTTTGGTACCCTGATAAAATTCTCTAAGTGTGCAGGGCTCTAACCATTATTGCATCTGAAGAAACAAAGTCTAAGAGTTAAGCTAGTCCAGAACAGTTGAACTAAAAGCTAAAAGCGTCGCTCTGATGACTTAAGGCTTTGACCTTCTTAATCTGAAAGATCTCTCATCTTAAGTCTCTAAGGCTCACTGCATTTGAGGAACGTAAAGTCAAAGATTAATCAAGAGCTTCTAATGAAAACATCAGGCAACTATCTGGAGAATATAAGATCTGAGTGTAGTATCTAAACTCTGTGCACTCTGACTCTCACCTATCAGATCAGATCAAGACTTAACAGCGAAGTATTCCAAAATGGTATAAATCTATATATGGAGAAAATTAAGTATGGAAAGGACAACAAACTTAATGACAATTAAGTCCCATCATTGGCAAAGATATCAACATCAATGCCTCATCCAATGGTATCATATTCAAGCACTATAAAAAGGTCTAACCATCATCATACCAAGACACGAACTTATTCAACAAGAATTCTGCTCATCAAAATTCAAATACCCACTAATTCTTGCCTCACTTTTTCACACGAGTTTTTGCTCATTAGTATGAGATTCAATTGTTCTTACTGTGTTCATCTTGCTTACCTAGAAGCATTAAACACCTTCTTGTATTTATATAATATTTGTTGTAATATTTCCTCAAGTGACTTGTGAAGTCTGTAGACTTGAGAGGGCTAAGAGATCTTTGTACTCTTAGACGTTGTTGTAATCTTTCAAGATTAGTAGATTAAGTCCTTTTTGAAGGCGAAATCACCTTGGTACGGTGGACTGGAGTAGCTTTGAATTTCAAGCGAACCAGGATAACTTTTGTGTTGTTTGTCTTTAAATTTTGTGTGTAGAAACTCCAAAAGTTTTTATTATTTGTGAAAACAATTCAAACCCCCCTTTCTTGTATTTCTCTACCTTCAATAGTTGTGTAGGACTTTCTCAAATATTTTAGATATGAAATGCGATCCTCCATCACTTATTACCAACTTAGGCACTCCAAATTTGGGGAAAATGTTATTTTTAAACATTTTGATAACTACGCGTGCATCGTTTGCTGGAGAGATAATGACCTTTATCCATTTGGATACATAATCAACAACAACGAGTATGTTCTTATTTCCCATTGAAGATGGGAACGGTCCCATAAATTTGTACCCCACATATCAAAAATTTCAACCTCTAATATGTTATTTAAAGGAATTTAGTCACGACCATATAATGGACATCACACCATATGGCGGGCCAATAAAGCCCATCTTGAAGAATCTTAGTGTATGTCTTTGACGTGCTTGTGTGATCTCCATAGGGAAAGGAATGATGATGGTGTATAATGCTTTGGATTTCCTCCTCAGAAACACAACGATAGAAAAAGCCATCGGCTCCTCTATTGAAAATGAGGGGTTCGTCCCAATGAAAAATGTTTTTGGCCATGGAGGAATCTCTTCTTCTGCTGGTAGGTCATATCAAGAGGTAGAACTTTAGCTGCAAGGTAGTTTACGTCGTCCACATACCAGGGTACAGTCTTGTGCACCAAGGCAGCTTCTTTTGGTATCTCGTTCTCAACTTTTGAGTATTGTACTTTAAGATGTTCAGGGTAGTGATCATAACTCATTCCTTCAATGTAGACCGACGCGACCATTGTGTCATAAGTAAAATCGTCATTAATGGGTACATGGTATGGTTTTAGATCCTTTAGCCTTGAGAGTTGATCAACTACCACATTTTCGGTTCCCTTTTTATCTCGGATTTTCAAATGGAATTCCTGTAACAATAGGATCCACCGAAGTAATCTTGGTTTTGCATCCTTTTTTCTTAATAAATATTTTATAGCAATGTGGTATGTGTAAATGATTATTTTGCCACCTACTAAGTAAGAACGGAATTTATCGATTGCGAACACTACGACTAAAAGTTATTTCTCAGTAGTTGCATAATTTATTTGAGCGGCGTCTAAAGTTCTGCTTACATAGTATATGACATGTATTTTCTTATATTAATGTTGTCCTAAGACAACACCTACGTCATAGTCACTGGCATCACACATAATTCCTCCTTTTTTTTGGGTTTTTTCGACTTGAACTCATTTTGTTCCCCATTAATAGTGATTATGGGCCATGTTTTTGATAAGTTGGTAGGCTTCATCGAATGGTTTGTTCATTAAGGCTCCTCCAACAACAACATATATGGTCATTCTGGTATTGCACAATAGACCATTATAGAAAGTATGAATGATAAGCCATTGTTCTAATCTGTGATGAGGACATAGTCTTATCATATCTTTATATCTTTCTCATGCATCAAAAAGTGATTCTCCTTCATTTTGTTTAAACGTAGATATATGATTTCTCAGTACTTTTGTTTTGCTTGGTGGGAAATATCTGGCTAAGAATATACTCTTGAGTTCATTCCAAGTGGTGATTGAGTTTACAGGTAGAGACTGTAGTCATGCTCTGGCTCTATCTCTAGGGGAAAATGGAAATAAATGTAGTTTAATAGCTTATGGATTAGTCATAGTACTCTTTAATGTGTCTGCATATTGTATAAACATTAATAAATGAAGATTTAAGTCCTCAATGGGATATCAAGAGAACTGATTTTGTTGCACAATTTGCACTAGAGACGATTTTAATTTGAAAGTGTTCACCTGGATTGCAGGTGGAACAACGCTTGAATGTGGTTCGTCCTGAGACGGAACTGCAAAGTCCTTGAACAGACGATTGTCGGTTTCAGCTATAGGCTCAAATATGACTCTAAGTTCACATATTCAGTGTTTCAGGTGAATGAAACACTCAACTTCAAGGATCGGTTGTTCTAACTCTTCTGTGTTAGAGCGAGTATTGGGCATACAACCGTTAAAATAAAATAAAATAAAATGCTTTAATTTATTCAGCGCAACAAGTGAGTTACAATGTTGCCAAAAACTTAATGTCATATATGTTTTCCTTCTCTTAAATGCTTTCCGCAAGTGCACGGAATATATCGGAGTATAAAAGGTTGTCGAACCCATAGGAAATTATAATCAACTTTACCGCTCTCTACTGTTGCTATGTAAATTTAAGACTAATCGAATTTTGGATGAGAAGGAGAATTAAAACGAAAAACAAAGTAAATTTGTTTATAAAAGTAATTAATAGAAGCGAGACAAGAATATGGCATGCGTCAATCAATATTACCCATAGCTAAGTCAGACTAATTAGATTAAATTGAGACAATACTTTTTTTAATAGGAAGAAACATAATTTAAACAAACCGTTTGCTTTCGCTAAACCGGAACCGAGTTTTGTTCTAAATTCTACATTGACCTGTCGCAGTTCAACCTGTTAAAGTATAAAACTTATATTTTTAAAAATTAAGAAATTCTAATTTATTAAAAAAAGTCGTTTTAGTTTAAAACCAAATTTAAAGGTGATACCGATTGTCGCTCGCGTAGTACCAGAGTTCAAACTTACAAATGCCTATTGTCGCAACACATCTATTACTATAAATTATATTTTTGAAAATGATTATTTTGCAATTTAAAATAACCTCTTTTGTCGCTCTTGATTTACTTTAAAATCTGATTTTTATTATTTCATCTAAGATACGAGCTTTTCTCTTTCGAAACGGAACCAATATCTCTAACTTTAACGCTTTTGCAGTAAATAATTCTAATTTAAAACAATATAAAAAACAACCCCAAAACGAATCCTAATTTAATCAATAATTTTCAACTTAGATGCGAGTACCGTCAAAATGACAATCCTCACATTCCGGACTCTAAACGGTTTAACCAGACATATTTTTGCATAATATTCATGTTATAATTAGTATATATATGAAAACTAAAGATTTAAACATAATGTTGAAAATATTACAAACTAATACAATAAATATATATATATATATATATATATATATATATATATATATATATATATATATATATATATATATATATATATATATATATATATATATATATTTGATGATACTATGTGAAATTTAAAATGAAAACAATAGTAATTAAAATTAATAGAACAAATAGAAACAACAATTATTATATTGAGTGTCAAAATAATAAAGTACAGAAAACTTAAAAGAAAAATACACACTGAAAATAATGCCCAACGAAAATTGAAAATCAGAAAATTTGGAAGAAACTTTTTGGAATTAAAACAATGGCGAGCTTAAACATTGAATGATCCAAGTACAAGCAGGAAACTCTACTTTATACTAGAAAACTTGAATGGTAAAAATCTTAAAAGTAAACCTATATATAATGTTTCAAATGTTGAATGGTTCGTGATTTCGTCTACCGATCAAATGATAAAAATATGTAGAAGTGGGAGAAGACCAAGTCACTCTGTTACGAAATTTCTAGGCACTAAATTAATGGCGAACACCATGATTTTTAATATGGGGAACATCACAAGCTAAAAATGTCTTCCTTTCACTTGCTTCATGCTGAGGTCTCATTTTCTCCATTTTTGGCCAATTTTATTTCCTTTTCTCTTGTGCCAACAACTATTTAAAAAATATTTGCAACACAAACAAAATATCAGTATAACACTATATACAAATATAAAATGGAGATAAAAAACATAAAAATATATGTATATCAAATCAAAAATGTGATGCGTTTTATGATTATCAAATACACACATATGTATTGTTTCCGAAGGCAAGAATGTGAAAATCGGTTTATCAAATACGTCATTTGGGAAAAGCATCATATTTAACCGCATGATGTATCACGCCATGCAGAAAAAGAATGTGTGCTGTTTTAGACTCCTTGATAGGGTATACATATAATAAATCATTATACATACTGGTACACATCGCATGATTATATAAAGACAAAATATATATCTATGCATAATATTCTCTAATAAGTAGGGGCATATCACAAATTTCTATATGCTTGATATGCAACGCTGAAAGAGTATAAATAACTCTTGCTGAGTTAATAGGAAGTAAATTACATTATTTACTCCACAGAATTAAAGGAAGCAATTTTCTCGTTTTGCGTAATTTTAGGAGATAATGGTTTAAAACTCATACGTACATGTCAGTTAGCGACAAGGAAAATTGATCAACACAAATGAGTTGGCCGCTTAAAATTTACGTTCGGTTGCTTATTGATGGAAGATATTATATGATTGGTAGTGTGGTCGTTATTGTATTGATAAAAAAATACATGGATACATTGTTTCTTTGTTACGTATCTCCTAAAATATAATGTTACAAATGTAAGTACTTATTTCCTTAGTGATATGTTGATTTTACTAAAACAATCATAAAGTTGATTGACTATATTGCAGACTTATACACAGATGTGGTGAAGCGTAAATATGCTCAAAATATAGCTGAGACATTACAAGAAAGAAGATAAAAGGCTAATAAGTCGCCACCCAAAGAGACAGAATGTAATGAACCGCCAAATCCTAAAAGACAGGATTCACCAAGCAAGATCGCAAACAAAACTAAGATGGATGGACATACACAAATTTATGCATTAAATAATTATTGCTGGATAAGGAGAGGTATAGTCTCTGCTGTTTGTAATTTATTTAAGAGTTCTTTAAATCTATTTTGAATAATGGGGACACACTCCTTTCTCTATGCAGGGTTTTCAATTGGGCGCCGCTTTTTAATCATGTCTTAGTTTTGCTGGATCACATGTTAAATAAGGAGTTCTAAAAACCTCGATGTAAATGTTAGACTTAAATATGGACTTCCACCGAAAGACCTTAACACTACTCAAGGTAATACAAATGTGATGGACTTCCACGAGAAGATTCTTGTCGTCTCTGAAGGCAATATGAATATGTTAGACTTCTACGGGAAGATCCTTGCCGCCTCTCGGAATAATACAAATATATTGGACTTCCACTGGAAGATCCTTGTTGCCTCTCAAGGCAAGACAAATATGCTGGACTTTGACGTGAACATCTTTGTCGCCTCTCATGGTAATACGAATATGATGGACTTCCATCGGAAGATTCTTTTCGTCTCTAAAGAAAATACGAATATGTTGGACTTTCATGGAAAGATATTTGTTGCCTCTCAAGGAAATATGAATACCTTGGATTTTCATGGAAAGATTGTAACACCCGAATCCCGAAAAACTCTTAATTAAAATAAAAACATACAATTATTATATTTAAACAGCAAATGTGTCACACATCTCCCTCAAATAATCATACTTCTCAAAAGATTACAGTCAGACAAAAGAGAGCCAGTCAAGAGGTGGAACCTCTTCCTCCATGGTTCTATGCAGACTAAGTCTTTCCTTGACCACTTCCTTGGTCATGAAAGCGGGAAACAACTGCCCACTAACTTTACAATCCAGACCCAAGAGAGCCCCTATAAACACCAATTCACAAAGGGAGGGAAGGGGGATGATTACATCCAAAAAGCATATCGCTTATAGACTCTAAGTCATACACATTATGCACTACTCAAAGAGCACCACACTCATTACCATCGTAACATACACGACTAACCTAACTGCCCTCCTGCAACCTAATTACGCCGACCACTAAGAGGGCATTTCACCTCACATGAGCTAGTCACTTAAATAGTCTCAAAAACCAACGCACAGGGCTTCTCGACTCCATGAGCAAGCCCTCGCTACCAAAATGTGTTATATACCTACAAAGGCCTCAGGGTCTCCCAACCCTTGCAAGTGGAACCCGCGCACCTGCACTTTTTGACCAATATAAAGTTCTTTTAGATTAGGTCTTATGAAATCAACTTGTATTGATCTATTGAGACATATTATTGGTATTTGTATTATTGACCAAACTTGATATTTTAGTATTTTATTTAGTTAATCTCGTGTTTAAAGCTTTTTATGCATTGTTGAACTCATGAACCAAACATAATTTTGCATGGATTACTGAACCTAGCTCTATGAACTTGAACCAGATTAATTGTTCAACTTTGTAATTGATTTAGGATTGAATAATTATAAGTTGTGACATAAGGTTTAATGCACAAATTTAGTTTGCTTTAACTCCAAACTGACCTAAGGTATTAGGGATTTGTAGTGTAAAATATTGAGTTATACACCAAGGAATTAGGTATAATGGTTTTGTTATATCTTTGTAATTTCTGAGAACTCAATATAAGACACATAAGCACCTTCATCAACATTGATATACAAGGGATTCAAAATGAAATATGATGCTCTTTTTATCTAATTACTTCTAGTATGTTATTTATTTTTCTACTCAAAACAAATATTGTGAAACCCTAAGTTTTACATTTTTAATGCACTTTACAATTGCTTTGTTAAAATAGAACTATCCATGTGGAGACAAATTTTTACTCCTTGGGAAAAAGTTTAGTACAATTGCTAAAGGTCTATCAGTGTCTATGAGGAAGCCTTATCAAGCCTCATTAGATAGAAGATGTCAAGTCCCATATGAACTTATGAATCATAAATCGATCAAGCAAGGGATCTTGGATGTTCAAAATTATAAAATAAAGGAAGTGTGAAAGCTCGTATTGTTTATGTCGAGTGGTATATATTATAAAGGTATAAGATTAATAAGCTAACTGGGAAGGACCGTATAATATAATTATCAGTACGAATAGTGGTCCCTACACTTTAGAGACTCTGACCTAGTACTTCATCCAGAGGACATAAAACGCTGCAAAATTTTGATGATATTGCATTTAAGTATTCCAAATTATGTCCAAAGATTGTAATTCCTCACAATCATATGTAATACATTGATATGAATAATACAATGTTCTTTTTAGAGTTATGATTTGATTTCCATTTAAATAAATCAAGAAGAAAAGAAATTATGGAACACTAAGCCATAGTTGGCTCACCCACTCTCAGTAGCTATCCACACCAGAGCATAGCAATGAAGCCCGAGATTTTTCAAACCCGAACTAGGCTCAAACCTGGGGGCAGGGAAGAGGACCTAACCTTTATCCTGGAATGGTCTTCGAAAACTTTTAAGCTTACACTAGTTTTTAACAAAGGATGGGTAAATATTAATAAGCCATGGAGGTGAATAAAGCGATGGAAGAGAATCACAGGCGAAAAAGTGATGAAAAAAATTGAAAGAGAATAAAGTGATTAAACAAAATTACAGGAGGATAAATAACAAACACGTAGTAAAATGCATAAGGAAATTCAACATATTAGGCAAAGAGAAACAGATGATTTACTATCAACTGATAATTTGTTCAAGTCAAATTACAAAAGCCTATATGGCATACAAGATTATAAAATTATTCCATCTCCTCTCCAAGTTCCCCGCCTTATTTATCACTAATAATATCTCAATCAGCAACCTTCCTTCATGGGATCGTTTTCTGTCAAGGAATCTAAATTCCTGGACACAACACCTTAGCTTGGTTGCAGGAATTTTCGAAAGCACCAAAGATTCCCTTTATACCTTTCATAACTCGGGAAGAAGACTCCTTGTCGTACCTCAAAAAATGAGAACACGATGCTCACGGGGTGGACTTAACAGAGTCTCCCATGAACTTTATTTATTCCCAAAGAGGCAAAGGGAAGATATCGATAAAAACTCTAAAAGAACGAGTAAGATATTGGTCATCGCGACAAAAGCAGGGTTCAGGAGTCGATTATCCAAGGGAAAGATATTAGCATCCCTCACGTTCGTTGTCCTCAACAGGAAACGTTTGGTTAGATATGCGTGTTAGTGTTAGCCTAGGAATGTGTGCCTTCTCGGGTTATTAAAAGGAAAGAATAGGACAAAAGGTTATTTTTTATTGGGGTGCCTGATGAGACTTTGAATCTCGCTCCTATGTATCTCCGAGTGCGAGGAGAACTCAAGGCTACGTGGTTCTGGGTAGAAAAATGTTTGTTTATTGGTCAAGTTTAGCGAAAGTTGTTTTTTCTTAATCGACGGAAAAATATTACTTTACCTAAAACAGGTGAGGAGAGGACGTTTGCATCACATTGAATGGATTTACAATCAAGATTCACAAGAAAATACCACTTATCTCAACTCACACGATTGTTGATGAAGAATTGTTTTTGCATCGTCTCAAGATAAAATACCTTTCGTATGTGAAATGGGTTTGAAAGATCATCGCACGACAGCGAGAAAATAGTTTTATGTGTTTGAAGTATTGTCGGTGATGATGAGAGTTCAAACGGGCGAGAACTACATCTCTTTTCCCAATTCTCGGGAGCTTGTGGACTACACCATATTCCTTTTTCATGTGACTTATGAAAAGAGTTTTTATATTTTTAGATGTTTTGAAATTTTGATTGAGAAAATGCTCTCGACAGTGATCGAGGTTTATTATGCGTTGTGGAATTGATTGAAATATGATGAGTTCTTGGATTGGCAAGAATTACATCTCGGATCCTAACTCTCAGGAGCTCATGGACTACACCCCATTCATTTTCATTCAATTCATTGAAAAACGTTAAACAATGATTAAGTGTTTTTTATTTTCTTGAAAAAAGAAAATTGGCATTGGATTAAGCTTTTTATTTGTTGAGAATGGATTATGAAAATGATTAAATTGATGGTTTGATGTGAGAAAATGGCTCGCCATTAGATCATTTTTTAATTATTTGTTCTTCTTTTGAAAAGGTTGGTTTTAGTCTTGTGTTAGAAATTTACTAAACAACAAAAAAATCAAGACAATAAGGCGATAAAATTATTATACATAATAGGGATGGGGGTACATTTTGTCGAATGGGGGTATAATAAAGAAAGTAAGAGAAAACCCATAAAACAAGTAAACGTAAACAACAAGGCCTCATTGTAAGAAGGCAAAAGATCAAGCAAAAATATATGAGACGGTAGCATACACTGTAGCACCTCAAATTTGCACCTATCATTATACATACCATCTCATATTAGGTCATAGCATATCATGATCATTTGCATTGTCCCCAGTTGCCTCAAGAGCAAGCAAGCAAGAATTAGGTCAAACTGATCAGGAGATCAGTCAACCAATCAAGCAAGGGTGTTTCTCAAGGAATCAAGGTCCTAGGGTTTGCCCATCAAGTTCACATGACTTGGAGGTCTTTCTGAAGTGTTCAAGTCAAAGGTTGAAGCCTCAGAGGTCAGCAGTCAATGCACAACCAGGTCAAAACCCTAAACAGTCAACAATCAGTCAAAGCAGTGGATGGTGGCCATTCTTGTAGAATTTGGGCACCATGGTCAATAATCAAGAGTTCAAACAACTTGAGACATCATTTGAAGTCAAGTTCTCAAGGAATTAGGGTTTGGAATTCATCAGAAGAAGTTCAATCATTCAAAACCCTAGAAAAGTCAACAGACAGTCAAACTTGGTCAACAGTTGATTTAATCAGTGATTTGATGGATGGAAATGGTTTGAAGAGGCTTATTCATGTCCTAATAGGTCTTATATGTCATGGCAATCAACATCATTGAAGAATTTCAAGCCAATCAGAAATTTTCCAGAAATAGAAAGTGGACCTGTAATTTCAACTGCCAAAAATGGAAACTTCTTGATCTTAAACTTGCATCATGATACAAGCTTCAAATGAATTTTTGCCCAACATGAAAGTTGAAGATCTTGTCTTCCCATTTTCAAAAAGTCCAAGAACTCTCAAATCCCATGTGCGGTTGTCAAGATATGATCAAATCATTTTCACCAATTTTTGAACTTCAAAGAGCCATATCTCTCAAACCATAAGGCCAAATTTGGTGGGGTTTTTTCCTACAAGCCACATTTTTCATCCTCTTTCCAAAATATAAATTTCATGACCTAAAACCCTACCATTCAAAATGGCATTTTTGGACCTTTTTCATTTAAATTCAAAGTTTGACCAAACTTTGACTTTTTGATTTATGGACCTTTTCATCATTTTGCCAATTGGGAAAGGTTTCATATCACATTTGTGACTTGTCTCAAACCTTAAACCATGATCATTTCATCATTACACCACCATTTTGGACCAAAAAGCAAAGTGGGCAAATTGTACAATTGGTCATTAAGTAAAAGCAAGGTACAACAATTCTGCAGCATACCAAAAGCAGCAATTGGCATGGTCATTTGCAGCATGCTCAGGCCCAAATTCGTGCAGATAAACACACCTCCACTTCCATTTGCTCACATTTAGCAATTTGCAAAATGCATCATTACACACAAAACCAGCTTACCCTTTGATTAAGTGATGTTAAACAGGTGATATATAAATGTTTTTCTGTCCAAACAAACCCTAGTTTTTGACAGCCACCATACAGAAAACACATCACTCTCCCATTGTGCATTTTGGCAAGAACGAAATTTCTGAGAAAACCCTCAAAGGCCACAAGGAACCTTTGCCTCCTTCATCACTTGGACCATCTTGTGGAGCTTTTAGAACCATCCTTTACCAACTGGAACACCATTTTTAGCACTGCATTTCCAAGCTATCAACAATGGTGAATTCGAGATTGGGAAGTTCCATGCGCCTTTGAGCCAAACCACTCCAAGATTCCATCATTGTAGAGCATAAAGGGCATCTGTTTCAAGCTTATTCCATCAATACACAACTGTTGCTACAATTTCTTCAAAACCAAGTAAGTAATCGACCTCCCTCATATGCCTTGCTATGTTATGTTTATGAAAGGTCTTGGTATGCTAGTTTCAATGCAATTTGTTTCGAATGAAATGGTTGTGACATGAGGGAGAAATCTGAGTTTTCATTTTTGCATCCAAATCTATTTTCCATCGATTTACTCATTTGTTGTGGGTTCAGTGACAACCGTGGTTGGATTCTTGTTATTTAAGGTTTGTTAATGATATTGCTGTGCTTAATTTGCTGTTCTGGGCATGTCCAATTTTTCGAGTTCATAGTGATGATGAATATCCTGTTGTGTTAAACTCTATCATTTCCAGAAAAATCCCCTTGATTCTGTTTGTTTTGTTGTTAGATGATGTTACATAATGATGTTTGTTTCATAGTCATGTTTGATTGAGGATGCTGGTAATGATTATTGTTCATGTGGATGGATGTTGCTGTTTGAAAATGAATACATGTGTGCTGCTTCCTTAAACCCTTGTATGTTTTTTCCAGAAATCCAATCTTGCATGCTGGCTGTTATTGTTACATGTTGCACGAACCTTATGAGTGTGATGCCATGATATTTGTATGATGATGAATTTGGCTTGATGATAAATATTGAATGATGCTTAACCATGCTGCTAAAACCATGCTGCATTTTTGAAATCCCATGAGCATTGTCCTGAAATCCATGTATACATGCGTGCTGTTGTTTGGTTGCAGTAGGAACATTACCCATACCATGCTGTTGCTTAATGTTTGTTTATAATGCTTACATGATGATGGTTGATGTTGCATTGCTGGCCAAACCCTAAACTGCATGTGAACCCAGGATTTATGCATATGTTTGACTGTTGTTGCTATTGTGTTGTTTTGAAAAACTCTAAGACTAATTTCCAGAAATTTTCCTGCTGTTTGCTTGATGTCTATGTATGATGAGCACATGATGATGGTGATGAATGCTGTTGTTGCTTGAGCCTGCCATGCCCAGATTTCTCCCTTGATTAATGCTTGTTTTGCTGTTGGCTGATGCTGTTTAAATAATGCTGTTACATTGTTTGTTTTGATTGTTGATGTTGGTTACGGTTGATGCTTGGATGGTGAACCATTGAATGTTAATGCCCTGCTGCTGTTTTGAACTTCCCCAGGAAAAACCATGTGAATTGTGTTGCATACTGTTGTCTGGTGGTTATGTGAACATTACATGAATGATATGCTGTTGTGTGATGGTTGTTTTTTTGTTTGGTGAAGCTGAACCATGAGCCTTGCTGTGTTAGAAACCCCTAGGGTTTTAGAAGCTCAAAAAAATTTAAGTTGGTTGGCTCATTACTGTTTTATTGGCTGAGAGCCAATCAAAACATTTCGTTTTGCCTTGCCAAAACGCAGAGTTTTAATTAGTGAGCTCAGAATTACACAAATGCCACCGTTGACTTCATGTTGACCCCATATGCCATGCATTTTGTTTATGCTTGTCTCCATGTTTCGTCCAACTTCAATAAATTATTTCTCATTCAATTTAATTCAAAAAAATCCTGAAATTTTTTCCATCATGATCACAATTGAGTCTAGTATTTTATGGTGAATTTTAATTAATTTTCCATGTTCTGGATTTTAAATGATAAATGATTTTTCAACATGTATGCATAAATGATACATTGTGCCATTTCAATTGTGAAATACTCATGTTATTCCAATGCCTTTGAAATTTTTTGGTGAAACTAGACACATTGACCTTCATTTCCATATAAAGTTTGTGCATTTATCATTTGTGGATTGAGAGTTATGATTTTCTGAAGTTATGTGTTGAATTTGGTGCTATACCATGATCATGCATTTTCCCAATTTTTGTTCACATGCTTCCTCTTATCCAATTGACCCCAAATTTTGCATGAATCATCTATCACATGTCTAGTTCATGTTTGAATTTTCTTGGAATTAATCTTGCTGTTTTCCATTTGATTGAGAATTTTCTTCCATGCTTAGTCATTTGTTGACTTTTTGTGCTATGCCTTGCCAAATCTTTTGTGAAATTCTCAAATCTTATTGTATGATCATGAAATTTCATATGTGATAACTAGACATCTCAAGCTTTGCATTGGTGTTAATTTCATTCATTTCTCATCTGTTTTCAATTTGATATGATTTTTTGAAGTTGACCCATGCTTGTTGACTTTTACCATGCTTACTTGAATTTGGTTTGACTTCATGATTTTACTTGACTGCCTTCCTCTCATCCAAATGCCATGAAATTTTACATGTATACCATGTTAGATGTTAGGATTGAGTATGATTTATTTGATGATTTTTGAAAATGTTTGGGTTGACTTTTGATGCAAGTCATTCTGTTGACTTTTGTATGCTTTCCTTTGCCTTACTTTGACTTCAAATGTTCATGAATTGATCATAATGCATGATTTGAATGTGGGCCCAACTGTGATAGCTTCTCAAATGTTTGACCTTGACTTTGGTTGACTTTTACTTGCTGCTTTGACTTTTTCTTCCATCCTTGACCCTAGGCTAGTCCTAGTGGTCTTCTGTGCTTACAATTGAGCTATTGTTTCAGGTTGAGCACCAATGCCTCAAAGATCATTCAAATTTGATTGAGTTGAATTGTTTATCATGTGCTAACCCTTGTTTTGTAGGTTGACTCATGTAACTTGAGTCTTTGTGCTTTGCACATTGGTCCCTCTGTGGTTGACTATTGGTTCATTTCCCTTTGATTTTGATTGTTGAGCTGTTTACTAATTGGTTTGACTTTTTCAGGTACTTTAGTTGCTTAAGTTCTCTGAACTTGCTTGCTTTGCTATTTAGCAATTGCTTTGAGGTATAAACCTTTCTTCTTCATGTAGTCTGGAGACCCGGGCTGTTATTTGACCGGGCAAACTGTCTGAAGTCCTCCTTAAGAGGCAATGCCTGTGTTTGTTTATATTTGTCCCAAGCAGGAAAAGTCCTTCAAGTAAGGCGATTGGTGGAAGGTAGGGATATGCAATTTATCCCCCACTATTCAGTGTGTCTTCTGTCTTGCTCACACCACTGTGTTGATGCACTTCAGATAAAAACCCAAGATCTTGTACAAAGTGTACAGTGTCAGAGTCTTCGAGTATAGAAGGGTTCCCACTTTCTGGACCCATGCTCATTTGTCTATTAGCTCTCCCTGGCCAGGGATAAGAGCTGTGAGGTCTCATCCTCACTTCATCCTTTCATCTGCTTCACCTTAGCCCCTCAATGGCAAGGTTAAGAGCAACACTTACCCTATTACAGTTGGCCCTAGTGCCTAACCTTTTGCTTGAGCCTCTTGTATGCATATAGAGTGTGCTTTGTGTGATTGCCTGTTTGCTTTGCCTCTTTAGGTTTAGCTTAGACTTGCCCTTGTGCAAGGTAGGTTGTGTGGCTTAACCCTTGTGTGAGCCATGATTAGAACTGTTCGGCCGAACTACGGCAACTCTGATTCTCATGTTCAGATGAGATACGTAGGCACGAGACGCGATGTCTTGCCGAGTTTTGACTAACTACTAACACTAATTCTCTTCTCTCGCCCTCGTTGCGATTGAGACCTTCTCTTCTCTCGCCCTCGTTGCGATTGAGACCTTCTCTTCTCTCGCCCTCGTTGCGATTGAGACCTCCCCTTTCTCTTGCCCTAGTTGCAATCGAGACTCTTGCTTCCTGTGCAAGCCTTGTCTAGGATAGGTTGGCCCCCGTGCCATTTAGCTAGAAACCTTAACTTAGGGTTGACTTTGCATGACAACATCTAGGCTCGAGTCGTAGTCTCCCTAGAGTTGTGTCTCCCTCTGTTATCTGGTTAGGCTAGATCCTTGTCCCTGCGTAGGGGAACTACATCGCCCTGATCTTCACACCAGATGAAGTATGTAGGCAGGAGATTGAGCTGATCTCTCCGGGCGCCCTTTTTTCTTTTGTGTGTGTTGTCTGACCTTTGCTAGGCTCGAGTCCGTGACTCCTTAGCATTTGCTGTCTGTCTGTTTGTGTGTGTTTGACAGTTGTAGGCTGAGTCCCCGACTCCCTATTTACTTGTTGTGTTGTTGCCTCTTTGCGTGTGTTTAGGTTCGGATGCTGACATAAGTCCAGTGATTGGCAGTCGGGCTCCACGTTTGCCTGTGTTTTGTTTGTTTGTGTGCGTGTTAGCCGAGCTACGAATGCTCTGATTCTTCTCTCGTCCGAGAAGATACGTATGCATAGGATGCGACATCCTAGCGAGCAGGTGTCGTCTCCCCAGTCCGAACTACTTGGACTCTGATGTCTATGTCTGATAGACTAAGTAGGCCCAGGAAGCGACATCCTGCCGAGTCAGTTTCAGTCAGTCTCTTTTGTCTCTTTCAGCCAGTGTGTGTGAGTTTGAGCAGTGTTTAGCAACCATTTATCCTTCCTTTTGTGCGTGGATCCCGTAGAGTACTACGGATGCGTAGGGTGCCTAACACCTTCCCTTCGCATAACCGACTCCCGAACCCATCCTCTTTGGTCGCGAGACCATGTTCTTTCCTAGGTTTACTTCGAGCGTTTCCTTTCCCTCTTTTGGGATAAATAACGCACGGTGGCGGCTCTGTTGTTCTTGTTTTCCCGCCGGTTTTTCGCGCGATGCGACAGCTGGCGACTCTGCTGGGGAATAGAGAAGTTGACCTATGCTGGTCCATCTTCCCTGAGCGAGTCTCTCCTAGCGCTCTCTAGGATTAGGGTTTCGGTTGCTTTCTGCTTGTTGTATTTTATTGCATTCATTGTATATATGTACATTTATTGATTGCATTATTTGTGCGCATTGATGTTTGCATTCATATTCATCATTTGCTGTTGCCTGGCTGGTTGTCTGTTTTCTTTGTGTGGGGGGGGAGTCAGTTGAGGTAAAAGGTCCAATACCCAGACCATGAGTGAAAATCTAGGATGATTAGGAATAGAGTGATTCATGGGAAGCGGGTGGTATGGCGCCACTTAGCGGAACATTGATATCACGAGCAGTTCAGACCCTGGTAGGATACTGTCGTTACATACTTCGGGTGTGTATATGATAGTATTTCTGCGAAAGGTTATTTATGCTGCGTTTCTCTCAGCTTTACCCTGGCCTAGACTACACCCGTGAGTGGGGAAGGGTTATTCATTACAGGTACCGTTGGTGACTTTGGTTCTGATGGTGACTTTATGTTCAGACGGTGTGATCAGTTTGACCTTAAGTTGGATTTAAGTTCCGAGTTTTGACTGAAGCTTCGACCTAGTCAGAGATTGCGCAACCAGCCAGTCCGGTCTGCATCATGTGCATCATAGCATATTTATTTTTCAAAAGAAACGCATTGAAAAAAAAATCGAAAAAATATTGAAAAAAAAAAGAAAAAGAAAAAAGAAAAAAACTAATCTCTGCATGCATATCATTTCTCAGGTACATTCCCGAGCTTGTCTACTGATAGAGATGGCAACAGTTCCTGAACTGAAGCGGAAGACCTGTTCCTACAGTTTCCACCGTGAGCCGTTGACTCCGCTAGTTGAGCTGGGTAGCCTCGTGACAGATGACCGATTGAAGAGTTTTGTTGGGCGGTATGGAGATCTCTTGACAGTGCTGAAGACAGTAGTGGATCCAGTGCCTCTGCAGACACTACTTCAGTTTTATGATCCAGAGCTTAGGTGTTTCACATTCCAGGATTACCAGCTTGCACCTACTCTCGAGGAGTATTCCATCCTGTTGAGTATCCCAGTACAGCATCAGATTCCCTTCTTGGACGTCCCCAAGGAGGTCGACTTCAGATTGATCGCCAGGGCTCTCCGGTTGAGTGTTGAGGAAGTTGGTAAGAATTGGAAGCCCTGTGGGGAAGTTGTTGGTCTGCCGTTGAAATTTCTGTTGAGGGTAGCCAGAGATGAAGCAGAGAAGGGGAATTGGGAAGTTTTTCACGCACAGCTAGCTGCCATGATCTATGGGATCATCCTATTTCCCAGTATGCCGAATTTCATAGACTTTGCTGCCATCAGCATTTTCATCAGAGGGAATCCAGTCCCTACCCTCTTAGCAGATACTTACTATGCCATCCACAGTAGGCATGGTAAGGGTGGAGCCATCAGATGCTGCTTACCTCTCCTGTATAAATGGTTCATGTCTCTTCTGCCAGCCAGTGGACCATTTGTAGATACCCAGAGCACTTTAAAGTGGACTCAAAGGGTCATGTCACTCACCTCCTACGACATCAGGTGGCAGTCATACCGGATGGATGTGAAGGATGTTATCATAAGCTGTGGTGAATTCCGGGGCGTGCCACTCATAGGGACCAAGGGTTGCATCAACTACAACCCAGTTCTCTCCCTTCGCCAGCTAGGGTTTGTCATGAGTAGAAGGCCGCTCGAAGCAGAGATAGCTGAGAGTTTTTGTTTTGAGAAGAAGGATGACCCTGCTAAGTTGGAGCAAATAGGGAAGGCCTGGAGATCAGTTGGGGTGAAGGATGGATCCGTCTTAGGGAAGAAGTTTGCCATTGCAATGCCCGATTACACCGATTGGGTAAAGAAGAGAGTGGAAACTTTGCTGCTTCCCTACGATAGGATGGAGCCGTTGCAAGAGCAACCACCTTTGGTACTTGCTGATAGTGTGCCTGCTGAGCACTATAAGCAAGCCCTTGTGGAGAGTCGTCGTCTGAGGGAGAAGGAGCAGGACACTCAGATGGAGTTGTATAAAGCTAAGGCTGACAAGTTGCACTTGGCCCATCAACTAAGGGAGGTGCAAGGAGAGGATGCTATCAGAGCAAGGAGTAAGAAGAGATCATATGATGAGATAGAGTCCATGTTGGATACAGAGCATAGGGAGTGTCTGAGACTGCAGAGAGCAGAGGTCAACTACCAAAAGAAGATCAGAGACTTGGAGAAGCAACTCAAAGACAAAGACATTCAGCTGAAGGAAGAGATGGAGTTGAGACAGAAGTCAGAGGATTATCTTGGAGGAGAAGTCTTAGAGCTCAGAAGACAGTTGAAGGAAAAGATCACTCCTCTACCAGATTGTTCAGAATGTTCACTGCTGATAGACCAGTGTCATTACCTGAAGACCCTCATTCCAGAAGACCGTCTGCCTTAGACTGTATCTTTGTTTGTATCTTTTTGTTGAATCACCGCCAGGCTTGTTGGATGGGATTCATTTGTGTGTAACCCATCTCTTTGGATCTTTATGGTTGAGAATCACCTCCAGGCTTGTTGGATGGGATTCTTTTTCCTTGTACTCTGCTTTCGAATATTCAGTTGTATGACCTTTTTTACCCTTATTCATATATAAGGATGTCTGATTTTCCCTGTTGCTCTCTCTTTCCCTGTATCTGTTTGATCTGTTCTTGTAGGTTGCCATCTTTTCAGAATGGGTCAGGCTCTTTGAATGCCTGAGGAATGAGCATATCATGTGCATCATACGCATCATTTAATATCATACTCATATCATTTGCATAACAGGTGTCCTTGTGCTGTCTTCTCACTCCGGTTCCTTTGTGAGACAGGATAGCGGATCAAAAACCACATTGGTTTTCAACCAGTGCGCGTAGGTCAAAAAATCCAAGCTGATGGATCTTCCCAACGCCGACATCTTTGAGCTGAAAGAGATGATGAGGGAGTTGTTCAGTGTTGTGCAAGGACTTGCCTTGGGGCAGAAAGCCATGTCTGAGAGTTTGGAAAGGATCGAGAAATGGCTGATAGTGGAGAAAGTCCAGGGGAAGGCTCCGTCTTCCGAAGTGAACAAACCTTCTGGTACTGTAGCAAAGAAACCCTCCGACAGTGGTTCATTTAAGAAGAAGGTTGAGCCGGTTGGTGTGCCTGCAAAGAAGGAACGTAGTAAAGATCGTTATCATCCTTATGCCGCCACTGTAACCACTCCTGTCATTAATCCACCTGCTCAACAGCAACAACTACCACCTCAACAGAAGACACTGAGGGCGGAAAGCCAGGTAAAAAAGAGTAGAAAGGATCGTCGGTTCGAGGAACCACCCGTGACTTACGCCCTTCTGTTCCAAAGGTTGATGGATCTTGCTTTGGTACGGCCAAGGATATTGCTTCCTATAGAACGGCAGAAGAGGCCACCAAACTATGATGAGAATACCAAATGCGAGTTTCACTCTGGGGCACCTGGACACAACATTGAGGGCTGCAGAGCTTTTAAGCAGGTTGTCCAGGACTTGGTGGACTCCGAGACCATTAACTTGGCCCAGATTATGAAGGAGGATGTCAACCCTGTGCTCAGGAAGGGTTCTGCACAAGTCAAGATGGTGCAGAAGGCCAAGAAGGGAATGAAGATGATTAAGGAGGATCAGCTAAAGGTTCCAATGGCTGTGGTCCCAAGATCTCTGATGCAGGATGGAGCTTTCCCTGCTGTTGATAATGCTTGTGCGACTATCACTACAGAAAGGTGTGTATTGATGGAAGACCCGACCCAGAAGATGAAGAAAGTAGAAATGGACAATGAAAGATGTAAGGCACCCAGTCTGGCAGTTGAAACCGTCCAGGTGGAGAACGCTCTTGTCGCCGAGAAAGAGAAGAAGTTGTCCATTTCTTCTTATAAACAAGCTCTGGAGGTGGTGAAGAACAAAGAAGCCCAAGGCTGGGGAAGGATTATCGACATCGTGATAAAAGCAGACATGTTTGGGGTCGGTTATCAGCCGGGTCAAGAGTCGTCTAGATCAAATAGAGGATGTCGCCCACCTTACACCTTCGTCAGTGCAGGGATGTTGGATCCTGGCCATGCCCGTTCAGTGGGTGAAGATGTTGACAGCGACCGCGAGCTTGAGGTGTGGATAAAGTCGTGCGTGCCAGGCGATTGGAGGGCCTCCGAAAGCATCACTGTCGCTCATCCGGAAGTGTAGTATTTCTGTGTCTTAATTTTGTTTGCATGAAAGCCATACGTGTTGCCCGACACGTAATGGTCCATTGTAAGGGCCACCTCATGTTTCATTTTGCAACATTTCGGCATCATTAATAAATGGATGTTTTTTCAATCAAAAAGCAGTGTTCCCTGTTTTTCATTTTTTTGCAGTTTTTTTAAAAAAAATATATATAATAAAAAATGGCAATGTTTTTATTCTCTTTCCTTTTGATTCATTTGGTTCCAACCTTAAAAATGATTCTCCTGAGCTCATCGATAACAATTTGGTTACACCTCCATATGACTTCGACAATCCAAGCTATCATGCCGAAGAAGAAGGCGCAGAAGATTGTGATCAGCTGGAATTAGCCAGGTCGTTGAAACAAGAGGAGAAGATGATTCAACCGCACGAGGAGCGAGTCAAGTTTGTCATCCCAGGAACCGCCGAGGTCAGAAGGGAAAGTGAAGGTTGAGGCCGCTTCAGAGACAAGTCGAGAACAGAGTGGTAGCCCTGTTAGAAGAGCAGGTTGATACGTATGCCTGATTGTATCAAGATACACCAGGGCGGAATACCAATGTTGTGGGGCACGAGCTACCCTTAAGAGAAGACTGTCCTCTAGTGAAGCGGAAACTGTTGCTGAAAGATGAGAGAGTGTATGGACCACCAAGATGCGAACAGAGCTAATATGAAGGATGAATTCCCGGTACTTCACAATGAAGTATTGGTTGATTATATGGCTCAGGTCTCAGTGTTTATTTTCATGGATGGCTTCTTGGCCAAGACCAGATTGAATTGCTGCCAGATGATATGAAGTAAGCCAGGTCCATCACACAAGGGGCACCTTCTCGTTCTAAGGTGATGTCGTTCAATCACAAGAGGCCGGTGCCACGTATCAAAAGTCTACGGTGACTTTGTTTCATGATATGATTCATCGTGAAAGCAAATCCCATGTTGAGGACATGATGACAAAGTCCCGAAGAGAACAGGGGCATCCGGTAGACCTGGGGCAAATGGTTTGACCGTTTGAGATAACTCATACTTTTGAGTCTAAATCAGTGCACTTATGGAGTGCTGTCCATCAAGCTACCGAGGCTTGTTGTGAGCGAATCAGAGGAATCGGGGTCGATCCTGCTAAAAAAAAAAAAAAAAAAAAAAAAAAAAAATAAATCAAATTGTCAGGCGGAATAATGATTGCCAAAGGACATTGAAAAAAGATAAATGGCAGGAACTTCTGATTCCGATGCTTCCCAGGGGGATGTTTGTTAATCTGGTACTCGGCAGCCCTCGAGGGTTTATGAGGTGCGTACTGAGTCAGCATGACTAGTCTTGTCGAAAAGAGTATGCAATTTACCTAAGCAAAGAGTTTATCGACGGTGAAACAATACACTCACTGTTCGAAAAAACTTGATGTACTTTGGCATAGGCTGCTCGCCGACTGAGACAGTGTATGTTGATTCATACCACTTCGTGGATATCCAAAATGGATTTGGTATATGTTTGAAAAGCTAGTAGCAACTCATCGTTGATTCTCAATCAAGGAAGTCTGAAGTCCCTGATGAGGACATCTCGAGGTACTCGAATCGAAAGAATGAGAGTGACCAATCCCGAGGAGGGGTCTGGCCCTGAATTCGAACGGATTTTGATGTCTGATGGGGAGAGTTTAAAGTGAAGGAGCTAGTGTTTCCCCGTTAACATTTGAATGCACCAACGATGGTGGCTGAGTACGAAGTTGGTATCCTGAGTGCTGTACGTCGGTACGTGCATCTACCTGGGGCAATTGTACTCAGTGAGCGAAGCGTGGTGTTAACTGAGAAGTGTGACCTCGAGCGTACCACGTGGAAGAATTGGTTGAAAAGGATCCTTCCTCCTCAAGACGATCGTGGGGCAGATGGATAAACAATTATGAGTGTCTCATTCGTGGTCAAGAGGGTTTTCTCGGACCAGGCCAGATTGTTGATAACCACGGATGACGACGATTTTCTATCCACTTTGAGTGCGGACGCAGTTAGAAAATACTTCGTGAAAGAGACCCGCTGGACAAAAAGAATAAAGAGTCCAGGCAAAAAAAGGGGGCATCTCGGCGAACCAAGAAAAAGAGGAAGGTTCGGGCAAAAGTTAGGGAAAAATAAAAGAAAAGAACTGTACACCCGGCAAGTTGAAAACCCGCAAGGGCGACTTGGGCAAAAAAGGGTATCCCGGTGGACTGAAACCCGAAAGGGCGGTCCAGGCAAAAGAGGGAATGAAACGAACAACTGCGTCCAGCATGATCGTTTGTGCTCTTGATGACTTGGCTAATCTCCGATAGAGACCGATTAGAAGTGTCTTGTTCAGAAGACAGAAAGTGCGGAAAGGTCTTGAGGACATATGAGGTGTAACTGAGTTGGAACCCGATGAGATCATGGTTTCACGTTGCCATTAGGATAGATTTTTTCCTTTTATGTGCAATCACCTCTTTCCAGGGTTTGCTTCCTGTGCGTTGCTCGATTGTGAGCCATTTTTTTGTTTTTTTTATTCCAATCAATAAAATG
This sequence comes from Lathyrus oleraceus, assembly GCF_024323335.1. Lineage (NCBI taxonomy): Eukaryota > Viridiplantae > Streptophyta > Magnoliopsida > Fabales > Fabaceae > Lathyrus > Lathyrus oleraceus. The sequence goes on along the minus strand of NC_066580.1, from coordinate 179,688,120 downwards.
CGTGTTCAGTCAAATAAATTTTGTTTTTGTGACATTACCGTTTTGATTACGAAAACATCCGTTTAGTTTGATAAGAATAATTGCATTTTGAAACATAGAGGTCCCTTCCGATGCGCGCTTGTGAGATTAAAACCTGGAAATCTTACTCGGAAGTCTGAATGACCTAAGTGTTGAAATACCAGAACCTCTGGGGCATACCTGGGGCACGCTTTTATCTAACGATCTCTGCTGCGGAGCCTGATCAGGGGCAAGAGATAGTTGAACAGTGTGAAGACCGCGACAGAGTCACAACGACGATCCTGGAAAGTTAATCAAGAAGACTCTTCAAAGTCTGATAACTGGAAAGTATGTATAGACCCCAGGAGTTCGATCTCCGTGAAGTACGGACGAGTTGGGAATACAAGATGATGGAGCAGAAAAGTCCAGAAGAGTCTGGGAGTTCTTAAAAGTGGAAAGTCAACACTGTGGGTGGATGATGGATACCAGTGTTCGACGAGTTGGCCAACATCCCTGTCAAACAAGCTATGTCTCCCAAGAGGATTGAGAGTGTGATTTCCCCGACAGAGTCGAGATCAGTGTCTCCTTAGCAAGCCTGAAGGTTGTCACGTCCCCGGTGGGAGTGTCAGGGGCAGATGTTTCCCAGGATGAAAGACGTTTCCCCAACCCGTTTTGAAGCTATCAGAGTTATTTTCCCAGCAGATCTAAAGATTGCTTCTCCCCAGCAGGCCCGTGCTTGCAGATTTACCCAGTTGAGAATCCCCGCCGAGCGCCTGGCATTTATTTTCCCCGGGAGCACCCCAGTGGAGTTTATCAGTAGATTGCTTGTATGTTTCCCAACAATTGGTTTGTGATGCTGTTATCTCCAGTTTGGCCTTGAGTGCGTATCCCCAGTAGGTCTGGGAATTCGTCTCCAGTATGATATGACGTGTTATCATCCCCAACAGAGTTGTTATTCTCACCACTATGGTTGTTCTCCCCACTTTGGTTGTTCTCCTCAACAGAATGGTGTGGTTTTTTCTCAGCAAGTTCCCCGAGTGGAGCGGGTTTCAGTGAAATACATCTCCAGCAGTAATTCTCCTACATATGGATTGGTTGGGTCGTCCCTAGTAGGGTAGAATTATTCACTCCAGCAGAGTTCATCCTACCAGTGGATTGGACGAGTTCCTATAGTAGACTGATATTTGCATCCCCGGCTGAGTTGATTCTACCTATAGTCGGCATGGGTCACCCCAGTGGAATAACAGATATTCTCCAAGCAGAGTTTATCCTATCCGAGGATTGGTTGGGTCTTCTTCCCAGTGAAGTCGCTTTGCTATTCCCCAAGCAGAGTTCCCCGCAGAGTTTCCTCAGTCAGAGTGTCCCCACAGAGTTGGAATGTCTGATCTTTTTGGCTCCCTAGCCAGGGTTCATTTGCATTTTGCATGTAGTGATCATTGCATCTTCAAAAATCGCGTAGCATTTCCATTCCTAAATGGAGCATTACGCTATAAAAAAAAATTCAAACATATGCATTCATGTGTTCGAAACCCCATCAGACCGTATCCCCTGCAGAGACGGATTATTGTTCAACCTGTACAACGCATTTGCTACAGTTGCTCCAGTCAGCATTTGGTGTCCCCACAGAGGTTTATTTCCTCACCTGTTGGTGACAGAAAGTTTGTTTCTCCCCAGTGAGACCCCCTGCAAGTGTTCAGCCTAGCCCTGTCGTCTTGAGAATGTCAGTATACCCCGTCAGCACCCGCGTGTGTTTGTTCCTTTGGTGTCGGTAAACACCATCTTTCGGTGATTTCCAGTCATGCGTAAGTGTCTGGTCTTCTTTGGTGTCGGTAAACACCATCTTTCGGTGATTTCCAGTCATGCGTAAGTGTCTGGTCTTCTTTGGTGTCGGTAAACACCATCTTTCGGTGATTTCCAGTCATGCGTAAGTGTCTGGTCTTCTTTGGTGTCGGTAAACACCATCTTTCGGTGATTTCCAGTCATGCGTAAGTGTCTGGTCTTCTTTGGTGTCGGTAAACACCATCTTTCGGTGATTTCCAGTCATGCGTAAGTGTCTGGTCTTCTTTGGTGTCGGTAAACACCATCTTTCGGTGATTTCCAGTCATGCGTAAGTGTCTGGTCTTCTTTGGTGTCGGTAAACACCATCTTTCGGTGATTTCCAGTCATGCGTAAGTGTCTGGTCTTCTTTGGTGTCGGTAAACACCATCTTTCGGTGATTTCCAGTCATGCGTAAGTGTCTGGTCTTCTTTGGTGTCGGTAAACACCATCTTCCGGTGATTTCCAGTCATGCGTAAGTGTCTGGTCTTCTTTGGTGTCGGTAAACACCATCTTTCGGTGATTTCCAGTCATGCGTAAGTGTCTGGTTTTCCTTTGATGTCTGTAAACATCATCTTTCGATGTTCGTAACATCGTTATCCCTTCCCTAGTGAAGGTTTCTCCTCTCCGTTGGTGTCGATAAACGTCGAGTTTTTCCTATTCATCCGATGATGTCTAGTTGTACCATTCCTCATGTGGATTCTCCTCTCCGTTGGTGTCGATAAACGTCGAGTTTTTCCTATTCGTCCTATGACGTCTAGTTGTACCCTCCCCATGTGGATTTACCTCTCCGTTGGTTTCGATAAACGTTGAGTTTTTCCCAGTCGTCCGTTGACGTCTGGTTGTTTTTCTCTTATTCCCATTCATCTGTAAATGTCTGGTCGATCTTTTTGGTGTCTGTAAACATCATCCTTCGATGTCTGTAAACGTCGAGTTTTCTCCCATTCATCCGTTGATGTCTGGTCGAGCCTTCCCATTCATCTGTAAATGTCTGGTTGATCCTTTTGGTGTCTGTAAACATCATCTTTCGATGTCTGTAAACGTCGAGTTTTTCCTGGTCGTCCCCAGTTGTTTACCTCTCCGTTGGTCTTGGTAAACGTTGAGTTTTTCCCATGTCGTCCGTTGACGTATGGTTGTACCTCTTCCAGTCATTCATTAATGTCTGGTTACCTCTCCGTTGGTTTCGATAAACGTCGAGTTTTTCCTGGTCGTCCCCAGTTGTTTACCTCTCCGTTGGTCTTGGTAAACGTTGAGTTTTTCCCATGTCGTCCGTTGACGTATGGTTGTATTCCTCCCAGTCATTCATAATGTCTGGTTACCTCTCCGTTGGTTCCGATAAACGTTGAGTTTTTCCTAGTTGTCCGTCGGCAGCTAGTTGTGATTTTCTTTTCCCATTCATCGTCGTTGCGATGTCTGGATGTGGTTGTACCCTTTGAAAACAAAAACCAAAAAATACACAGTAATAAGAATCAAACCCCAGTGGACGTTTCCATTGGTGGATTCCAGTCGGTGCAAATTTCTACGGTTCTTTAGTATTCAATCCCTGTTTACCCTGAAAGTCTGACAGCCATTGCTATCATCCATTCGGGTTCCCAGCTGATTGAATAGGGGCAGCTGTAGCACCTCAAATTTGCACCTATCATTATACATACCATCTCATATTAGGTCATAGCATATCATGATCATTTGCATTGTCCCCAGTTGCCTCAAGAGCAAGCAAGCAAGAATTAGGTCAAACTGATCAGGAGATCAGTCAACCAATCAAGCAAGGGTGTTTCTCAAGGAATCAAGGTCCTAGGGTTTGCCCATCAAGTTCACATGACTTGGAGGTCTTTCTGAAGTGTTCAAGTCAAAGGTTGAAGCCTCAGAGGTCAGCAGTCAATGCACAACCAGGTCAAAACCCTAAACAGTCAACAATCAGTCAAAGCAGTGGATGGTGGCCATTCTTGTAGAATTTGGGCACCATGGTCAATAATCAAGAGTTCAAACAACTTGAGACATCATTTGAAGTCAAGTTCTCAAGGAATTAGGGTTTGGAATTCATCAGAAGAAGTTCAATCATTCAAAACCCTAGAAAAGTCAACAGACAGTCAAACTTGGTCAACAGTTGATTTAATCAGTGATTTGATGGATGGAAATGGTTTGAAGAGGCTTATTCATGTCCTAATAGGTCTTATATGTCATGGCAATCAACATCATTGAAGAATTTCAAGCCAATCAGAAATTTTCCAGAAATAGAAAGTGGACCTGTAATTTCAACTGCCAAAAATGGAAACTTCTTGATCTTAAACTTGCATCATGATACAAGCTTCAAATGAATTTTTGCCCAACATGAAAGTTGAAGATCTTGTCTTCCCATTTTCAAAAAGTCCAAGAACTCTCAAATCCCATGTGCGGTTGTCAAGATATGATCAAATCATTTTCACCAATTTTTGAACTTCAAAGAGCCATATCTCTCAAACCATAAGGCCAAATTTGGTGGGTTTTTTCCTACAAGCCACATTTTTCATCCTCTTTCCAAAAATATAAATTTCATGACCTAAAACCCTACCATTCAAAATGGCATTTTTGGACCTTTTTCATTTAAATTCAAAGTTTGACCAAACTTTGACTTTTTGATTTATGGACCTTTTCATCATTTTGCCAATTGGGAAAGGTTTCATATCACATTTGTGACTTGTCTCAAACCTTAAACCATGATCATTTCATCATTACACCACCATTTTGGACCAAAAAGCAAAGTGGGCAAATTGTACAATTGGTCATTAAGTAAAAGCAAGGTACAACAATTCTGCAGCATACCAAAAGCAGCAATTGGCATGGTCATTTGCAGCATGCTCAGGCCCAAATTCGTGCAGATAAACACACCTCCACTTCCATTTGCTCACATTTAGCAATTTGCAAAATGCATCATTACACACAAAACCAGCTTACCCTTTGATTAAGTGATGTTAAACAGGTGATATATAAATGTTTTTCTGTCCAAACAAACCCTAGTTTTTGACAGCCACCATACAGAAAACACATCACTCTCCCATTGTGCATTTTGGCAAGAACGAAATTTCTGAGAAAACCCTCAAAGGCCACAAGGAACCTTTGCCTCCTTCATCACTTGGACCATCTTGTGGAGCTTTTAGAACCATCCTTTACCAACTGGAACACCATTTTTAGCACTGCATTTCCAAGCTATCAACAATGGTGAATTCGAGATTGGGAAGTTCCATGCGCCTGTGAGCCAAACCACTCCAAGATTCCATCATTGTAGAGCATAAAGGGCATCTGTTTCAAGCTTATTCCATCAATACACAACTGTTGCTACAATTTCTTCAAAACCAAGTAAGTAATCGACCTCCCTCATATGCCTTGCTATGTTATGTTTATGAAAGGTCTTGGTATGCTAGTTTCAATGCAATTTGTTTCGAATGAAATGGTTGTGACATGAGGGAGAAATCTGAGTTTTCATTTTTGCATCCAAATCTATTTTCCATCGATTTACTCATTTGTTGTGGGTTCAGTGACAACCGTGGTTGGATTCTTGTTATTTAAGGTTTGTTAATGATATTGCTGTGCTTAATTTGCTGTTCTGGGCATGTCCAATTTTTCGAGTTCATAGTGATGATGAATATCCTGTTGTGTTAAACTCTATCATTTCCAGAAAAATCCCCTTGATTCTGTTTGTTTTGTTGTTAGATGATGTTACATAATGATGTTTGTTTCATAGTCATGTTTGATTGAGGATGCTGGTAATGATTATTGTTCATGTGGATGGATGTTGCTGTTTGAAAATGAATACATGTGTGCTGCTTCCTTAAACCCTTGTATGTTTTTTCCAGAAATCCAATCTTGCATGCTGGCTGTTATTGTTACATGTTGCACGAACCTTATGAGTGTGATGCCATGATATTTGTATGATGATGAATTTGGCTTGATGATAAATATTGAATGATGCTTAACCATGCTGCTAAAACCATGCTGCATTTTTGAAATCCCATGAGCATTGTCCTGAAATCCATGTATACATGCGTGCTGTTGTTTGGTTGCAGTAGGAACATTACCCATACCATGCTGTTGCTTAATGTTTGTTTATAATGCTTACATGATGATGGTTGATGTTGCATTGCTGGCCAAACCCTAAACTGCATGTGAACCCAGGATTTATGCATATGTTTGACTGTTGTTGCTATTGTGTTGTTTTGAAAAACTCTAAGACTAATTTCCAGAAATTTTCCTGCTGTTTGCTTGATGTCTATGTATGATGAGCACATGATGATGGTGATGAATGCTGTTGTTGCTTGAGCCTGCCATGCCCAGATTTCTCCCTTGATTAATGCTTGTTTTGCTGTTGGCTGATGCTGTTTAAATAATGCTGTTACATTGTTTGTTTTGATTGTTGATGTTGGTTACGGTTGATGCTTGGATGGTGAACCATTGAATGTTAATGCCCTGCTGCTGTTTTGAACTTCCCCAGGAAAAACCATGTGAATTGTGTTGCATACTGTTGTCTGGTGGTTATGTGAACATTACATGAATGATATGCTGTTGTGTGATGGTTGTTTTTTTGTTTGGTGAAGCTGAACCATGATACAATTATTATATTTAAACAGCAAATGTGTCACACATCTCCCTCAAATAATCATACTTCTCAAAAGATTACAGTCAGACAAAAGAGACCCAGTCAAGAGGTGGAACCTCTTCCTCCATGGTTCTATGCAGACTAAGTCTTTCCTTGACCACTTCCTTGGTCATGAAAGCGGGAAACAACTGCCCACTAACTTTACAATCCAGACCCAAGAGAGCCCCTATAAACACCAATTCACAAAGGGAGGGAAGGGGGATGATTACATCCAAAAAGCATATCGCTTATAGACTCTAAGTCATACACATTATGCACTACTCAAAGAGCACCACACTCATTACCATCGTAACATACACGACTAACCTAACTGCCCTCCTGCAACCTAATTACGCCGACCACTAATAGGGCATTTCACCTCACATGAGCTAGTCACTTAAATAGTCTCAAAAACCAACGCACAGGGCTTCTCGACTCCATGAGCAAGCCCTCGCTACCAAAATGTGTTATATACCTACAAAGGCCTCAGGGTCTCCCAACCCTTGCAAGTGGAACCCGCGCACCTGCACTTTTTGACCAATATAAAGTTCTTTTAGATTAGGTCTTATGAAATCAACTTGTATTGATCTATTGAGACATATTATTGGTATTTGTATTATTGACCAAACTTGATATTTTAGTATTTTATTTAGTTAATCTCGTGTTTAAAGCTTTTTATGCATTGTTGAACTCATGAACCAAACATAATTTTGCATGGATTACTGAACCTAGCTCTATGAACTTGAACCAGATTAATTGTTCAACTTTGTAATTGATTTAGGATTGAATAATTATAAGTTGTGACATAAGGTTTAATGCACAAATTTAGTTTGCTTTAACTCCAAACTGACCTAAGGTATTAGGGATTTGTAGTGTAAAATATTGAGTTATACACCAAGGAATTAGGTATAATGGTTTTGTTATATCTTTGTAATTTCTGAGAACTCAATATAAGACACATAAGCACCTTCATCAACATTGATATACAAGGGATTCAAAATGAAATATGATGCTCTTTTTATCTAATTACTTCTAGTATGTTATTTATTTTTCTACTCAAAACAAATATTGTGAAACCCTAAGTTTTACATTTTTAATGCACTTTACAATTGCTTTGTTAAAATAGAACTATCCATGTGGAGACAAATTTTTACTCCTTGGGAAAAAGTTTAGTACAATTGCTAAAGGTCTATCAGTGTCTATGAGGAAGCCTTATCAAGCCTCATTAGATAGAAGATGTCAAGTCCCATATGAACTTATGAATCATAAATCGATCAAGCAAGGGATCTTGGATGTTCAAAATTATAAAATAAAGGAAGTGTGAAAGCTCGTATTGTTTATGTCGAGTGGTATATATTATAAAGGTATAAGATTAATAAGCTAACTGGGAAGGACCGTATAATATAATTATCAGTACGAATAGTGGTCCCTACACTTTAGAGACTCTGACCTAGTACTTCATCCAGAGGACATAAAACGCTGCAAAATTTTGATGATATTGCATTTAAGTATTCCAAATTATGTCCAAAGATTGTAATTCCTCACAATCATATGTAATACATTGATATGAATAATACAATGTTCTTTTTAGAGTTATGATTTGATTTCCATTTAAATAAATCAAGAAGAAAAGAAATTATGGAACACTAAGCCATAGTTGGCTCACCCACTCTCAGTAGCTATCCACACCAGAGCATAGCAATGAAGCCCGAGATTTTTCAAACCCGAACTAGGCTCAAACCTGGGGGCAGGGAAGAGGACCTAACCTTTATCCTGGAATGGTCTTCGAAAACTTTTAAGCTTACACTAGTTTTTAACAAAGGATGGGTAAATATTAATAAGCCATGGAGGTGAATAAAGCGATGGAAGAGAATCACAGGCGAAAAAGTGATGAAAAAAATTGAAAGAGAATAAAGTGATTAAACAAAATTACAGGAGGATAAATAACAAACACGTAGTAAAATGCATAAGGAAATTCAACATATTAGGCAAAGAGAAACAGATGATTTACTATCAACTGATAATTTGTTCAAGTCAAATTACAAAAGCCTATATGGCATACAAGATTATAAAATTATTCCATCTCCTCTCCAAGTTCCCCGCCTTATTTATCACTAATAATATCTCAATCAGCAACCTTCCTTCATGGGATCGTTTTCTGTCAAGGAATCTAAATTCCTGGACACAACACCTTAGCTTGGTTGCAGGAATTTTCGAAAGCACCAAAGATTCCCTTTATACCTTTCATAACTCGGGAAGAAGACTCCTTGTCGTACCTCAAAAAATGAGAACACGATGCTCACGGGGTGGACTTAACAGAGTCTCCCATGAACTTTATTTATTCCCAAAGAGGCAAAGGGAAGATATCGATAAAAACTCTAAAAGAACGAGTAAGATATTGGTCATCGCGACAAAAGCAGGGTTCAGGAGTCGATTATCCAAGGGAAAGATATTAGCATCCCTCACGTTCGTTGTCCTCAACAGGAAACGTTTGGTTAGATATGCGTGTTAGTGTTAGCCTAGGAATGTGTGCCTTCTCGGGTTATTAAAAGGAAAGAATAGGACAAAAGGTTATTTTTTATTGGGGTGCCTGATGAGACTTTGAATCTCGCTCCTATGTATCTCCGAGTGCGAGGAGAACTCAAGGCTACGTGGTTCTGGGTAGAAAAATGTTTGTTTATTGGTCAAGTTTAGCGAAAGTTGTTTTTTCTTAATCGACGGAAAAATATTACTTTACCTAAAACAGGTGAGGAGAGGACGTTTGCATCACATTGAATGGATTTACAATCAAGATTCACAAGAAAATACCACTTATCTCAACTCACACGATTGTTGATGAAGAATTGTTTTTGCATCGTCTCAAGATAAAATACCTTTCGTATGTGAAATGGGTTTGAAAGATCATCGCACGACAGCGAGAAAATAGTTTTATGTGTTTGAAGTATTGTCGGTGATGATGAGAGTTCAAACGGGCGAGAACTACATCTCTTTTCCCAATTCTCGGGAGCTTGTGGACTACACCATATTCCTTTTTCATGTGACTTATGAAAAGAGTTTTTATATTTTTAGATGTTTTGAAATTTTGATTGAGAAAATGCTCTCGACAGTGATCGAGGTTTATTATGCGTTGTGGAATTGATTGAAATATGATGAGTTCTTGGATTGGCAAGAATTACATCTCGGATCCTAACTCTCAGGAGCTCATGGACTACACCCCATTCATTTTCATTCAATTCATTGAAAAACGTTAAACAATGATTAAGTGTTTTTTTTTCTTGAAAAAAGAAAATTGGCATTGGATTAAGCTTTTTATTTGTTGAGAATGGATTATGAAAATGATTAAATTGATGGTTTGATGTGAGAAAATGGCTCGCCATTAGATCATTTTTTAATTATTTGTTCTTCTTTTGAAAAGGTTGGTTTTAGTCTTGTGTTAGAAATTTACTAAACAACAAAAAAATCAAGACAATAAGGCGATAAAATTATTATACATAATAGGGATGGGGGTACATTTTGTCGAATGGGGGTATAATAAAGAAAGTAAGAGAAAACCCATAAAACAAGTAAACGTAAACAACAAGGCCTCATTGTAAGAAGGCAAAAGATCAAGCAAAAATATATGAGACGGTAGCATACACTGTAGCACCTCAAATTTGCACCTATCATTATACATACCATCTCATATTAGGTCATAGCATATCATGATCATTTGCATTGTCCCCAGTTGCCTCAAGAGCAAGCAAGCAAGAATTAGGTCAAACTGATCAGGAGATCAGTCAACCAATCAAGCAAGGGTGTTTCTCAAGGAATCAAGGTCCTAGGGTTTGCCCATCAAGTTCACATGACTTGGAGGTCTTTCTGAAGTGTTCAAGTCAAAGGTTGAAGCCTCAGAGGTCAGCAGTCAATGCACAACCAGGTCAAAACCCTAAACAGTCAACAATCAGTCAAAGCAGTGGATGGTGGCCATTCTTGTAGAATTTGGGCACCATGGTCAATAATCAAGAGTTCAAACAACTTGAGACATCATTTGAAGTCAAGTTCTCAAGGAATTAGGGTTTGGAATTCATCAGAAGAAGTTCAATCATTCAAAACCCTAGAAAAGTCAACAGACAGTCAAACTTGGTCAACAGTTGATTTAATCAGTGATTTGATGGATGGAAATGGTTTGAAGAGGCTTATTCATGTCCTAATAGGTCTTATATGTCATGGCAATCAACATCATTGAAGAATTTCAAGCCAATCAGAAATTTTCCAGAAATAGAAAGTGGACCTGTAATTTCAACTGCCAAAAATGGAAACTTCTTGATCTTAAACTTGCATCATGATACAAGCTTCAAATGAATTTTTGCCCAACATGAAAGTTGAAGATCTTGTCTTCCCATTTTCAAAAAGTCCAAGAACTCTCAAATCCCATGTGCGGTTGTCAAGATATGATCAAATCATTTTCACCAATTTTTGAACTTCAAAGAGCCATATCTCTCAAACCATAAGGCCAAATTTGGTGGGGTTTTTTCCTACAAGCCACATTTTTCATCCTCTTTCCAAAAATATAAATTTCATGACCTAAAACCCTACCATTCAAAATGGCATTTTTGGACCTTTTTCATTTAAATTCAAAGTTTGACCAAACTTTGACTTTTTGATTTATGGACCTTTTCATCATTTTGCCAATTGGGAAAGGTTTCATATCACATTTGTGACTTGTCTCAAACCTTAAACCATGATCATTTCATCATTACACCACCATTTTGGACCAAAAAGCAAAGTGGGCAAATTGTACAATTGGTCATTAAGTAAAAGCAAGGTACAACAATTCTGCAGCATACCAAAAGCAGCAATTGGCATGGTCATTTGCAGCATGCTCAGGCCCAAATTCGTGCAGATAAACACACCTCCACTTCCATTTGCTCACATTTAGCAATTTGCAAAATGCATCATTACACACAAAACCAGCTTACCCTTTGATTAAGTGATGTTAAACAGGTGATATATAAATGTTTTTCTGTCCAAACAAACCCTAGTTTTTGACAGCCACCATACAGAAAACACATCACTCTCCCATTGTGCATTTTGGCAAGAACGAAATTTCTGAGAAAACCCTCAAAGGCCACAAGGAACCTTTGCCTCCTTCATCACTTGGACCATCTTGTGGAGCTTTTAGAACCATCCTTTACCAACTGGAACACCATTTTTAGCACTGCATTTCCAAGCTATCAACAATGGTGAATTCGAGATTGGGAAGTTCCATGCGCCTTTGAGCCAAACCACTCCAAGATTCCATCATTGTAGAGCATAAAGGGCATCTGTTTCAAGCTTATTCCATCAATACACAACTGTTGCTACAATTTCTTCAAAACCAAGTAAGTAATCGACCTCCCTCATATGCCTTGCTATGTTATGTTTATGAAAGGTCTTGGTATGCTAGTTTCAATGCAATTTGTTTCGAATGAAATGGTTGTGACATGAGGGAGAAATCTGAGTTTTCATTTTTGCATCCAAATCTATTTTCCATCGATTTACTCATTTGTTGTGGGTTCAGTGACAACCGTGGTTGGATTCTTGTTATTTAAGGTTTGTTAATGATATTGCTGTGCTTAATTTGCTGTTCTGGGCATGTCCAATTTTTCGAGTTCATAGTGATGATGAATATCCTGTTGTGTTAAACTCTATCATTTCTAGAAAAATCCCCTTGATTCTGTTTGTTTTGTTGTTAGATGATGTTACATAATGATGTTTGTTTCATAGTCATGTTTGATTGAGGATGCTGGTAATGATTATTGTTCATGTGGATGGATGTTGCTGTTTGAAAATGAATACATGTGTGCTGCTTCCTTAAACCCTTGTATGTTTTTTCCAGAAATCCAATCTTGCATGCTGGCTGTTATTGTTACATGTTGCACGAACCTTATGAGTGTGATGCCATGATATTTGTATGATGATGAATTTGGCTTGATGATAAATATTGAATGATGCTTAACCATGCTGCATTTTTGAAATCCCATGAGCATTGTCCTGAAATCCATGTATACATGCGTGCTGTTGTTTGGTTGCAGTAGGAACATTACCCATACCATGCTGTTGCTTAATGTTTGTTTATAATGCTTACATGATGATGGTTGATGTTGCATTGCTGGCCAAACCCTAAACTGCATGTGAACCCAGGATTTATGCATATGTTTGACTGTTGTTGCTATTGTGTTGTTTTGAAAAACTCTAAGACTAATTTCCAGAAATTTTCCTGCTGTTTGCTTGATGTCTATGTATGATGAGCACATGATGATGGTGATGAATGCTGTTGTTGCTTGAGCTTGCCATGCCCAGATTTCTCCCTTGATTAATGCTTGTTTTGCTGTTGGCTGATGCTGTTTAAATAATGCTTACATTGTTTGTTTTGATTGTTGATGTTGGTTACGGTTGATGCTTGGATGGTGAACCATTGAATGTTAATGCCCTGCTGCTGTTTTGAACTTCCCCAGGAAAAACCATGTGAATTGTGTTGCATACTGTTGTCTGGTGGTTATGTGAACATTACATGAATGATATGCTGTTGTGTGATGGTTGTTTTTTTGTTTGGTGAAGCTGAACCATGAGCCTTGCTGTGTTAGAAACCCCTAGGGTTTTAGAAGCTCAAAAAAATTAAGTTGGTTGGCTCATTACTGTTTTATTGGCTGAGAGCCAATCAAAACATTTCGTTTTGCCTTGCCAAAACGCAGAGTTTTAATTAGTGAGCTCAGAATTACACAAATGCCACCGTTGACTTCATGTTGACCCCATATGCCATGCATTTTGTTTATGCTTGTCTCCATGTTTCGTCCAACTTCAATAAATTATTTATCATTCAATTTAATTCAAAAAAATCCTGAAATTTTTTCCATCATGATCACAATTGAGTCTAGTATTTTATGGTGAATTTTAATTAATTTTCCATGTTCTGGATTTTAAATGATAAATGATTTTTCAACATGTATGCATAAATGATACATTGTGCCATTTCAATTGTGAAATACTCATGTTATATCCAATGCCTTTGAAATTTTTTGGTGAAACTAGACACATTGACCTTCATTTCCATATAAAGTTTGTGCATTTATCATTTGTGGATTGAGAGTTATGATTTTCTGAAGTTATGTGTTGAATTTGGTGCTATACCATGATCATGCATTTTCCCAATTTTTGTTCACATGCTTCCTCTTATCCAATTGACCCCAAATTTTGCAAGAGTCATCTATCACATGTCTAGTTCATGTTTGAATTTTCTTGGAATTAATCTTGCTGTTTTCCATTTGATTGAGAATTTTCTTCCATGCTTAGTCATTTGTTGACTTTTTGTGCTATGCCTTGCCAAATCTTTTGTGAAATTCTCAAATCTTATTGTATGATCATGAAATTTCATATGTGATAACTAGACATCTCAAGCTTTGCATTGGTGTTAATCTCATTCATTTCTCATCTGTTTTCAATTTGATATGATTTTTTGAAGTTGACCCATGCTTGTTGACTTTTACCATGCTTACTTGAATTTGGTTTGACTTCATGATTTTACTTGACTGCCTTCCTCTCATCCAAATGCCATGAAATTTTACATGTATACCATGTTAGATGTTAGGATTGAGTATGATTTATTTGATGATTTTTGAAAATGTTTGGGTTGACTTTTGATGCAAGTCATTCTATTGACTTTTGTATGCTTTCCTTTGCCTTACTTTGACTTCAAATGTTCATGAATTGATCATAATGCATGATTTGAATGTGGGCCCAACTGTGATAGCTTCTCAAATGTTTTACCTTGACTTTGGTTGACTTTTACTTGCTGCTTTGACTTTTTCTTCCATCCTTGACCCTAGGCTAGTCCTAGTGGTCTTCTGTGCTTACAATTGAGCTATTGTTTCAGGTTGAGCACCAATGCCTCAAAGATCATTCAAATTTGATTGAGTTGAATTGTTTATCATGTGCTAACCCTTGTTTTGTAGGTTGACTCATGTAACTTGAGTCTTTGTACTTTGCACATTGGTCCCTCTGTGGTTGACTATTGGTTCATTTCCCTTTGATTTTGATTGTTGAGCTGTTTACTAATTGGTTTGACTTTTTCAGGTACTTTAGTTGCTTAAGTTCTCTGAACTTGCTTGCTTTGCTATTTAGCAATTGCTTTGAGGTATAAACCTTTCTTCTTCATGTAGTCTGGAGACCCGGGCTGTTATTTGACCGGGCAAACTGTCTGAAGTCCTCCTTAAGAGGCAATGCCTGTGTTTGTTTATATTTGTCCCAAGCAGGAAAAGTCCTTCAAGTAAGGCGATTGGTGGAAGGTAGGGATATGAAATTTATCCCCCACTATTCAGTGTGTCTTCTGTCTTGCTCACACCACTGTGTTGATGCACTTCAGATAAAAACCCAAGATCTTGTACAAAGTGTACAGTGTCAGAGTCTTCGAGTATAGAAGGGTTCCCACTTTCTGGACCCATGCTCATTTGTCTATTAGCTCTCCCTGGCCAGGGATAAGAGCTGTGAGGTCTCATCCTCACTTCATCCTTTCATCTGCTTCACCTTAGCCCCTCAATGGCAAGGTTAAGAGCAACACTTACCCTATTACAGTTGGCCCTAGTGCCTAACCTTTTGCTTGAGCCTCTTGTATGCATATAGAGTGTGCTTTGTGTGATTGCCTGTTTGCTTTGCCTCTTTAGGTTTAGCTTAGACTTGCCCTTGTGCAAGGTAGGTTGTGTGGCTTAACCCTTGTGTGAGCCATGATTAGAACTGTTCGGCCGAACTACGGCAACTCTGATTCTCATGTTCAGATGAGATACGTAGGCACGAGACGCGATGTCTTGCCGAGTTTTGACTAACTACTAACACTAATTCTCTTCTCTCGCCCTCGTTGCGATTGAGACCTTCTCTTCTCTCGCCCTCGTTGCGATTGAGACCTTCTCTTCTCTCGCCCTCGTTGCGATTGAGACCTCCCCTTTCTCTTGCCCTAGTTGCAATCGAGACTCTTGCTTCCTGTGCAAGCCTTGTCTAGGATAGGTTGGCCCCCGTGCCATTTAGCTAGAAACCTTAACTTAGGGTTGACTTTGCATGACAACATCTAGGCTCGAGTCGTAGTCTCCCTAGAGTTGTGTCTCCCTCTGTTATCTGGTTAGGCTAGATCCTTGTCCCTGCGTAGGGGAACTACATCGCCCTGATCTTCACACCAGATGAAGTATGTAGGCAGGAGATTGAGCTGATCTCTCCGGGCGCCCTTTTTCTTTTGTGTGTGTTGTCTGACCTTTGCTAGGCTCGAGTCCGTGACTCCTTAGCATTTGCTATCTGTCTGTTTGTGTGTGTTTGACAGTTGTAGGCTGAGTCCCCGACTCCCTATTTACTTGTTGTGTTGTTGCCTCTTTGCGTGTGTTTAGGTTCGGATGCTGACATAAGTCCAGTGATTGGCAGTCGGGCTCCACGTTTGCCTGTGTTTTGTTTGTTTGTGTGCGTGTTAGCCGAGCTACGAATGCTCTGATTCTTCTCTCGTCCGAGAAGATACGTATGCATAGGATGCGACATCCTAGCGAGCAGGTGTCGTCTCCCCAGTCCGAACTACTTGGACTCTGATGTCTATGTCTGATAGACTAAGTAGGCCCAGGACGCGACATCCTGCCGAGTCAGTTTCAGTCAGTCTCTTTTGTCTCTTTCAGCCAGTGTGTGTGAGTTTGAGCAGTGTTTAGCAACCATTTATCCTTCCTTTTGTGCGTGGATCCCGTAGAGTACTACGGATGCGTAGGGTGCCTAACACCTTCCCTTCGCATAACCGACTCCCGAACCCATCCTCTTTGGTCGCGAGACCATGTTCTTTCCTAGGTTTACTTCGAGCGTTTCCTTTCCCTCTTTTGGGATAAATAACGCACGGTGGCGGCTCTGTTGTTCTTGTTTTCCCGCCGGTTTTTCGCGCGATGCGACATACACGACATATGCATAACACACATTCACTGTAATTGAATCGATTGAAGTAAAGAAAAAGTGGAACGTGCACGGACCAAATTCATGATTCAAGGATGTGAATCAATGTCACATAATGAAAAGACGTGCAAGGCTACCGAAAATAGGGTTCAAGTTCGATTTAAGCGTAACGATGTTGGATCGTTGTATGCTATCATGAACCGGATGAATTGCTAATGTGAAATGTATCATCATAAAATGGGATGAAATGGGAATGAACTCAAAACACTCAACAATGAAATCGTAAAGTAAGGCTTGATGTATACAATGTTAAAGGAAAACAGTATCAAAATGTAATGAAGTAAACCTCATAATCGATATTAAAATAAGCGTATACAAATAAATGCATGCAAAATCATAAGTAATATGCTCAAAGCCAATTTATGTGTATCAACAATAAACAAAATATCGTATGCAAGGGTCATAACATGGTGAAATCAAATCAATGAATCAATCAAAATCTGGCTGCATAACAACACGAAAATGTCGAATTTGTGGATTTCAAATCTAATTTTAGGCAATGCACGAAGTAAAGTAAAACATCATCCATAATCATGCATATGCAATGTTCGATTTAACAAAGGTTATTACAGTATCTCTACATAATCAAAATCACAGAAGCCACCTAAATAAACATCAAAATGTAGCAAAATTGAAAATGAAAACACAATAAGTAAAAACAACAATAGAGTCGAGTAAACAAATAAGTCGAAAAGCCAACCGACATGAAAGGTGTTGTTACTGCGTTGCTCGGAAGCGTAAATGTGGAAGCATTTTTATTCGTGAACAATATGACTTCTAGCACCAAATTGGGAGATCTCCTCTTTTTTTCAACCAAAAAGACTCTAAGGCACACTCCACTCCACGTCCTATTCTAGTCAAACCACAAACACTTCAACTTAGTATGCTTCAAGTAGTGACCATTGGAACAAAGAATAACAACGTCTACAAATCAAAAATGAACGAATCAAAAGATATAAAAACTGGAAAGAAAATGTGTAGTGTTTAGAGGAGGAAGAATGTGTGTTGTTTTTGGAAATTGTGAGTTGTTGTGTTAGAGAAAAATGAGTGGTTCGTGGCTGTGAGAAAGGGGACTTCGCCGGAGAAGAACATTGGTGGTGGTTCGCGTGTAGTATGAAGATGAACCCTAGATGAAATATTATGATGGATAAAGAATGGTATATGAACCTATATGGAATGATGGATGCATAAGGTAATGGTGATCCACATGAAATGAAAATGAGGTTGACGACTCACCAGGGATAACAACATATCAACTAGGGGGTGAGAAAATAAATACAATATCGACTCGGGGGTCGAGAACAAATCAAGATAATAAATCAACTAGGGGGATGAAGAAACATAAAAATAAAATAACATCAACTCGGGTGGTTGGAAGATATTTAAAAAAACATCACCAACTTAGAGGTCGAGAAAACAAGGACGTGATGTTGACAACTCGTGGTTTGAAAAATGTAAGGACAATGATATTGACTCGGGGGTTAAGAAATATGACAAGATAACAACTCGGGGTTGAGGAAATAAAGATAATGACATCAACTTGGGGGTCGAGAATATGAAGACAAACATCGACTCGGGGGTCAAAAACAAATCAACTTGGGGGTTGAGGAAATAAATACAGTATCGACCTAGGGGTCGAGAACAAATCAAGAAAACATCAACTCAGGGGTTAACATACATTGATAGTCGGTTGTGAAAACATGCCAGAATGACTTCTTCAGGAGAAGATTTACTAGGGAAAGCTCTGCAAAGGAAAAGTTCTAACAAGACTTTTTAGGGTAACTTCTGCTTGAGGAGCAAAATTGGCATACATACTGGGGAACATTCATCATTAGAAAGTCATCGGAAATCATTCATTGGGGAAGCTCCAAATGGCGCTGGAATTTAAAAGACATAATTCCAGACATCGCTGGACCTTAAAATGAAATGTCAAACGAGATTGGACTTCGACCACAGAAATCAGTAAAATATACACCGACTTCAAACAAATTTTGCTAGGTGAGGATGAACTTTGACCGAAGGCATAAGTAAAATATATATTGATTTCAAACGGATTTTATGCATGCGAAAACCGAACTATGGTTTAAGGGCACCAAATCAAAATTGGACTTTGAGGTCAAGGGATATAGGATCAACAACATGACCTGGGTTAATGCAAAATGAGCGCAAAGTGCACTTCGGCTATGCATGATTTTAATTTTTTTCTATGTATTATATATGAATGATCAAGATATACAAATGCTGACGTTATGCAAACATGGAGTTTATAGAGGTTGTTTATGGAAGTTTTGATTCCTTAACACCAAAGACTCAACCAAGTATTCTGTCATAGATGTAATCCAAAGGAAAACTCTATAAAGCTTGACAATTATAACTGGACAAGGTCCTTTTGGAGGATTGACGGGTTAATAGCATGATTTCCGGACACTCATTTCGAACTTATTAGTTTGTTGATGTTGTAGCGGTAAATTCATGACCATTAAGCTATGAATAAAACTTAACATCCATAAAACTAGAGTCGCCACCGCGCTTTTATTGTTTCAAAAGGAAAAGGGAAAAGTACGAACAAAACCCAAAGATAAGAAGTTTTCAAATCAAAACTAATAAAATGCCAGAGATTACAAGTAAGGGGGTTGGTTACACAGAGGGAAGGTGTTAGCACCCAAAGTGTCCTAGGTACTCCTAGGGAGCCTTTTTTTATGTGCGTATGTGCTTTTGGTATAAAAGATGTTTGAGAAAAATAGAGTGTGGGGATGAGAAAAGAATTCATTGATTATATTTTTGTGTTTGACAAGACCTTCAGACTTGTGCCTACTTACCAACATAAAAATGAGGGATCAAAATCTCATAGTTCGTGGTATCAATTTCAAAATGAGTGGATTGTTTTTAATCAAAAATTTAAATTAAAAGAGGCACAAAGGGCCCAAAAGTTTGAATGGATGTTAGTTCTTTTTGTCTTTTGAAATTTTAAGTCAATATTGTTAAGTTTATTTACATGTTTTGATTAAGAAAAGAGTTTTAAAATACAATGGCATAAGGCCAAGGTTTCTAATTTGCAATAAAGTCTAAGTTTTTAAATCACAAGTAAAGAAAGTTTTTGAAAAGGGGGAGAGATTTTTAAATTTAAGAAGTGGGAGGAGATGAAGAGACTAATCCTAAGTATAAAATTAAAAGTTAAGAGTTGAAAAGATCTTACCAATGGGATTCAATCCAACAGACAAGAATGTCATATAGAAAACCCACTTTTCCTTTGGACTTTGAATCAAGCAATAATCAGCAAGCAATTAGCTATATCAGACATCATGAATATCAAGGCATCAAATAAAGATAGCCACATCCAAGCACGCAATTCCCACAGCTAGCAGTCGTCTTTGTCTTATCATGTATCAGATGAAATACTCCTTGATTAACTCAGAATAAGACATTAGACACAAGATTAAAATAGCAGTTACATCAAGACCATGTGGCAGATGAAATCAAGTGAATCGAAATACTTGTATCCGATGAAAACCCAAATCATAATAACCTGGTCACAGAAATGTTGGCATTGGCCAAGTCCTTTTTGCATATGGAATGTTGCCTAATTCTAAGTCCAAAAGCTCAGATCAAACCCAACAGTCCACCAAACATTTTTTAGGTTTTTTGTTGTTGATTAAGTATTTTAAGGTCCTAAGACCACAAACACAAACAAAATACACAAACAAATATATACAATCACAATATATGGCTCAAATGAGCAAAGTGAAAATGACATAAACATAAATAAATTAAATGCTATGTAAATGAAAATGAATGGTGAATGACTTATAATTAAATTGCATAAAGATAAATGACTTGAAAATAAAGCAATATTAATACAAGTTAGTCAAATGTTAGTTGATTAGATGTTAGTGATGTTTTGCTTTTCAATTGATTAAGTCATTCTTTGGAGAACCCTCAATAATCTATTCACAAGCATGGATCCTTGAACCAAGACATATTCCAAAGGAAGGAAAAAAGGCCAAGTTTCCACACAATATCATGAAAGATGGGAGACTTACAATCTCACTTACTAGAATGATATGCCTTTAGGGTCAAATTTAGCTCTATGTTAAGCAATCATAATTGGACTTATGTAGAAGTCATAATTATCCAATAAAAAATTAGGTGCTAATGCATGTTAGAGATTTGGTATAATGAACCAAACTCCTAAACCATACCACACACTAAAAGAAAAAGATCAAAGGGTGGACCTATCTCATCCATACTTGTATTGGTTCATCCAACACAAGGTTATTGATGAACCAATTAGCCTTAGGATTTGGAGATTTCATTGGTCAATGGAAGGGATGAGAAAGAATAGGATTGAAGATGAAGAGGGAGGGGAGATGAGAGAAACACAAATTGGTCATGGGAGGAATTTTATCAAATTAAAATCATTCATTCTTTTTGGGAGATGAAATGTACATTTCATCAATCCCCTAAATCCAATGATTTTAACTTAACAAAAGTCAAATCAATCTTGACCAAGGCCCAAACACATAGTCAAACATCACAAGTCAATAAAAATGGCTCAACATAATTTCTATATAGTTAATCAATTAAAAATCAAATTAAAAATGCATTTAAATTCAATTTAATTTGGTCAAAACCTAAAATATCTTCAAAACACTAAATAAATGGCCAAGAGATTTATCCTAGGTCAAACAAGGTCAAAGGACCTTAGACAAAAAATTTCATGATTTTTGAAAAGTCATAAGTATTTTTAAACAATTAAAAATATGCACAAAAACAATTAATTCATAAAAAATATCAAAATTAATCCAAAAAAATAAATTTAATTCAGAAAATGATAGAGGAAAATATTTAAAGATTTTTGGTGGAAGTCCCATATTTTTTGGATTAAAAATGAAATTAATATGAATTAATTAAAATAAGTGGATTAAATGAAAAATCAGAAAATAGAAAAAAAAACAAGGGCCATCAGGTCTCCCTCATTAATTGAGGTGGCAGATATGATGGCCAAGTGTGCGCGTTCCATGATGCATTGCAGTCAACGCGTTGCAAACTTGGTATTTGAAACCAAAGACTAAGATTAAAACAATTTCAATGGATCTGATGGCTGAGAGGCGTGACAACGCACCACCGGAGCTAGGGTTTCAGTCTTCTTCTCCGGTAGACCTCACTGGACTGGTCCATCATCAACCATCACCAAAATGAAAAATAAGGACATGGATTTAAAGAAAAAAATGCTCAGGAGCTCGAATTTGGCCTCAATTTTCTCCAATTCCAAGTATATAAAAAGATACAGGGATTTGAATTTTGAGGATCATGAAATGAGTTGCTTCGATTTGACCTCAAAGTAACTCAATCTTCTGGCCTACATTGGTAGGACTTCAGCCAATCAAAAATCACATAGAATAGTGAAGAATTGAGGGAGAATCGAAGAGAAGAAAATTCTAGAAAATTATATTCAAGGGAGCTTCAACCTTGCTTGATCTTGATTCCAGTTGTGCTTGGCTTTGTTTCAGAAGCTTGTAGGAAGTGATTAAGATAAGAAAATGGCTTGGACTCTTAGAGTTTTAATCTCAAAACAGAATGAGATTTGAAGCTAGATTTTCAAATGAAAATCTTAAAGATTATCCTTTAATAGTGAGGTTTTGGATTGCAGGTTGAAAGCTTGGGTATGAGGTCCTTAATTCAGAGCAATGAGGGTCTTATTTATAGGCCATGAGATTCATTTCCACACACTTCCAAAAATTGCCAATTTTAGCAATTCACCTTGCATGCTTGCATGAGAGTGTGATAGGCCTATCAAGTGATGTATTCAGGTACAAAAATGAGTGAGAATCATGCTGAAATCATGTCATGTGACCATGCACTTGTGTTTGAAATGTGGAAGTGAAAATCATCCAAATGGTACCTCACATTGCACCCATGTACAAGTTTTTCAGTTTTTGGCCAAATAAGGTGATCTTGGACTTTTTGGAAAGGTGAGATCAAAGGGAACAACTTTAATGTTGAACACCTTTTCATTTTAAGCTTGTATCATGATGAATTTTGATGTAGAAGTTTGGGAAATCAAACATATTTGAAAATTTCCTAAGTACCAAGTCAAATGTTCACCTCTTCCACCTTGAATAACTTTTCCTATGGACTTCAAATGAAAAAATTCCCTTCATAAAAGTTTTATATCTTTCAAATCTCTTCAATTTGTGCACAAATTTGACCTCATTTGGATTTGGCATGAAGGAATTATGCATTTTAGAAGTTGAGGAAAATCACTTGTTCAATGGTAATGGTCCAAAGGGACCTATAATGTTTCCTCTTAGAACATGTATTTTCAAGTTGAATTTGAACTTCATCCAAACATAAAAGTTTAAGTGGACATCTTAAATGTGATCATGGAATTTGAATGTATTTCATATCATAAAAATTGAGTAAGTTATGGTCTTGGAAAGTTGACCTTCAACATAGGGTTCAGACAAAATGACCTATAATCGTTTACCATAAAAAATGACTATCCAAGAAAAAGTAGCTCTTTACCTCAACATTAAAATTGTTTTTAATGTCACATTGAGTAAATTTTCTCTTGGATTCATTTTCATATGACAAAAATCGTAGGATATAGGGTCTAGGGAACCCTAGTTTTGACCAGTTGACTTTCTCTAGTCAACTACCATGAACCATCTTGCTAGCTTGATATTATCTTGTCTTTTGGGACTCATGGAGGATCATACATGTTAAGATGATGTAATATGAAGTACAACTTGAAATATTTGATCAAATGTTGAAGAAACTTGTTGAGGAAGTCACACAAGATACTCAAATGAATTAGGGTTTCCAAGGCAAACAAGCTTCAAACTCTTGATGATTTCTTGATCAAAATGACATGTGAAGATCATGGGGATCCATATATGATGCCTAGAGCCAATGTGAACCATTTCTTGATTGAACTCCTTGCATTAAGGATCCCAAACCCTAGATGTGAGCTTGATATAGCATGGGTGAGCACACACACTACCTACAAAAGTAACAAACTATACATTGACATATTTTTGGTATTTTGTTTAGTAAATAATGAAAAAAAAAGTATGATACAATAAAAAGTGCTTGGTGATCTCTTCCAATGCAAACCTTGTGAATGAGAGGTAAGGAAAATACTAAGGTGTGATCCTAATGCTAATGCATATGATGAGATAGCATGAGGGATCTTAGGGTCAAAATTGGGGTCTTACAGAAGTGTGGCAGAGTTTGCTTAAGCAACTTGAAGGCATGAAGAGGATTTGCCCTCTGTGCCTCATCTTTCCCCAGTTTATCTTTGAAGATGTTCACCTTAAATGGAATTTGGAAGCAACGTGTTATGATATAACCTCGAGATGACATGCCTTAATGTGTGAATCTTCGAAGCGGTTTGCCTTTGGCTAACCAATCCTTGGAATTATACACTTTTAATTGATCGTCCTTTGGAGGATTGGACTCATTGAGCTCTTTTTGGTGGCTCGCACTATTCTAAGTCTTGCAAATTTTCTTCTTGATTAACCACTCATGGGGTGATTGGCTCGGATCAATCGATTCTCAAAGTGATTTTCCTCTGACTGGACTTCTTTCACTTGATAAAGTTCCTTAATTGACTGCATATTGTTGGAATTTGTTTAATTCTAAGTGCTATCTTGCAAATAAAATTGTTCATTTAAAATGGTAATTGTAATGCAATACAAATGCAATTTTTTGAAATCAATCATTATTGAAATGATGGTGATATACAGTGAATGTGTCAATGATTAGAACATAATGTTGAACTATCCATTCATCGAGTGAAAGATGATGTGATCAATACAAATGATTATCAAAGATCTTTTCGAGTCAGGTTAACACGATGTTGCTCTAGTATGATTTCAAAACAATCCTTACCTCAATTACGTCTTTTAGGGTTTGTAACATGGCCTGGTTCACGACTTTTGAAAGAAAGGATATGAGGCTCAAATTTGATTTTAACCCACCCCTTCTTCTTGATGATCTTCAGTTCCTATGTTCAGTTAACTTTGACACACACATTCAACTACCAAGAAGGTTAGAAGGTGTGATGGTAAAAATGAGGATTCAAGATGAGAGTTTCTTGAAATGGAAGTCACCTTATTTTATTTTTTCTTTGATTTTATTGAGGATTTGATGACCTCTTTTGATTGATTCTCTTTACTTTGATCCCCGATTTTTGCATGGACCACTTCTTTGAAACTTCCAGTCCACCGTGATGCCCTAATTTTGCTTAAGTCGTCTTTTATAGTGTTCGACTTAACGGGTTTTTTCTCATTTTTTTATATTTTACTTTGTTGAAAGATTGTGACTGCCATGTTATTGGTGGATGAGGATCAACCAATATAATTTCTCTTTTCTTTTTCACGACTTCTTCGACACTTAATGATGTGTGTGAAGGATAACACGTGGTTAATCCTCATGTGTGATGTTTGTAGATGCACGGATTTGCTTGATGATTAAATGCACAATCAAACGCCCTGAACACAACTACCTTTCCCCTAGATAAGATTAAGGGTTTTTATTTCGAAAGAAACACCAACTTCTAGGCTCAAAGTGGTTGACTAGGGATGAATGTTTCATCTCTTTAATATTTGGGGAATAGAAACAATGTCTTACATCATCAACAAAGTTCATATTTGAAAGCATACCAAGCAAATTCAATTATTTTGTTTTCATCATCCTCCTTCAAATCTTTGCTAAAACAACAATGTGATAAAGGAAATGAGAGTAATTTCTAAGATACTAAGGCAACTAACACACACACACACACACACACACACACACACTTCAAAAAAATTTAAAACCTCCTTTTAACTAATAAAACACCTAAAAATGTTCTTAAGCCTTAGCCAATTGATTATACAATTGTCAACTTCATTAAAAGCTATTTTTTTAAACATCCTAATCGATTAGATCCTGAAGCTAATCGATTAGATGAAGCAAAATGGATTATATAATTGATTATGGCAGTGTCTTAATGATTGATAACAACTCTCTATCCAGAATTTTTAAAATGGACATAAATATCTGATTGTTGGTGGTCCATAATCGATTAGACTTAGGACCTAATTGTTAGACGATAGTACCTATCTAGAAGGGGGGTTGAATAGATCAGTTTTTGAAATTTAGCGTTTTTTAAAATGTTTTCAACGGTTACGAAAGCACCCTAGATTATAATCGTCTAAACAATATGTTAATGGAAAGATCGAATATGCGTGAAACCGAAAAGAATAACTACGATAAAGATAATCAACCACTATCTATATCAATCGATTAACTACCACAATCCTTGATATCGTTACCTCTAATAATGCATTAACACAATAAGAGAGCAAGTAAAATATTAATAGATTTGTGTGAGATTAATTTTATCCAACACTTGGAGAACATTCCACACCAAGTCTAAATTTCACTCAAATTGAATGTGCAGAATTTTACTCAGTTGCGATCAAAGTGATTTCACCAATTTATCAAATATATATTATTCACAACAATCAAGCAAGACTGATTCTACTATTAATTTCACACAAAACGTAATTAATGCAGAATTTAAAGAGTTAAGAGAAAGAGAGAATAACACCAGATTTGTTTAGGCAGTTCCCCTACCGTTCTCGCTTAGGGTACGTCTTCCCTCAATTCTAAATCTAGAATTGAGATATATTTATTATTAAGTTGCAAAGATGATACAAGAGAAGAAATGATCACCACCAATCAACCCCTAGTGTTGTTTCAGATCTTATTTGGTTATCTCCCCTTGATTCGAGTTGAACCAAATCCTTCAAGCGCTTCGAACAAATCTCCGGTTACAACTACCTTATTGCAAGAACTCCAAGTTCACCAAAATTTCAGCTCGGCTGATTTCGATCGCAAGTCGCTTGAACCCTAAGCTTTCTTTACAATCCTCTGGTTACCGTTACTTGTTTGACCGAACCCACTGTTCTTCAAACTTTTCACTCGGTTGAATCTATGAAGCAAAGATTAGTGCTAAAATCCCAAATTCTTGGAGGACAAAACCCCAATGGTTTTATTCAAGAAAACCCCACCCAAAGCCTCAATCCAAACTAATATTACACAATCCTATTTGGACGTTATCACCACAGTAATGCACAATGATCAACAAAAATTGTTATGTGTAATTGTTGAGAAATTCAATGGAGAATGAAGATGAAGAGCACTTTGGTGTATATCTTTCACTTTTCTTTTTATTTGTTGAAGAAGAGACTCTTGAATATTTATATGATGCATGGACAAAGTAACATACATAACAGAATCATTTTGCAAAAATGCACAACAGAAAATTGAGTGCCAACAACGACCAGTCGACCTGTGCACACAGTTGAGTCGACTCAAACAAGGTTTTTTCAGAGTTGAGTCGACTCATGACTCGACATGTTCAAACCCGAGAGTTACGCTCCAAGTCATGAGTCAACTCAAAATTCTTAAACTGTCAAAAATGAGTTTTTGATATTTTGGTCAACTCAAACCATTTTCTTATGAACCTAAGGTACCAATCATGATCAAGTGCATTATTCACATATATGAAATGTTCCTATATGCATGGACTCATTTCACTTATACTTTGAGAATGTTGGAGGATGAATGCATTTTATGATATGATGACACCGTCTAAAGCACACATTATGAGCAACTAAAAAGGTTTGACATCATTAAAATAAGGACAATGGATCTTTGCCCTCACATACTCCCCCTTTTTTATGATGGCAAACCTTGGCACAATCGCGTACTTTGATAGACATCCTCCCCCTGATTTTATGCATGCCTTCAAAAATTCTGCTATTATAAATCTGCTATTGTGTTTTCATTGCTTCTCCCCCTTTGACAACATAAAAAAGAAACACTGATACGGTCAATGGAAAACAAAGATATTCATAAGCACTTAGTCAACTACTTTGCAACAAATAGACATTAACAACCATGCACATAACATGAAGTCAATGTAAGAATTATAGGGATAAATATTGCACGGAGCAAAAGAAAATAAGTAAATAACATTGCCACATTTGTTTAGCATAAACTTTAAGACAAATAACTAAATACAGTAACATGCATAAAAAATATGATACCTAAGCAAGTTCAAGCATAATTGAAACATAGAAATTAATCAAAGTTAGATCAAACCATAAAATGAACATCAATAACTGCGTTACATAGAACACGTATATACATGCATAATTGATCATGATAGTTCAAATAGATAGGAACGATATTACCTCCAATGATGATAGACGGTGAGTGCCCTCACAAAGCCTGCACATATAAATCAAGGAATAGACATACATAGATATAGAGCAAGCATCATATATAAATTTAAAAGAGATCCGAGATATTGAGAACATCAAGTTCCCTCTGGATGTGGAAGAAAGGCTCTGTCGCAAGTGATTTTGCAAAAATATCGACAAGTTAATTTTTTCTATCAACGTGCTCGAAGACAACATCACCTTTCTCAACATGATCCCTAAGGAAGTGATGCTGAATTTCAATATGTTTAGTGCGCGAATGTAGTATAGGATTTTTGGTTAAATAAATAGCACTTGTGTTGTCACAAAAAATGGGAATACGTTCAAGTTGAACATTGAAGTCGAGTACTTGTTGTTTGAGCCACAAAATTTGAGCACAACAATTACCGGCTGCAATGTATTCCTCCTCGGCCGTTGACAAAGCAACTGAAACTTGCTTTTTGTTGTGCCAACTCACTAAGGAATTTGAATAAAAATGACAAGTGTCACTAGTGCTTTTTCTATCTGATTTGCAACCGGCAAAGTCGAAGTCAGAGTAGCCAACCAAAGAGCAATCACTTCCCTTAGAAAACCAAAACCCATACTTTGAAGTACCACAGAGGTATATAAGTATACGCTTTACGGCCTTTAAATGTGATTCTTGGGACATGATTGATACCTAGCACACATACATACACTAAACATAATATTTGGTCGAGATGCGGTAAGATAGAGGAGGGAACCGATCATACCTCTATACCTTTTTATGTCTACGACCTTACCATTTTCATCCCGATCCATATTAACCGCAAGAGGCATTAGAGTGTTGATTATTTTGGAGTTTACCATATCGAAGCGCTTGAGTAACTCATTGCAATACTTCGTTTGGCACACAAAAGTTCCTTCTTTAAGTTGCTTGATTTGAAGTCCGGGGAAGTAATTTAGCTCCCCCATCATGCTCATTTCAAATCCTCCATGCATCAACTTAGAGAATTCCTTGACCAAATTTATGTTAGTAGATCCAAAAATAATGTCATCTACATAAACTTGAACTAGAATAGAGTGTTTTCCTTGACGCTTAATAAAAATGGTTGTATCAACCTTCCCTATTGAGAATCCTTGTTCTAGTAGAAATTTTCTAAGACGCTCATACCATGCCATAAGGGCTTGTTTGAGAGCGTACAAAGCACGTTTAAGCTTATAAACATAGTTAGGATGCTCATAGTTTTCAAACCCGGGAGGTTGAGATACATAGACCTCTTCATTAATGTGACCGTTTAGGAAAGTGCTCTTAACATCCATTTGAAATAATTTGAAATTTTGAGAACAAGCATAGGCAAGCAAAAGGCGTATAGCCTTGAGTCGGGCAACCGGAGAATAAGTTTCCTCATAGTCTATTCTTTCCTCTTGGTTATACCCATGAGCACTTGTTGCGAGTTATAACTCTGTTTTCGTCTAACTTGTTCCTAAACGCCCATTTAGTACCGATTACTCGATGGACTCGCGGAGGGGGAACAAGATCCCACACCTTATTTCTTTTGAACTGATTAAGTTCCTCTTGCATCGCTAAAAACCAAGGTTCATTGAGTAATGCGTCTTTGAAGTTTTTAGGCTCAATTTGAGAGACGAAAGCGAAATGATAACAAAAGTTACTTATCTTTGATTGTGTGGTAACTCCCTTTGAGATATCTCGTAGAATATTATCAATGGGATGATCCTTAGAAGATTTCCATTCTAAAGGAAGATCATTGTTATTAATCAAATGATCCTCCTCTTTCTTTTCAGATATGTGATCCGGCTCTTCCTCAACTTTTTCCGGATGGGGTTCAACACTCTTTTCTTCTTGATCTTTTATTATGTCTTCCGAAGGAACACTTGCACCATCAACAATAATACCTTCTCCGACAATTTTCGGATAAGATTCATCGAATGACACATGCACGGATTCTTCAACAATAAGTAACCTTTTGTTATATACTCTATGTGCTTTACTAGATTGAGAGTATCCGAGAAAGATACCTTCATCGACTTTTGAGTCAAATTTACCAAGGTTTTCTTTACCATTGTTTAATACAAAGCATCTACATCCGAAGATATGAAGATGTGAAACATTAGGCTTCCTTCCCTTTAGCAATTCATAAGGGGTTTTATTTAGAATAGGACGAATGAGTATCCTATTCAATACATAACAAACTGTATTTATGGCATCGGCTCAAAAATATTTAGGAAGGTCGTTTTCATTGATCATAGTCCTTCCAAGCTCTTCTAAAATTCGGCTTTTACGCTCCACTACTCCATTTTGTTGTGGAGTTCTTGGAGCAAAAAAATTATGATCAATGACGTTTGTTTCGCAAAATTCCTCAAAGAGGTGGTTTTCAAATTCACCTCCATTATCACTTCGAATAGTAACTATGCTAGTGTTCAATTTATTTTGAGACATCTTGGCAAACTTTTCAAAAGCAGAAAAAGTGTCACTTTTACTTGCTAAGAAAATGGTCCAACAAAATCTAGAGTAGTTATCTACTATAACAAAACCATAATAGTTTCCACCTAGACTTTTAATTCTAGATGGCCCAAAAAGGTCCATATGGAGAAGTTCAAGGGGTCTCGTTGTGGAAACAATATTTTTAGATTTAAAAGAGACCCTTTTGAAAATTTGATTTTGGGAAGACCAACTACTAGATCTTTTTCAACAACTTTATTTAGCAAGTCAAAGTTGACATACGCTAATCGCCTATGCCAAAGCCATGAGTCGTCACTCATGGAGACGAGACATTTAGCGGCAGTAAAAGATACTTCATTCAAGTAAAGCATGTATACGTTATTTTTCCTCCAGCCCTTAAGCACATCATTCTTTTTATCATTATGTTCAATCATGCAACAATCTTTTGAAAACAATACTTTATATCCTTTGTCACATAATTGGCTAATACTAATGAGAATGTGCTTAAGGCCTTTAACTAACAGGACGTTTGAGATAGTAGTAGAGGAGGGATTACCTACACTATATTTTTCGAGTATAGCTCCCTTGTTATTATCACCGTAGGTTACAAACCCTTTCTTCTTAGCCACAAAGTCAAAGAACAAGAAAATATCACATGTCATGTGTCTTGAGCATCCACCATCGAGAACCCATCTTCTTTCCGTATCCTCAAGAAATTCCACCTACAAATTTAAACAAGGGAAGGAGGTACCCAATTTTCATTGGGTCCTAGTGTGTGAGTGAAACTTTGGTTGCATTTGGGCAACCATTTAAAAATGCCTTTAGGAACCAAAAATCTCCTAAATCGGCATTTAGCAATAGTATGTCCCCTTTTGCAACAATATAGACAATTTAAGTTCGGATGAGAGTTGCTTTTGCTAACTTGATCGTTTACCACATAAATGTATTTTTATAAGGATTATTCATGTTACTTCTAAAATGTGATTGATCAATAGCAAAGGTAACTTTAGGTTGTAAAGCCTTGTCTAATTTAGTTTGAAGAATTCTAACCTCTCTTTGCCAAATGTGACAAGTTTCACATCCAGACCATCTAAACCAAAATCCCTTATCATCTTCAGTTTTGCCTTTAGTAACATCTATTATAGATTTATTAAGAGTTTCTAATTCCTTTTCGGAATCAGAATTTTTCTTTTCTAAATAACAAAAAAATTTCTTATTTGAGGCCAAGCGTTTAAAAGCTTCCTTGGCCTCATTGTGTAGAGTACTAAAGGCATTTTGCAAATCAAAATAAGACATTTTATCAACATGATCATACTTAAAATGACTTACATTCTTTTTCTTCTTTTGATGAGCCGTAAGATAAATATTGACATTTTCTTCTTCATCACTCGAGTTATCATCGCTTGAGGACTCACTATCGCTCTCCCATGCAATGTATGCTCTTCTAGATTTTCTAGATTTGTTGTGACGTTTGTCTCTTCCTTTGTCTTTCTTCAACAAGGGACAGTCCGACTTATAGTGATCCTCCTTTCTGCAATTATGGCATGATCCTTTTGACTTAGTTATCTTACCTTCCTCTCGATTCAAAAATCTTGATTGTCTTCTATAGTTGACAAGATTTTTATTCGAATGTTGAATTTCATTGTTTCTAAGGTATCGGTTATACCTCCTTACGAACAACCCCATGTCTTCATTCAAATCTTTATCATCTTCACTTGATTCACTCTCACACGCATCATTGGTGGATGACTTATATCTTGAAGCCTTTAAAGCGATAGACTTCCTTTCGGTGTCCTTAGCTTTCTCCTTTTTTTCCTTGTTTTGACTCTTCTTATGTTTCTCAAGGTTCATGAGCTCTTGCTCATTCTCTTGAAGCTTACCAAACAATGTTATCATGTCCAATGTTCTTAGATCATTGGCTTCCTTAATCGCGGCAACCTTTGGTAGCCAATCCTTGTTAAGACATCTTAAGATTTTGTTAGTAGAAACATCATTAGGGGTAGTTCTATCAAGAGCATTTAACCGATTGATTAGATGAGAAAATCGATTTTGAATATCGACAATGGTTTCACCATCCTTCATATGAAAAAGGTAAAATTCTTGAGTTAAAGTGTTGATTCTATCTAGTTTGACATCATTGGTTCCCTCATGGGTAATTTGCAATGAGTCCCACATAGCTTTAACACTAGTACAATGGGAAACCATATAATACTCATCAACACCTAAGGCGGCGATGAGTATGTTTTTGGATTTCCAATAATAGCTATACTTTTTATCATCCTCTTCATTCCATTGTGCTTCAGGTTTAGGTATAACAATACCATCCGCATTGGTCATGGTTATTTCCATAGGACCATCTTGGATGACTTTCCATATCTTCCTATTAATAGAGTTAATATGGATACACATACAATCTTTCCAATAAATGTAATTTTCACCGGTAAAAGTAGGTGCCTTATTGTATGCCCCTTTAGGATCGTTACTCATTTTCTAAAAAGTTATAGGCGAAGTACTAGATGAATCGGCGCTCGTGATACCACTTGTTAGACGATAGTACCAATCTAGAAGGGGGGTTGAATAAATCATTTTTTGAAATTTAGTGCATTTTAAAAATGTTTTCAACTTTTGCGAAATCACCCTAGATTATAATCGTTTAAACGAACCATTAATGGTAAGATCGGATATGCGTGAAACCGAATGGAATAACTACGATAGAGATAATCAACCACTATTTAAATCAATCGATTATCTACCATAATCCTTGATATCGTTACCTCTAATAATGTGTTAACACAATAAGAGAGCAAGTAAAATATTAATAGATTTGTGTGAGATTAATTTTATCGAACACTTGGTGAGCACCCCACACCAAGTCTCATTTTCACTCTAATTGAATGTACATAATTTTACTCAGTTATAATCAAAGTGATTGCACCAATTTATCGAACAACTACTATGCACAACAATCAAGCGAGATTGATTTTACTATTAATTTAACACAAAACATAATTAATGCAGAATTTAAAGAGTTACGAGAAAGAGAGAATAACACCGGATTTGTTTAGGCAGTTCCCTTACTGTCCTCACTTAGGGTATGTCTGCCCTCAATTCTAAATCTAGAATTGAGATATATTTATTATTAAGTTGCAAAGTTGATACAAGAGAAGAAATGATCACCACCAATCAACCCCTAGTGTTGTTGCAGATCATATTCGCTTTTCTCCCCTTGATTCGAGTTGAACCAAGTCCTTCAAGCGCTTCAAACAAACCTCTGATTATATCTACCTTATTGCAAGAACTCCACGTTCTCCAAAACTTCAGCTTGACTGATTTTGATCGCAACTCGCTTGAACCCTAAGCTTTCTTCACAATCCTTTGGTTACCGTTACTTGTTTAACCGAACCCACTGTTCTTCAAACTTTTCACTCGGCTGAATCTGTGAAGCAAAGGTTAGTGCAAAAACCCCCAATTCTTGGATGAAAAAACCCCAATGGTTTTATTCAAGAAAAATCCACACAAAGCCTCAACCCAAACTAAGATTACACAATCCTATTTGGACGTTATCACCACAACAATGCACAATGATCAACAAAAATTGTTATGTTATTCGTTGACATATGCAATGGAGAATGAAGATGAAGAACACTTTGGTGTATATCTTTCACTTTTCTTCTTATTTGTTGAAGAAGAGACTCTAGAATATTTATATGATGCATGGACAAAGTAACAGACATAACAGAATCATTTTGCAAAAATGTACAGCAGAAAATTGAGTGCCAACAGTGACCAGTCGACCTGTTCACACAGTTGAGTCGATTCAAACAAGGTTTTTCCAGAGTTGAGTTGACTCATGACTCGACCAGTTCAGACCCGTGGCAACATGGTTCAAATGAAACAGCCAATGTGTCGACTCAAACATGGGATGGGTCAACTCAAATAGGTTTTTCCATAATTGAGTCGACTCATGAATCCACTTATTCAGACCCGAGAGTTATGCTCCAAGTCATGAGTCGACTCACAGTTTTACTGCTCCAAGTCATAAGTCGACTCATGACTCGACCTGTTCAGACTCGAGAGTTACGCTCCAAGTCATGAGTCAACTCAAAATTCTTAAACTGTCAAAAATGAGTTTTTGATATTTTGGTCAATTCAAACCATTTTCTTATGAACCTAAGGTACCAATGATGATCAAGTGCATTATTCACATCTATGAAATGCTCCTATATGCATGGACTCATTTCACTTATACTTTGAGCATGTTGGAGGATGAATGCATTCTATGATACGATGACGTCGTCCAACGCACACATTATGAGCAACTAAAAAGGTTTGACATCATTAAAATAAGGACAAAGGATCTTTGGCCTCACACTAATCGATTAGGTGTGTTAATTGACGCATGAATCATTTCCTTTTTTAGGAAATTTTTCACATGTATAAATGGCCACCTCTCGTCTTTATTTCACACCAGAATTTAGGATTTCTCTAATTCTTTGGAATTTAGTTCTCTTCTTTCCCTCTCTCTCTCTCTCCCTCTCTCTCTCTAAATATTTTCTTTTCACCAAAGTTGCCTTAGTTCCTTGTGAGTGAAAACTGTTTGTGAGTAAAGAGTTGTATCGGTGTCGTGCCACGATTGATACTTTCAAGAGTGCGATAGTCGTGAATAATAGAGTTTGATTCTTTAGATTAACCAATCTTAAAATTTTCGTTTGATTCTAGAAGTTTTCTTGGAAATTTTTTGTTTTATTATCGAGATCAACTCGTAAAAACTCTCTAATCCGGTTGTTAGCTCAGCCAGTGGAGAAGCTTTCTTTTAGTTGGGGAAATGTTAGTGTAAAACTTCTAGATCTACTTGTATCAAAGGTTCGTGGACATAACCTATAAAAGTTCAATATTATTGTCAAATCTCAAAAAGATCCTTTGGGGATAAGAGTAGGTCAACGTTCGGCCGAACTTGGATAATTCTCTGGTGCCACCTCTCTAACCCTAATCTTTTATTTTCTGTGATTTACTTTAATGATCTTACTTTGCACTGTTTTTTATCTTGATATTAAAAATACTAATACGTCTTGCTTCTTAAGCAATAAAAGCTTGAAATTAATCGTTATTTTTTAATATCATAATTCACCCCTCTTGTCTTTAGAGTCACTTGTCCAACATTAATCTTGCATGTCCCTTCGCGGAACAATATTGGAGTGGTTTGCACCAACACATCAAAAATTGGAGTAGCTTGAAACACCGCGTCAAGAACTGCATCAAGAACTCTGATTTTCGAACGGGACAATTAACATTAACATGACACTAAATAAAAATGTAATTTTAATTAATTTAATTACCATTAAAATGAATTTTGAAATACAACATCAATATTTAAAACATCTATAATTTCTTAACCCTCATTTAATATCTTATTTTCTTTCTATCTCACTTTTCATCGGATCAACTTTTATAAAATTTCTTTATCCATTAAGATATTATTTGGATGTATGGATATCACCAAACTCTTACCCAAATATCTATCTATAAACGTTCTCCCTTATCTTCTATAATAAAAGCTTGGGTGAGAAAATAACCCGAGAGTACAATCAAGCAAAGAACCCTTTGTATTACTACATTTGGAAAAAAAGTAAACACAAACAATGACTTATTTTGGAAAAACTCAAAACAAACCACATGTTGTGTGTGTTCCATTTCCAGCACAAGGTCATATAAACCCAATGCTTAAACTAGCAAAACTTCTTCATTTCAAAGGTGGTTTTCATGTAACCTTTGTTAACACTGAATACAATCACAAACGTCTTCTAAAATCAAGAGGTCCCAACTCTCTAAACGGTCTCTCCTCTTTTCGTTTTGAAACTATTCCCGATGGTCTATCTGAGTCCGATGCAGAAGCCACACAGGATGTACCTTCTTTGTGTGACTCCACTCGAAAAACATGTCTGCCTCACTTCAAAAAACTTATATCTAAACTAAATAATTGTATAGACATCCCTCCTGTTACTGGTATAGTTTCCGATGGTATTATGAGTTTTGCTTTGGAAGCTGCTGAAGAAGTTAATGTCCCTGTCGTTCTTTTTTGGACAAACAGTGCCTGTGGCTTCATGTGTTACCTTCAATTTCGCCAGTTAATTGAAAAGGGCTTAACACCACTTAAAGGTACCTAAATATTGATTTCTGATATTCATTGTTAGTTCTGATATGAACTGTGACATTACATAAATATAAACAGATATTGTGTGTTTGATATGCAGATTCAAGTTATGTGACAAATGGATATTTGGAGACTACCATAGATTGGGTACCAGGCATTAAAGAAATACGATTAAAGGATTTTCCAAGCTTCATCAGAACTACGGACCCAAATGACGTTATGATTGATTTTGTATTATGGGAATGTGAAAGAGCTCTAAAAGCTTCTGCAATCATTTTAAACACGTTTGATGCGTTAGAGCAAGACGTTTTACAAGCATTCTCTTCCATTAATAATTTACCTCCGGTTTATTCCATTGGTCCATTAAATTTTCTTTTCAAAGAAGTTACAGATAAGGAACTGAACTCAATTGGTTCCAATCTTTGGAAAGAGGAGCGAGAGTGTTTAAAATGGCTAGAAGGCAAAGAACCTAACACAGTTGTTTACGTCAATTTTGGAAGTATCGCGGTAATGACCAATGACCAATTAATTGAATTCGCTTGGGGACTTGCTAACAGCAAGAAAACATTTTTGTGGGTTATAAGATCAGATCTTATAACCGGTGAAAATGCTGTCTTACCTCTAGAGTTTTTGGAAGAGACGAAAAATAGAGGATTATTGTCAAGTTGGTGTCCACAAGAGGAAGTTTTGGATCATTCAGCCATTGGAGTTTTTTTGACACATAGTGGTTGGAATTCAACGTTGGAAAGTGTGTGCAGCGGTGTTCCAATGATATGTTGGCCTTTCTTTTCGGAACAACATACTAACTGTCGATTTAGTTGTCATGAATGGGGAATTGGTTTGGAGATTGAACAAGCTAAGAGGGATAAGATTGAGGGAATTGTGAGAGAATTGATGGATGGAGAAAAGGGTAAAGATATGAATGAGAAAGCATTGAAGTTTAAAGAATTGGCAATAGAAGCTGCTTCGGGTCCATATGGTTCTTCATTTGTGAATTTGGACAACATTTTTCATGTACTTTCATAAAACTTCAAAAGTTTAAATCGCTTTCATGTTGTTGTCGTCGTCTTTCAATTTGGGCTCTACCAATGTTGTTGTTGGTACTGTCTTAGTGTGCTGTTTCACTTTAATAATGTAAGAACTCTTTATAGATATTGTAATGATTATTTTTTTGTTTGAGATAAAACACACCCATAAACAGAAAGACAAAGTCCCGTTGAACCCAAATCAGCCTGATAAAATAATTTATGTCATAACATTTGAAGAAGGGTTATACTAACTCTTGTCCTATTGGTAAGAAAATATTTATTTTTTTAGGTTAATTGAATAATAAAATATATATATATTATATAATATATATATATATATATATATATATATATAATATATATATATATATATATATATATATTCAATCAATGTAAAAAATAAACTTGTTTTTATAAATAGAAAGAGTGAAAATATTATTACAATCTAAATTCAGCTTTTAGCAAAAGTTTTTAAAGTCTTGCAAAAGTTTGGTGAGGCGTTACTTTGCGGATTTGATTTTTGAAAAGCTACTACGTAGCTTTTGCATGAAAAGTGAAAATTTACTGCTAAATTTTCATTGAGATGTGAGTTTGAGTGGTGCCAAACCAAACACATACTTACAACACATCAAAGTACTTAGTTGAAGATAATTTAAACAACGAGTTAACTTGAGTAACAAACTTCTCTTCACCATGAGAAACATCATTATTATAGTGGTAGCATAGCTAAATAAAAGTTAGTTAGTGCTAGCTACTAGTTGGTTGTAGTTAGTTACAGCACTAGCTTCTATATATAGACATATTGTAACAAACTTATGCATGAATCAATATACAGCTTCTTATCATCCGTTATCTTCTTCATTGAGTTTTAGTTTTCTTTAATTTTCATCATGAAAATGAAGAATTTCACGATGGTATCAGAGCTTTGCGTATCATTTTTTTATTATTCACGATGGTTCGTGGTGGTGGTGTTGCCGTTAATTGTGGTGGTAACAATGGTGATAATGGTAGTGGAAACATTATTGCTCTAGTTCAAGATCCTTTCTCAACAACCTAAAAATGTATACTATGTGTATCCTTTAGAGGGTCCTTCTTCTGTTTCAGTTAGTCAATTCTCAATCACTCCAATTAACATGTGTGGCCTCAATCCATGAGAAGAGTTCTTGGCGGAAAGAATAAATTTGATTTTGTTGATGGCTCAATTTCTGTTCTAGTAGAGTTTAATCCAAATTCCAATGCTTGGAATCAGTGTAATATGCTTGTTCGTTAATGGATCATGAATTCTGTTGAAGATTCAATTGCACAAAGCTTTGTTTTCTATGAAAAATCCATTGATGTGTGGAAACGGGCTCAAATTAAAGTGTGAAATCTTCGGTTTAAAGAAAGATTCATATTCTATTTTAGAATTTTTCACAACTTTGAAGGTTCTTTGAGAAGAATTCGAAGTGGGTCTTCCTACTTGTCGCACCTCAAAAAATGAGAACACGACTTAGCGAAGCACAATCACATGCTCGCAGGAAGGACTAAACAGAGTCGCCACCGAACTTTATTTATTCCTAAAAAGGAAAGAAGAAATATCAATAAAACCCAAGAAAGAACGATAAATATTTGTCATCGGAACCAAATTAAGGTTCGGGAGTCGATTATGCAAGGGGAAGGTATCAGCACCCCTCACGTTCGTTGTACTCAACGAGAACCATTAAGCCTTTCATGTTATTAAAAGGAAAAGAAGAATAGGATCAAAAGAAAAGAGAAAATGTTTTTTTGGATTTTTTATTAGTGTGTCTGACAAGATTTACGAATCCTACTCCTACGTATCTCCTGGTGAAATAGAGAACTCAAGGCTTATGTAGTTCTAGGTAGAAACGTATCAGTGACAACTGGAACTCAAGGATACCAAAAATGATACCAATGACAACTGGTACTCAAGGATACCCATAATGATTGGATTTTAAAACAAATACCAGTAACAACTAACCTTTGAATAAGATGTCAGTGACAACTGGACTTCAGGGAGCTATAATAACAATTGGGTTTCAAGCAATACCAATGACAATTGGACATTGGATATACCAATAACAATTGTATTCGCAAACAATTCCAGTGACAACTGGACTTTGAAAGGTGCCAGTAACAACTGGACTTGGGGGTCAAGGGATAACAATCAACAACGAGACCAGGATTAATGCTAATGATTGCAAAATACCCTTTAGGCTATGCATGACTTGATTTTTCTATTATGCATAATATGTGAATGACCATGATATGCAAATGATAACATTATATAGACTAGGAGTTTATAGAGGTTTTTAGAGAGGTTTTGAATCTTCAACACCGATAACTTAATCAAGTGATGGTGATAGATGCATTCAAAGGAGGATTTATCAAGCTTGACAGTTACAACTAGCTAAGGAAATCCTTTCGGAGGACTGATGGGTTGTGCTCCATGGAGATCTCGTTGATTATCCAGGAGAGTCTTACAACCTTGAGACTTGCGGGGAAACAAAAGATTTCCTTTTAATATTCTGACACGTCAAACTAAAAATTGTGTTCTTCAATATGTTGAAGATTCTTTTTAAGTACAAAATTTTCATTATTAACAAATAAATGACATTTTGCATAACAAAGAAAAATCATAGAAAAACAACAAATGATAGCAATTAATAGGAAAACTTGTATTTATTCAAGAATGGTAGCACACCTATAGTATAACTCCATGGAATGTTACAAATTTGAAAATGGCATCGGGAAAAGGTTTACATTGAATCACAAC
Organism: Lathyrus oleraceus; assembly: GCF_024323335.1. Classification (NCBI taxonomy): domain Eukaryota; kingdom Viridiplantae; phylum Streptophyta; class Magnoliopsida; order Fabales; family Fabaceae; genus Lathyrus; species Lathyrus oleraceus. The sequence goes on along the minus strand of NC_066580.1, from coordinate 179,648,062 downwards.
GACCACTACTACCCTAATAACCATGACTCCACAAAAACCTTGCATCTGAAGGGAGCAACTATATTGATTTTCGCCTTTGCCTTTTTTGTGTTGATCAACTTTGTCTAATAAAATCGTTTCCTTTTGTCTGGACTGTCCTTTGGAGTTTCAATCCGCCGGGACGCTGTTTTTTTCCTAAGTCGTCTTTTCAAGTTTTAAACTTAGCAAGCTATCATTTTTTATTATCTCTAACTTTTTCCTAGACCGCCCTTTCGTGTTTTCAGTCCACCGAGACGCTATTTTTTTTCCTAAGTTGTCTTTTCAGGTTTTCGACTTAACGGGTTCTTATTAGGCGTAGGATCTTTTGACTGCATCAGAGTTCACAGGGGGGTGAGCTCTTTGTTGTCCATAGTTGTGAGAAATGGAGCACCTCTAGAGAGTGGTTTATTTACAATGTAGGGGCCTTCATAATTGGAAGTCCACTTCCCACGTGAATCCTTGTGTATGGGCAAGATCTTATTGAGCACGAGATACCCTTCCTTGAACCCTTAAGGACGAACTTTCTTGTCAAACACGCTCTTAGACCAACGTTCGTACAATTGTCCGTGGCACAAAGCGGTCATACGCTTCTTATCAATGAGGTTGAGTTGATCATAATTGTTTTGGATCCATTCAGCTTATTCCAGCCTAGTCACCATTAGGATTTTCATTGAGGGTATCTCTACTTCGAATGGGAGAACTGCTTCCATCCCATATACCAAGGAGAATGAGGTCGCCCCTGTTGAAGTGCACAATGAGGTCCGGTATCCAGAAAATTCAAAGGGTAGCATTTCATGCCAATCCTTGTATGTTTTCCTCAACTTTTGTAGGATCTTCTTGATGTTTGTTGGCAGCTTCAACAACGTCATTCATATTTGGACGATATGAGGAAGAATTATTTTTTTGTTTGAGATAAAACACACCCATAAACAGAAAGACAAAGTCCCGTTGAACCCAAATCAGCCTAATAAAATAATTTATGTCATAAAATTTGAAGAAGGGTTATACTAACTCTCGTCCTATTGGTAAGAAAATACTTATTTTTTTAGGTTAATTGAATAATATATATATTAATATATATATATATATATATATAATATATATATATATATATATATATTTATTCAATCAATCTAAAAAAATCAACTTGTTTTTATAAATAGAAAGAGAGAAAATATTATTACAATCTAAATTCAGCTTTTAGCAAAAGTTTTTAAAGTCTTGCAACTTTGACTTAGTGTTCGTTTGGTGAGGCGTTACATTTAACGCGGATTTGATTTTTGAAAAGCTACTACGTAGCTTTTGCATGAAAAGTGAAAATTTACTGCTAAATTTTCATTGCAGATGTGAGTTTGAGTGGTGCCAAACCAAACACATACTTACAACACGTCAAAGTACTTAGTTGAAGATAATTTAAACAACGAGTTAACTTGAGTAATAAACTTCTCTTCACCATGAGAAACATCATTATTATAGTGGTAGCATAGCTAAATAAAAGTTAGTTAGTGCTAGCTACTAGTTGGTTGTAGTTAGTTACATCACTAGCTTCTATATATAGACATATTGTAACAAACTTATGCATGAATCAATATACAGCTTCTTATTATCCTTTATCTTCTTCATTGAGTTTTAGTTTTCTTTAATTTTCGTCATGAAAATGAAGAATTTCACGACGGTATCAGAGCTTTGAGTATCATTTTTTTATTATTCACGATGGTTCGTGGTGGTGGTGTCGCCGTTAATTGTGGTGGTAACAATGGTGGTAATGGTGGTGGAAACATTATTGCTCTAGTTCAAGATCCTTTCTGAACGACCTAAATATGTATACTATGTGTATCCTTTAGAGGAACCTTCTTCTGTTTCAGTTAGTCAATTCTCAATCACTCCAATTATCATGTGTGGCCTCAATCCATGAGAAGATTTTTTGGCGGAAAGAACAAATTTGATTTTGTTGATGACTCAATTTCTGTTCTAGTGGAGTTTAATCCAAATTTCAATGCTTGGAATCAGCGTAATATACTTGTTCGTTAATGGATCATGAATTCTGTTAAAGATTCAATTGCACAGAGCTTTGTTTTCTATGAAAAATCCATTAATGTGTGGAAACGGGCTCAAAGAACGTTTCTCATAAGGTGATTATATCTGAATCTCTAAATTACAGTGTGAAATCTTTGGTTTAAAGAAAGATTCATATTCTATTTTAGAATTGTTCACAACTTTGAAGGTTCTTTGAGAAGACTTCGAAGTGTCTCTTCCTACTTGTCGCACCTCAAAAAATGAGAACACGACTTAGCGAAGCACAATCACACGCTCGCAGGATGGACTAAATAGAGTCGCCACCGAACTTTATTTATTCCTAAAAAGGAAAGAAGAAATATCAACAAAATCCAAGAAAGAACGATAATGATATTTGTCATCGGAACCAAATTAGGGTTCGGGAGTCGATTATGCAAGGGGAAGGTATCAGCACACCTCACGTCCGTTGTACTCAACGAGAACCATTAAGCCTTTCAAGTTATTAAGAGGAAAAGAAAAATAGGATCAAAAGAAAAGAGAAAATGTTTTTTTTGGATTTTTTATTAGTGTGCCTGACAAGATTTACGAATCCTGCTCCTACGTATCTCCTGGTGCAATAGAGAACTGAAGGCTTATGTAGTTCTAGGTAGAAACGTGCTAGTGACAACTGGAACTCAAGGATACCAATAATGATACCAATGACAATTGGTACTCAAGGACACCAATAATGATTGGATTTGAAAACAAATACCAATAAAACTAACCTTTGAACAAGATGCCAGTGACAACTGGACTTCAGGGAGCGATAATAAGAATTGGGTTTCAAGCAATACCAATGATAATTGGACATTGGATATACCAATAACAATTGTATTCGCAAACAATTCTAGTGACAACTGGACTTTGAAAGGTTCCAGTAACAACTGGACTTGGGGGTCAAGGGATAACAATCAACAACGAGACCAGGATTAATTCAAATGAGTGCAAAGTACCCTTTAGGCTATGCATGACTTAATTTTTCTATTATGCATAATATGTGAATGATCATGATATGAAAATGCTAACATTATATAGACTAGGAGTTTATAGAGGTTTTTAGAGAGGTTTTGAATCCTCAACACTGATAACTTAATCAAGTGATGGTGGTATATGCATTCAAAGGAGGATTTATCAAGCTTGACAGTTACAACTAGCTAAGGGAATCCTTTCGGAGCAATGATGGGTTGTTCTCCATGGAGATCTTGTTGATTATCCAGGAGAGTCTTACAACCTTGAGACTTGCGGGGAAACAAAAGATTTCCTTTTAATATTCTGACACGTCAAACTAAAAATTGTGTTTTTCAATATGTTGAAGATTCTTTTTAAGTACAAAATTTTCATTATTAACAAATAAATGACATTTTGCATAACAAATAAAAATAAGAGAAAAACAACAAATGATAGCAATTGATAGAAAAACTTGTACTTATTCAAGAATGGTAGCACACCAATGGTGTAACTCCATGAAATGTTACAAATTTGAAAATGGCATCGGGAAAAGGTTTACGTTGAATCACAATGACCACTACTACCCTAATAACCATGACTCCAAAAAAACCTTGCATCTGAAGGGAGGAACTATATTGATTTTTCGCCTTTGCCTCTTTTGTGTTGATCAACTTTGTCTAATAAAATTGTTTCCTTTTGTCCCTTACTTTTGTCTGGACCTCCCTTTTGAGTTTCAATCCGCCGGGACGCTATTTTTTGCCTAAGTCGTATTTTCAAGTTTTAAACTTAGCGAGCTATCATTTTTTATTATCTCTAACTTTTTCCTGGACCGCCCTTTCGTGTTTTCAGTCCACCGAGACACTATTTTTTCCCTAAGTTGTCTTTTCAGGTTTTCGACTTAGCGGGTTCTTATTAGGCATAGTATCTTTTGACTGCATCAGATTTCACAGGGGGGGGGGGTGAGCTCTTCGCTATCCATAGTTGTGAGAAACGGAGCACCTCTAGAGAGTGGTTTATTTACAATGTAAGGGCCTTCATAATTGGAAGTGCACTTCCCACGTGAATCCTTGTGTATAAGCAAGATCTTATTGAGCACGAGATACCCTTCCTTGAACCCTTGAGGACGAACTTTCTTGTCAAACACGCTCTTAGACCAATGTTCGTACAATTGTCCATTGCACAAAACGGTCATACGCTTCTCATCAATGAGGTTCAGTTGATCACAATTGTTTTGGATCCATTCAGCTTATTCTAGCCTAGTCACCATAAGGATTTTCATTGAGGGTATCTCTACTTCCAATGGGAGAACTACCAATTCTTACTCAAATGTCCATTTAATTAAGCATTGGTGTTAATCATACATAATATCAAGGTTTACGGTGATTTACGAAAGTTACTAGTCCTAGATGATGCATTCATAAACCCAATTGTGTGAAAACCCTAACAATCACGATCCTGTTATTGAAAGTCATAGATCAATTTGTATTTGCCCGATACAAAAGCATAATAACATCACACAATTGAATTGAAATAAGTAACATAGTAATCAAGAAATCATTTTTTCAAATTCATAACATGCGATAACATCAGGACCACCCCCCTAGCATCAGGGGGTTTAGCCTCTCATAGTACTTAAAGAATTCATCAGGTAAAGATTAGACATTACAACGAATTAGGAGATTTTGATCTTCAATGGTTGATGCCTTTGAATCTCACCGTCTTCAAATCCTCCGTAGTAGCTATCTTCTCCAATGCAATGTTTTCTTTCGTCCGTCAAAAAGTGCCTTCCTTATCTTCCAAGCCTTCTTATAGCTTCAGATGAATCTCTTCCAAGCAAAAGGTCCAAACTACCCTTAATGAGCAGAATCGATTCACAAAGCAAAAGTTAGGGTTTCCAAGCTGCGTCCAATCAACACGGCCATGTGTCACCACACGGGTGGCCGTGTTGTTCTCCATAAATAATTATTTTCATCACAAGCTACAGAGGCAACAACACGGGCCGTGTTCCTCCACACGGGCGTCTGTGTTGATGCAATGTTTTAAACAACACGACCGTGTGTCACTACACGGGTGCCCGTGTTGATCTTTATTTTTCTTCTCCCATTTTGCTCTGCCTGAACAACAATACGGGCAGTGTTGTGGCACACGGGTGCCCGTGTTGACCTGCTGTTTCTTCATATTTTTGCCTTTCTGAGTATCCATAGCTTCACCATTATTGCTTTTAAACCTGTGCAATGGCCTGTAACAATGACACTACCAAACGAAGCATAAACGAGATCTTTTTGACATAAACTTGTAATCGAATGCAATGCGATACCAAACCAACAAAACATGATAAATGACTCCGAAGCAACTAAAAACATACATAAATCTTACCAAAGTGATGAAAATACGTCGGATTAACGGTGGGAATTCAATGGAAATGGTGACCAATCATTCCCCTACCGTCCTCGCTTAGGGGACGTCTACCCTCAATTCTAAATCTAGAATTTAGATATATTTATTATTAAGTTGCAAATATGATATAAGAGAAGAAATGATCACCACCAATCAACTCCTAGTGTTGTTGCAGATCCTATTCGATTCTCTCCCCTTGATTCGAGTTGAACCAAGTCCTTCAAGCGCTTTGAATAAACCTCCAGTTACAGCTACCTTATTGCAAGAACTCCACGTTCTCCAAAACTTCAGCTCGGCTGATTTTGATCACAAGTCGCTTGAACCCTAAGCTTTCTTCACAATCCTCCGGTTACCGTTACTTGTTTGACCGAACCCACCGTTCTTCAAACTTTTCACTCGGCTGAATCTGTGAAGCAAAGGTTAGTGCAAAAAAAAACCCAATTCTTGGAGGACAAAATCCCAATGGTTTTATTCAAGAAAAATCCACACAAAGCCTCAACCCAAACTAAGATTACATAGTCCTATTTGGACGTTATCACCACAGCAATGCACAATGATCAACAAAAATTGTTATGTGTATTTGTTGAGAAATGCAATGGAGAATTAAGATGAAGAGCACTTTGGTGTATATCTTTCACTTTTCTTGTTATTTGTTGAAGAAGAGACTCTAGAATATTTATATGATGCATGGACAAAGTAACAGACATAACAGAATAATTTTGCAAAAATGCACAATAGAAAATTGAGTGCCAACAGCGACCAGTCGACCTGTTCACGCAGTTGAGTCGACTCAAACAGAGTTTTTCCAGAGTTGAGTCGACTCATGACTCGACCTATTCAGACCTATGGCAACATGGTTCAAATGAAATAGCCAATGAGTCGACGCAAACAAGGGATGAGTCAACTCAAACAGGTTTTTCCAAAGTTGAGTCGACTCATGACCCGACTTGTTCAGACCCGAGAGTGACGCTCCAAATCATGAGTCGACTCATGACTCCACCTGTTCAGACCTGAGAGTTACGCTCCAAGTCATGAGTCAACTTAAAATTCTGAAACTGTCAAAAATGAATTTTTGATATTTTGGTCAATTCAAACCATTTTCTTATGAACCTAAGGTACCAATGATGATCAAGTGCATTATTCACATCTATGAAATGCTCTTATATGCATGGACTCATTTCACTTATTCTTTGAGCATGTTGTAGGATGAATGCATTCTATGATATGATGACACTGTCCAAAACACACATTATGAGCAAATAAAAAGGTTTGGCATTATTAAAATAAGGACAAGGTATCTTTTCCCTCACACTAATCGATCAGGTGTGTTAATTGACCCATGAATCATTTCCTTTTTTAGGCAATTCTTCACATATATAAATGGGCACCTCTCTTCTTTATTTCACACCAGAATTCAGGATTTCTCTAATTCTTTGGAATTTAGTTCTCTTCTCTCTCTCTCTCTCTCTCTCTCTCTCTCTCTCTCTTTCTCCCTCTCTAAATATTTTCTTTTCACCAAAGTTGCCTTAGTTCCTTGTGAGTGAAAATTGTTTGTGAGTAAAGAGTTGTATCGGTGTCGTGCCAGGATTGATACTTTCAAGAGTGCGATAGTTGTGAATAATTGAGTTTGATTCTTTAGATTAACCAATCTTAAAATTTTTGTTTGATTCTAGAAGTTTTCCTAGAAATTTTTTGTTTTGTTATTGAGATCAACTCGTAAAAAATCTCTAATCAGGTCGTTAGCTCAGCCCGTTGAGAAGCTTTCTTTTAGTTGGGAAATGTTAGTGTAAAACTTCTAGATCTACTTGTATCGAAGGTTTATGGGCATAACCTACAAAAGTTCAATATTATTGTCAAATCTCAAAAAGATCTCTTGGGGATAAGAGTAGGCCAAAGTTCGGTCGAACTTGGATAATTCTCGGGTGCCACCTCTCTAACCCTAATCTTTTATTTTCTGCGATTTACTTTAATGATCTTACTTTGCACTGCTTTTTATCTAGATATCAAAAATACTAATACGTCTTGCTTTTTAAGCAATAAAAGCTTGAAATTAATCGTTATTTTTTAATACCATAATTCACCCCTCTTATCTTTAGAGTCACTTGTCCAACATTAATCTTGCAGGTCCCCTCGCGGAACAATATTAGAGTGGCTTGCACCAACAGATCAAAAATTGGAGTAGCTTGAAACACCGTGTCAAGAACTGCGTCAAGAACTCTGATTTTCGATCGGTACAATTAACATTAACATGACACTAAATAAAAATATAATTAATTTAATTACCATTGAAATGAATTTTGAAATACAACATCAATATTTAAAACATCTATAATTTCTTAACCCTGATTAAATATCTTATTTTCTTTCTATTTCACTTTTCATCGGATCAACTTTTATAAAATTTCTTTATCCATTAAGATATTATTTGGATGTATGGATATCACGAAACTCTTACCCAAATATCTATCTATAAACGTTCTCCCTTATCTTCTATAATAAAAGCTTGGGTGAGAAAATAACCTCAGAGTACCATCAAGCAAAGAACCGTTTGTATTACTACATTTAGAAAAAAAGTAAACACAAAACAATGACTTATTTTGGAAAAACTCAAAACAAACCACATGTTGTGTGTGTTCCATTTCCAGCACAAGGTCATATAAACCCAATGCTTAAACTAGCAAAACTTCTTCATTTCAAAGGTGGTTTTCATGTAACCTTTGTTAACACTGAATACAATCACAAACGTCTTCTAAAATCAAGAGGTCCCAACTCTCTAAACGGTCTCTCCTCTTTTCGTTTTGAAACTATTCCCGATGGTCTACCTGAGTCCGATGTGGAAGGCACACAGGATATACCTTCTTTGTGTGACTCCACTCGAAAAACATGCCTGCCTCACTTCAAAAAACTTATATCTAAACTAAATAATTCTATAGACATCCCTCCTGTTACTGGCATAGTTTCCGATGGTACCATGAGTTTTGCTTTGGAAGCTGCTGAAGAAGTTAATGTCCCTGTCGTTCTTTTTTGGACAAACAGTGCCTGTGGCTTCATGTGTCACCTTCAATTTCGCCAGTTAATTGAAAAGGGCTTAACACCACTTAAAGGTACCTAAATATTGATTTCTGATATTCATTGTTAATTCTGATATGAACTGTGACATTACATAAATATAAACAGATATTGTGTGTTTGATATGCAGATTCAAGTTATGTGACAAATGGATACTTGGAGACTACCATAGATTGGGTACCAGGCATTAAAGAAATACGATTAAAGGATTTTCCAAGCTTCATCAGAACTACGGACCCAAATGACGTTGTCATTGATTTTCTATTATGGGAATGTGAAAGAGCTCTAAAAGTTTCTGCAATCATTTTAAACACGTTTGATGCGTTAGAGCAAGACGTTTTACAAGCATTCTCTTCCATTAATAATTTACCTCCGGTTTATTCCATTGGTCCATTAAATTTTCTTTTCAAAGAAGTTACAGATAACGAACTGAACTCAATTGGTTCCAATCTTTGGAAAGAGGAGCGAGAGTGTTTAAAATGGCTAGAAAGCAAAGAACCTAACACAGTTGTTTACGTCAATTTTGGAAGTATCGCGGTAATGACCAATGACCAATTAATTGAATTCGCTTGGGGACTTGCTAACAGCAAGAAAACATTTTTGTGGGTTATAAGACCAGATCTTATAACCGGTGAAAATGCTGTTTTACCTCTAGAGTTTTTGGAAGAGACGAAAAATAGAGGATTATTGTCAAGTTGGTGTCCACAAGAGGAAGTTTTGGATCATTCAGCCATTGGAGTTTTTTTGACACATAGTGGTTGGAATTCAACGTTGGAAAGTGTGTGTGGCGGTGTTCCAATGATATGTTGGCCTTTCTTTTCGGAACAACATACTAACTGTCGATTTAGTTGTCAAGAATGGGGAATTGGTTTGGAGATTGAAGAAGCTAAGAGGGATAAGATTGAGGGAATTGTGAAAGAATTGATGGATGGAGAAAAGGGTAAAGATATGAATGAGAAAGCATTGAAGTTTAAAGAATTGGCAATAGAAGCTGCTTCGGGTCCATATGGTTCTTCATTTGTGAATTTGGACAACATTTTTCATTTACTTTCATAAAACTTCAAAACTTTAAATCGCTTTCTTGTTGTTGTCGTCGTCTTTCATTTGGGCTCTACCAATGTTGTTATTGGTACTGTCTTAGTGTGCTGTTTCACTTTAATAATGTAAGAACTCTTTATAGATATTGTAATGATTATTTTTTTGTTTGAGATAAAACACACCCATAAACAGAAAGACAAAGTCCCGTTGAACCCAAATCAGCCTGATAAAATAATTTATGTCATAACATTTGAAGAAAGGTTGCATCAATATAGCTATATCAACAAGAATCAAACACACAATCTTTGGATAAATAGTAAAACACGTTACCATTCACCACAGACCCTTCATGTTAATTTATTTCATCATATATTTAATATACCGTTTATAATTATAATAGATTAATAAATTAATTAAACTTAGTTGAACCACTTGCATGAAATTCTGAAACAACATAAACAACAAGTAATTATTTTTATTAACTTCCAATATTCCAATATTATCTCATACAAATTGCTATTTCCATTTTAAATTATATGTTACTCCTATTTTGTAAAATATTTTGTTTTATATTTTAAGTTGTTTTGCAATATAAATTAAATATTAATAAGTTTTTCTTATCATACTATCTACTATTTATATTATTCTTTTATTTCATCATTTTTTCATATCATTAATAAATGATATATAATTTATTTATAAAATTAATTATAATCTAAATTTGTGTGAAATATCATAAAAAAATTATTATTTAGGACGAAGAAAGTATCTCATTTAAGTTATGCACGATTTTTAAAAAATAATTGATAGTATTTATTTTATTATTAAAATAAATCTGATTTATTATAATATTTTATTTTTAAAAAATATATTGTTCTTTTTTCATTTTATTAAATTTTATCTCTATTCTTTAATTTTTAAAATTATTATATATTAATATATTCAAATTAATATTCAATTATTTTGTGTTTTATTTTATAATGTATTTATATTTTATTAATTTTTTATATATTAAATATTTAAGTATTATTTTATATAACTTAGACATGTATTAATATATTATATTATTTATAAAAAGTAATAAAATATTTAAAAATATATTATATTTAAAATAATATAATTTTTCAATTGTATTTATAATAAATATTATGAAGTTTTATTTGAAATTTTGTGTAAAATTTAATATAAAAAATAATATGTTTAAGGTTGAATAATTCAAAAAATTTAAAGAGGGGTAATAATTTTTAAACGCATAATACAATGTAGACAACCCTATAAAATCCAACATAGTTTGAATTGGTGTATTTAATATCGAATAATTTATTTTTGATGTATTTAATATCGAATAATCCATTTTTGGTGTATTTAATATCGAATAACCCGTTTTATGAGCTATACATACTCGGTCGAAAGGTGTTAGATAGTTTTATATTGATTATAAATAAATTATATAAATATTGAAGAATATAATTCATATATTTAAGATATTAAAATTTAAAATAAAAATTTAGTGTCTTTCTCTTATGATCTAAGAACAATGACTCATTAAATATATGATGAAACAAATTAACATGAAGGGTATGTGGTGCAATGGTAATGTGTTTCACTATTGATTCAAATGTTGTGTGTTCGATTTTTGTTGGCAAAAAAATTGAAAAATTGGTTTTTTCTTTTTTTTTTTTTTGAAAAACATGGTTATTTTAAATAAAAAAAATCAACTCTCGTCCTATTGGTAAGAAAATATTTATTTTTAGGTTAATTGAATAAATATAATATATATATATATATATATATATATATATATATATATATATATATATATATATATATATATATATATATATATAAATTATTTATTCAATCAATCTAAAAAAATCAACTTGTTTTTATAAATAGAAAGAGAGAAAATATTATTACAATCTAAATTCAGCTTTTAGCAAAAGTTTTTAAAGTCTTGCAACTTTGACTTAGTGTTTGTTTGGTGAGGCGTTACATTTAACGCGGATTTGATTTTTGAAAAGCTACTACGTAGCTTTTGCATGAAAAGTGAAAATTTACTGCTAAATTTTCATTGCAGATGTGAGTTTGAGTGGTGCCAAACCAAACACATACTTACAACACGTCAAAGTACTTGGTTGAAGATAATTTAAACAACGAGTTAACTTGAGTAACAAACTTCTCTTCACCATGAGAAACATCATTATTATAGTGGTAGCATAGCTAACTTTTAGTTGGTTGTAGTTAGTTACAGCACTAGCTTCTATATATAGACATATTGTAACAAACTTATGGATGAATCAATATACAGCTTCTTATTATCCTTTATCTTCTTCATTGAGTTTTAGTTTTCTTTAAATTTCATCATGAAAATGAAGAATTTCACGACGGTATCAGAGCTTTGCGTATCATTTTTTTATTATTCACGATGGTTCGTGGTGGTGGTGTCGCCGTTAATTGTGGTGGTAACAATGGTGGTAATGGTGGTGGAAACATTAATGCTCTAGTTCAAGATCCTTTCTCAACAACCTAAAAATGTATACTATGTGTATCCTTTAGAGGGCCCTTCTTCTGTTTCAGTTAGTCAATTCTCAATCACTCCAATTACCATGTGTGGCCTCAATCCATGAGAAGAGTTCTTGGCGGAAAGAATAAATTTGATTTTGTTGATGGCTCAATTTCTGTTCTAGTGGAGTTTAATCCAAATTTCAATGCTTGGAATCAGTGTAATATGTTTGTTCGTTAATGGATCATGAATTCGGTTGAAGATTCAATTGCACAGAGCTTTGTTTTCTATGAAAAATCCATTGATGTGTGGAAACGGGCTCAAAGAACGTTTCTCATAAGGTGATTATATCTGAATCTCTAAATTACAATGTGAAATCTTTGGTTTAAAGAAAGATTCATATTCTATTTTAGAATTGTTCACAACTTTGAAGGTTCTTTGAGAAGAATTCGAAGCGTGTCTTCCTATTTGTCGCAACTCAAAAAATGAGAACACGACTTAGCGAAGCACAATCACACGCTCGCAGGATGGACTAAACAGAGTCGCCACCGAACTTTATTTATTCCTAAAAAGGAAAGAAGAAATATCAATAAAACGCAAGAAAGAACGATAATGATATTTGTCATCGGAACCAAATTAGGGTTCGGGAGTCGATTATGCAAGGGGAAGGTATCAACACACCTCACGTTCGTTGTACTCAACGAGAACCATTAAGCCTTTCAAGTTATTAAGAGGAAAAGAAGAATAGGATCAAAAGAAAAGAGAAAATGTTTTTTTGGATTTTTTATTAGTGTGCCTGACAAGATTTACGAATCTTGCTCATACGTATCTCCTGGTGCAATAGAGAACTCAAGGCTTATGTAGTTCTAGGTAGAAACGTACCAATGACAAATGGAACTCAATGATACCAATAATGATACCAATGACAATTGGTACTCAAGGATACCAATAATGATTGGATTTGAAAACAAATACCAGTAACAACTAACCTTTGAACAAGATGCCAGTGACAACTGGACTTCAGGGAGCGATAATAAGAATTGGGTTTCAAGCAATACCAATTATAATTGGACATTGGATATACCAATATCGATTGTATTCGCAAACAATTCTAGTGACAACTGGACTTTGAAAGGTGCCAGTAACAACTGGACTTGGGGGTCCAGGGATAACAATCAACAACGAGACCAGGATTAATGCAAATGAGTGCAAAGTACCCTTTAGGCTATGCATGACTTGATTTTTCTATTATGCACAATATGTGAATGATCATGATATGCAAATGCTAACATTATATAGACTAGGAGTTTATAGAAGTTTTTAGAGAGGTTTTGAATCCTCAACACTGATAACTTAATCAAGTGATGGTGATAGATGCATTCAAAAGAGGATCTATCAAGCTTGACAGTTACAACTAGCTAAGGGAATCCTTTCAGAGGACTGATGGGTTGTGCTCCGTGGAGATCTCGTTCATTATCCAGGAGAGTCTTACAACCTTGAGACTTGCGGGAAAACAAAAGATTTCCTTTTAATATTCTGACACGTCAAACTAAAAATTGTGTTTTTCAATATGTTGAAGATTCTTTTTAAGTACAAAATTTTCATTATTAACAAATAAATGACATTTTGCATAACAAATAAAAATCAGAGAAAAACAACAAATGATAGCAATTGATAGGAAAACTTGTACTTATTCAAGAATGGTAGCACATCAATGGTGTAACTCCATGGAATGTTACAAATTTGAAAATGGCATCGGGAAAAGGTTTACATTGAATCACAATGACCACTACTACCCTAATAACCATGACTCCACAAAAACCTTGCATTTGAAGGGAGGAACTATATTTATTTTTTGCCTTTGCCTCTTTTGTGTTGATCAACTTTGTCTAATAAAATTGTTGCCTTTTGTCCCTTACTTTTGTCTGGACCGCCCTTTCGAGTTTCAATCCGCCGGGACGCTATTTTTTGCCTAAGTCGTCTTTTCAAGTTTTAAACTTAGCGAGCTATCATTTATTATAATCTCTAACTTTTTCCTGGACCGTCCTTTCGTGTTTTCAGTCCACCGAGACGCTATTTTTTCCCTAAGTTGTCTTTTCAAGTTTTGGACTTAGCGGGTTCTTATTAGGTGTAGTATCTTTTGACTGCATCAGAGTTCACAAGGGGGGGTGAGCTCTTCGCTATCCATAGTTATGAGAAATTGAGCACCTCTAGAGAGTGGTTTATTTACAATGTAGGGGCCTTCATAATTGGAAGTGCACTTCCCACGTGAATCCTTGTGTATAGGCAAGATCTTATTGAGCACGAGATACCCTTCCTTGAACCCTTGAGGACGAACTTTCTTGTCAAACACGCTCTTAGACCAATGTTCGTACAATTGTCCATGGCACAAAGCGGTCATACGCTTCTCATCAATGAGGTTGAGTTGATCACAATTGTTTTGGATCCATTCAGCTTATTATAGCCTAGTCACCATCAGAATTTTCATTGAGGGTATCTCTACTTCGAATGGGAGAACTACTTCCATCCCATATACCAAGGAGAATGAGGTTGCCCCTGTTGAAGTGCATAATGAGGTCTGGTATCCAGGAAATTCAAAGGGTAGCATTTCATGTCAATCCTTATAAGTTTTCACCAACTTTTGTAGGATCTTCTTGATGTTTGTTGGCATCTTCAACAACGCCATTCATATTTGGACGATATGAGGAAGAATTATTTTGATAAATCTTGAATCTCTCGCATAACTTTGTCATTGTCTTGTTGTTCAGGTTTGAACCATTATCAATGATAATCTTTCTTGGAACTCCATAACGACATATAATCTCCTTTTTGAGAAGCGGGCAACCACTTGTCTCGTCATGTTGGTGTAGGAAGCAACTTCTACCCATTTGGTGAAGTAATCAATAGAGACCAGAATGAAGCGATAATCATTGGAAGCTTTAGGTTGTATGGCACCAATCACGTTGATGCCCTACATTGAGAAATGTCAAGGCGATGTAAAAATATTCAGCAGCGTTGGCGGCACATGTACTTTGTCAGCATAAATTTGACATTTATGATATTTCCTAGCATAGTTGAAGCAGTCAGATTACATGGTCAACCAGTAATAACTAGCTCTCAAGATATTTTTGGCCATGGCATGACCATTAGCATACGCTCTAATGGATCCTTCATGAATCTCCTTGATCAACAGGTCTGCTTTGTGTCTATGCACGCATCTGAGCAGAACCATGTAATGGTTTCTCTTGTAAAGCACATCATTACTCAAAGAGAATTTGGATGATAACCTTCTTAGAGTTTTCTTATCCAACAATGTAGCATCTGCTGGATACTCCTGACTTTGTGGATAGCGCTTGATGTCATGAAACCAAGGTTTACCATCAGTTTCCTCTTCATTCAATTTATAGTATGCATGCTTATTTCTTCGCTCTATTTGGATAAGCTAAGCTTCATTGCGGAACCTGATTTGGTACATTGATGCTAACGTTGCCAGAGCGTTATCCACTTGATTTTCTGCTCTTGGGATATGATGAAAAGTGATGTCATCAAAGTATTCCATCAACTTCACAACATAAGCGCAATATGGGATCGGTTAGGCATCACGGGTGTCCCATTCACCTTTGACTTAATAAATTACCAAGGTTGAGTCTCCATACACCTCAGGAACATTGATTTGAAGGTCAATTGCAGCTTCAATACCAAGGATACAAGCTTCATACTCTACGACATTGTTTGTACAATCAAAGCATAACCTTGTTGTCAAAGGCGTATAACCATCTTTTTGATTCATCAGAACATATCCCACACCATGACCATTGTAGTTGAAGGAATCATGAAATGTGAGTTTCAATCGAGATCATGGTCCGGGTCCTTCCTCAGTGCTTGGGATCTCACAATCTTTTATCACCATAATATCCTCATTCGGGAAGTCAAATTTCAATGGTTGATAGTCTTCAACCGGTTGATGTGCAAGGTACTTTGCCAACACACTTCCTTTGATAGCCTTATGGGTTACGTACTAGATGTCGTTCTCATACAAAAGCATCTGCCAACGGGCAAGTCTTCCGGTCAAGGCAGGTTTTTCAACAGACTCAAAGTCTAGCCACTCCTCTGATTCCTCATTGGCTAACACATGCAATAACTCAGTGAACCTTCTGATCCAAAAATTAAAAGCCAATATCTTTGAGGTTGATCTCCTTAAATCTATCAAAGGAGATGCTCGACTTGGCATTGATGTTCGATAATTGTTGGCTGAACTCAATAAACACTGGATGTTTGGCTCTATAGTTCAAATCCTTTTTGAGTTTTAAGCTTAATTCGATCAAGTATGCAAGTACATTGATCTCAAACGAACTAACAACGCTCAAGTTCAACAAGTGAAAGACGCCATGATAGTGGCATGGGACCTAAGCAGTGTATCTGAGCAGGAAGTTGACAAGCTCGAAACCAAGCTCCAGGAATACACAAGAAAGATTTACTTGATGATCGAATTTCACAACGTCGAACAAAGATTGCAGAGTTGAACAAAGAGATCGACAACCTAGAGAAGAAGAAAGCTGAGCTTGCACGGGAAAAGTCACTTCCTGCCAATGAGATGATCGACTAAGAAGCCACCAAGTTTGTTGAACATGCTGAGGTTGCCCTCAACCTGGGGCTCAAAATCAACTCTCTAGAAGAAATATGTGATCGACTAACTACCGGACTCGACTTCTCTAAGACTAAGCTTGAAGAATTTAAGTCGAAATTTCCCGTTTAAAATGTATTTTTATTTCCCTTTATTTTGATCTTTTTAATGACAATGTCATTTTGGCACTTTATTTAATACCATTTTGACGCTCATTTCTTAATTCATATTATTCCTTAGCAATTCAAATTTCTTGTATCATAGGCGTATACCTTTTCAAGTATTTACCTTTTACTCTTAAAATTCGTTTGTCATTTGTTGACTCTTCAATTTCATAAGCATTGTTCGAAAATGCTTAAATCATCCTAAATGAGCCTTCCCAATTAGGAGACGATTTTCCTAGAGTTTTATCTCTTGATCCATAGGTAATATGACTTTCCAAACGAGATCTCCAATCGAAAATGTTTTCACTTTAACCTTCTTATTATAAGTGATAACACTGAATCACACCGCGTATTTGGCTCGGATTGCACATGTTTATTAGGCCTTTATTATCATTTTGCTTGTGTTATGCTTTCTTTTGTGTTTTTTTCAGGTATTTAGCTCTTTCAGAACCTTTGCAGAAGGAACGAAGCAAAAAGACCAAAAAATTAGGGTTTTCGGCAAATATTGTACTCGTGGCGTTCTGCACAGCAGCGCTATAGGAGAAGCCATGACACATCAACCCTCAACCAAGAGGAAATTTCCATGATCCTATGAACTTCCCCATTTACTCACATGGCGGGCGCCATGGAGGGGTGGCGGCGCCATCTTTGAATTCCATATTCCCACTAGAGAGCAGTTGAAGGGCATCCTGGTCTTTGCATGCTGTTGAGTCCGTCTATAAATATGTTGTTCTAGTTTACTTCCAAATCGCCCAACTTATTTTATAACACTAAGACTATAATATCATTTGTAAAAGCGGTAATCCGTCACATCGAGGGGTTATCGCACCTTAGTGTAATTGAGTTTGAGCACTTTGATTTTGCCATCATCTTTATTTTCAAAGTCAAAGGTTCATTTACTTCCTTGTACCAGATTTAAAGTCTCCGTTTGGAGCAGGTTCTAATTTAATCGCCTTTTTATTTTACTTTCCATGCCTTACTTTATTTAATTCCTTGTCATGCTTTACTTTATTTAATTTTCTGTCATTGTCTTTACTTTATTTAATTTCCTGCCATTGTCTTTACTTTATTTAATTTTCTCGCCATTATCTTTATTGCTCATTTTAATTGTTTTACACGCTTTACTTGTTCTTCACGCCTTACATTCTAAACTTATTTTCATCATGTTCAATATCGTTGTATTTGCTTGTATTACCATGTCTGGCTAACTCTTTCAAAGGTTAGAATGCAAGGATCACGGTTAAAAAGATGTTTCACATATTGCATCTGTAGAAATGCTTTAGGGGCTGTTTTGATTTTTAATTCGAGTTTTCTGAAACAAACTTGGTTAATTTTAACTACTCAAGGAGTGCGAAAGCACCCTGGCTTAGTTAACTAGGAATTTTTATCACTTTAAGGAAAAACGATATTTGAAACTGTTTTCGGACGCGTTGATAGATTTAAAATTAGCAAACTCCTTGGGTAAACTTTCCGAATCAAAATCACTTTTGAACTAAGCTTACGAGTCTTATTTCTTCAAAATAGGTTTACTACTTTAGCGTTATGCGCACCTTTTATAAGTGACAATAAAAGGCCTTAATTTAAGGGTAAACTCGGTTCTGAATACGCGAAAGCGACAGTTCCTGTTGAATGGATTCTTTTCAAGAGTAGAAAATATTTCCCCATAAATAGTTCTATTTAGACAATCGAAGCATCGTTTAACTGACGTGAAATACATTCAAGCCTATCTTTATATGCATTGTATTTATCATTTTCTTTATCTACTGTTATTTTGCGACATCAATATCTCATTTGTACCGCTTTAGATAAACATTGTAGCAATAGTAATCGATAGATTGACGATTTAGTCTCTGTGGGATCGATAATCTTTTATATTACTCTGACGCGATTTGTGCACTTGCAAATATAGCGATCAAGTTTTTGGCGTCATTGTCGGGGACCAACTTCGTCAAATTTCGTACCCTGTTTTTACAGCGTCTAGACTAAGGTATTATTAGTCGGTAAATGCGAAGAACCCGTAGTACCGGAAATTTAGTAGATCCTTTAACGGAACCCGAATGTTACACTCGTACGCGCCTCTTACTCATCTGAATTAAGAAAGCTATGGCCGAGAATCGCGACCGGAGACCTCTTAAGGAATTTGCCCAAACCTCTGACGAAGAACCTAGTTTTAGTATAGTAAACTCCCTCATTCCTGCCAACAATTTCGAACTAAAACCATCTTTATTGCCATTAGTGCAACAGAACCAATTCGCGGGTCTCGCTACTGAGAACCCAAATCAACACTTAAAAGTCTTTATCCAACTGGCCGACACCTTTAAATCCAATGGTGCTTCACCTGATGCGATTCGTTTAAGATTATTTCCTTTCTCCCTCAGAGATAGGGCACATTCGTGGTTAGATTCACTTCCAGCTAACTCAATAACTACCTGGGAAGACCTTAGGAGAGTATTCCTTGCTAGATATTTTCCCCTAGTAAAACTGTTGTTCTTCGAAACCAAATAACTAAATTTACTCAAAACTAAGGAGAATCACTTTTTGAAGCTTGGGAGAGATACAAGGAGCTATTAAGAGTATGTCCACACCATGGCCTAGAACAATGGCTGATCGTTCATACATTCTACAATGGACTCCATTATAACACAAAGATGAGCATCGACGCTGCCGCTGGTGGCGCGTTGATGAACAAACCTTACTCTGAAGCTTGTTACCTAATTGAGGATATGGCCCAAAACCATTACCAATGGGGAACTGAACGAGCATCAGTAGAGAAAAAGGAGACCCAAGGTGGAATACATGAGATAAGTTTTATGGACATGATGCAAGCGAAAATGGACGCTTTAGCCCTTAAGGTAGAACATATTTCTACAAACTCTAACACCGCAACGGTAGTCCACACAGAGTGTGAACTTTGTGGATCTAAAGGACACGATTCGGCGGAATGTAATCTTTTGAACGACCTGAACACCGACCAAGTGAATTACGCCCAAGGTAACCCATTTTCAAACACTTACAACCCTGGATGGAAGAATCACCCGAATTTTCCTATAAAAACCAGAACCCTATCCCAAATTTTGCACCTCAAAGACCACAAGGTTTTCAAGCCCAAAAACCAAATCAACCTATGCAAGTTGTGCCCCAAAAGCCTAACCTTGAGAAGATCATGGAGAACTTTATATTAGGCCAGACTCAGCAAAATAAAGAATTCCTAAACTAGAACATTCACGTAAACGAACTGATAACGCAATTAGGGACTAAGGTTGATCAGATAATTACTCACAATAAGATGCTTGAAACCCATATCTCACAGGTAGCACAAAACCAAGCCCCGCACACTATACCTGGAGGACAATTCCCTGGACAACCTCAACTCAACCCTCGAGGACAAGCTAGCATTATCACATTACGAAGTGGGACCGCTTACGAAGGGCCTTATAACCCAGCAATGAGCGAGTCCAAAGCTTCTAAAGAAAATATACCTACCAACCAAGGAGGGGAACCAGTGGAACCCGAAAAACAAACCGACCAAGAAGGAGAAGCCAAGGATAAAACTTACAAACCACCACCCCCGTACAAACCACCAATCCCATATCCGCAAAGACTTAAACAAACCAAAATCGATAACCAATACCAAAACTTTATAAAAGTAATAGAGAAGCTTCATGTAGAGATTCCTTTCACCGAAGCCATCACCCAAATTCCATCTTACGCCAAATTTCTCAAAGATATATTAACCAACAAGCGTAGGCTTGCCGATCCCAAACCCTTGGAATGCAACTTTATTTCCGAGAATAAACTTGCTAAGAAGGAGAAAGACCCTGGGAGTTTTTCTATACCTTACATTCTAGGGAGTCATGAGATCGACAAAGCTTTCCTAGACTTAGGCGCTAGTGTGAGTTTAATGCCTTTAGCTGTGTGTAAAAGGTTAAACTTAGGAGAATTACAACCAACTAAGATGTCCCTCCAATTAGCCGATAGATTTGTTAAGTATCTTGTAGGCATATTAGAAGACATCCCCATTAGGATCGGTCAACTTTATATCCCAACAGACTTTGTGGTCATGGATATCAAGGAAGACGACAATATCCCTATCCTTTTAGGTAGACCATTTTTATCAACAGCGGAGCTATAATAGATGTTAGAAGAGGAAAATTAACTTTCGAAGTAGGAGATGAAAAGATAGAGTTTATTCTTTCAAAGTTCCTGATGGCACCAATCATAGGAGACGCATGTTACGCGATTGATATCATAGATGAATGCATAAGGGAATTTGATCAAGAAGAACCTATGATCGAACCATTTTCAAACCCGAATGAAAAGGATGACGAGCTAAAGGAAACGAAACCTCACACTAACGAATGTTTGGCCCTTACTCCAGACCTTTCACCAAACTCTCAAAAACCAGCTCAAGAACTTAAGAAATTGCCCAAGAACCTAAGATACGAGTTTTTGGATAACGAAATGAACCGCCCAGTAATAGTTAGTGCCACCTTAAACCAAGACGATACAAACCAACTCTTGAATGTTTTATGAAGATACCCATATGCCTTAGGATACAACATCTCTGATTTAAAAGGTATAATCCCATTCGTGTGTATGCATAGGATCTCGCTAGAGGAGGATTTGAAACCTTCTAGAGAACATCAGAGAAGAATCAAACTTGTAATGAGTGAGGTGGTAAAGAAGGAAGTCCTTAAACTGCTAGAAGTTGGTATAATCTATCAGATCTCCAATAGTAAATGGGTAAGCCTTGTACATGTGGTACCCAAAAAGGGAGGCATCACAGTCGTGCATAACGAGAAGGGCGAGCATGTGGCTAAACGTATAGAAGGCGGATGGTGTATGTGCATAGACTATAGGAAACTCAATAAGGCAACTAGGAAAGACCATTTCCCCCTTCCATTCATAGATAAAATACTTGAGCATCTTGCCAGACACTCTTAATTTTGTTATCTGGATGGATATTCTGGATTTTTCCAAATACTCATACACCCCGAGGATAAAGAGAAAACAACCTTCACCTGTCCTTACGGAATATTTGCTTACAGAAGAATGTCGTTTGGACTCTGCAATGCGCCAGCTACTTTCCAATGTTGTATGATGTCAATCTTCGCAGATTATCTCGACAGAATTATGGAAGTGTTCATGGATGATTTCTCGGTATGTGGGTTTGACTTTGAGAATTGCCTCATTAATCTTGAGAAAATCCTAGAAAGATGCGTAGAAGTTAACCTTGTATTAAACTGGGAGAAGTCCCACTTTATGGTTAAAGAAGGCATAATGTTAGGACATATAATATCTGAAAGAGGAATTGAGGTCGACAAAGCAAAGATAGAAGTGATAGAAAACCTTAACCCTATTAGACTTGTTAGAGAAGTCCAAAGTTTTCTTGGACACGCCGATTTTTACCGACGCTTTATCAAAGATTTCTCTAAAATAACAAAACCCCTGACTGGCCTTCTGATGAAAGACGTTGAATTCATTTTCAATGAAAAATGTATTGAAGCCTTTAGTCATTTAAAACAAGCGCTAACTTCAACACCTATTTTACAAACTCCGGATTGGACTCAACCTTTTGAAATAATGTGTGATGCTAGCGATTTCGCTGTATGAGCTGTTTTAGGATAAAGAAAAAATAAGAAATTACATGTGATATATTACGCTAGTAGAACCCTAGATGCCGCTCAACTCAATTATACGACAACAGAGAAGGAACTCCTAGTTGTAGTTTTTGCAATTGATAAATTTAGGTCTTATCTTGTTGGATCTAAGATTATAGTTTATACAAACCATGCAGCTATCCGTTACCTTCTAAGCAAAAAGGATGCGAAGCCTAGGTTACTCAGATGGATCCTTTTGCTACAAGAGTTCGACTTAGATATCCGAGACAAAAAAGGAACAGAAAACGTAGTTGCTGACCATCTTTCCAGACTAGAGCATTTGAAGCTAGACCATTTACCTATAAATGATGATTTCATCTATGACGGATTAATAGCTAGGTTAGATACCGTTCCCCTTGAACCTGATAGAGACAACCTTGAACAGTTTCAGAGATTAGCAGAGTACCATGGTACGCTGATTTTGTGAATTATCTAGTTGCTGATATCATCCCACCTGACCTCAATTATCAATAAAAGAAGAAGTTCTTTAAAGATGTAAGACATTTCTATTGGGACGAACCACTCCTTTTTAAAAGAGGAACGGATAACATTTATTTTACTTGCCATGCCTTACTTTATTTAATTCCTTGTCATGCTTTACTTTATTTAATTTCCTGCCATTGTCTTTACTTTATTTAATTTCCTGCCATTGTCTTTACTTTATTTATTTTTCTCGCCATTATCTTTATTGCTCATTTTAATTGTTTTACACGCTTTACTTGTTCTTCACGCCTTACATTCTAAACTTATTTTCATCATGTTCAATATCATTGTATTTGTTTGTATTACCATGTCTGGCTAAATCTTTCAAAGGTTAGAATATAAGGATCACAGTTAAAGACATGTTTCATATATTGCATCTGTAGAAATGCTTTAGGGGTTGTTTTGATTTTTAATTCGAGTTTTCTGAAAAAAACTTGGTTAATTTTAACTACTCAAGGAGTGTGAAAGCACCCTGGCTTAGTTAACTAGGAATTTTTATAACTTTAAGGAAAAACGACTTTTGAAACTGTTTTCGGACGCGTTGATAGATTTAAAATCAGGAAACTCCTTGGGTAAAGTTTCCGAATCAAAATCACTTTTCAACTAAGCTTACGAGTCTTATTTCTTCAAAATAGGTTTACTACTTTAGCGTTCTGCGCACCTTTTTATAAGTGACAATAAAAGGCCTCAATTTAAGGGTAAACTCGGTTCTGAATACGCGAAAGCGACAGTTCTTGTTAAATGGATTCTTTTCAAGAGTAGAAAATATTTCCCCATAAGTAGTTATATTTAGACAATTGAAGCATTGTTTAACTGACATGAAATACATTCAAGCCTATCTTTATCTGTACTGTATTTATCATTTTCTTTATTTACTGTTATTTTGCAACATCAATATCTCATTTGTACCGCTTTAGATAAACATCGTAGCAATAGTAATCGATAGATTGACGATTTGGTCTCTGTGGGATCGATAATATTTTATATTACTCTGACGCGATTCGTGCACTTGCGAATATAGCGATCAATAAGCCATGTCAACTCGCTCTTTTTGTCTTATCAAGATATCCATCGCTGTCAGTCTTTCTTCATCCAAATAGACCATCTCATGTAACATCATACTCCAATAATGATTGGATGAAATCTCATCCCAGCTTTGAATTAGGACTGATTGCAAGTAAATTTCAATAGGTAATACAACTTCATGTCCATAAGTCATTCGAAACAGAATAGTATTTGTTGCTTCTTTAGGAGATGTTTGACATGCCCATAAGACTTGGTCTAAAGTTTTATGCCAATTCTCTTCCTTCTTCCTAACATGCTTCTTGATCAAACCAATAACGACCTTATTGGCTGCTTCAACCTTGCCATTTGCTTTATCATAATAAGGCATCGAAGTTAATAACTTAATTCCAATTTTATAAACAAATTTCTGCATCTTTTGACCAACGAATATCGACCTTTGATCTGTCGAAATGGTCTTGGGGATTCCAAACCTATACACAATGTGTTTTTGAATAAACTCTATTATCACATTTTGGTCAACATTAACTAAAGGAATTGATTCTATCCATTTTGTAAAATAATCGATGCTAACTAAGATGTATTTCTGATTTTCAGAAGATGTTGGTCGAATTTCACCAATCAAATCTAGAGCTCGTCCTCTAAATGGCCATGGCTTCACAATAACATGTAATTTACTTGCAGGGACATGTTGAATGCCTGAGTGTACAAGACATTCTTGACAACCCTTGGAGAAATCAATACAATCTTTCAACATTGTAGGCTAATAGACACCTTGGCGACAAAACAACTATCTCATATTGTTCCCCCACTTGATGGGCACCACATGTCCCACTATGAACATTCGACACAACCAAGTATGCCTCAATTTCACCAAGGCATTTAAGTAAAACCCCTTCAGGGGTTTTGTTGAATAATTAATTCCTTATAATCATGTAACTTAGAGATATGTATTTTACCTTTCGATCAGTTGATCCAATTGGATTCTCTAAGTATTAGACTACTGGTCTTCTCCAATCGGTATCAGTCAGATTTTCAATAGAAAAGACTTCAAAGTTTTCTGGATCTGTTGATCCTTACTTAGTCATCACTAGATCCTACAGGGACAACCTTGTCACTTTACCCTTCCTCGAACTTGATTAAATCTTCTAGTTTTTCATTTTACACTTTGTACCCTAAGGAAATTTGCGCCAACTCATTCGCCTCTTGATTCTCAAGTCGAGGAACATGTTGAATGTCCACAAAGTCGAAACATTTGATTAGTTGATTAACTATAACAAAGTACATGATTATGTTCTCCTTAATACATATATATTCCTTTGTTACTTTCTTCACCACTAATTTGAATCTCCTCATACTTCGACTCGTCTTGCCCCCCCCCCCCCCAAAATATAACAAGATCTCAATACCAGCTATCAAAGCCTTGTACTCTCCCTTGTTATTTGAGCAAGTGCCTTCAATTTTATATCTTAACTTGGTCTGAATCTTATTTGGAGGAATGATCAAGATTCCAATTCCATTCCCATTCTTATGACTGGAAGCATCAAATTATAACTTCCACGGTTCTGGATCTAAGTAGTTTAAAGGTGTCTCGACTATCGAATGATTCAGGATAAAGTTGACAAACACATGCCCCTTCATGGCCTTTAAAGGCACATATGTTAGAGAGTGTTCTATTAAGGCAATAACCTATTTCCTAATTTGACTATGTAAGATTGGTCTGGGAAACATATGCTTAATAACATCAAAATGAGAAGACATATACACGTCGATCGATTGTATATATTGCTTCAATTTCATACATGAAAATACAAACAAGGCACATCGTTTCTATAAGACTATACCTAATTTATGCATCTTTCAAGACTTGACTGAGGTAATATATGGCCCTTTCGACGCCATTATCATCCTCTTGTGCTAATATACTTCCTATATTCGAGTCTGGGGCAGAAATATACAACCTCATGCACCTATTTCTACTTGGAGGGGACAAAATGGGAGGCTTCATCAAGTACTCATTTATTTTGTAGAAAACCCTTTGATGCTCTGGCTTCCAAATAAACTCTTCCTTTTTCTGGAGGAGTAATGAAGATAATGCTCGAATCTTTCCACTTAGGTTTGAAATGAACCTCCTTAGAAAATTAATTTCCCCCAAAAGAGATTGAAGCTCTTTCTTGGTTGAACGAGGTTCAGTTTCCCTGATAGCTTTTGTTTTTTTCTAGTTAATCTTAATTCCTTTCTTATGGACAACAAAACTAAGAATATCCCCACCTTTCACACAAAAAGCACACTTAAGAGGGTTCATTTTTAGTCTGTATTTACTCATTCTTTCGAATGAGTTTTGAAGGTGGTCAAGATGACCATTTCTCGACGCAGAATTAATGACTATATCATCAATATACACATTCATAAACATTTTGATATAATCATGAAAGATAGAATTCATTACCCTCTGGTAAGTTTCCCCAACGTTCTTCAAGCCAAATGACATCACTACCCACTAGTAGGTGCCTAAAGCTCCCGGGCATCAAAATGCCGTCTTCGACACATCTTCATCTGCAATGAGTATTTTGTTATAATCTGAGTAAACATCAAGCATAATAAGATATTTAAAACCCACTTCTGAGTCGACCAACATCTCAGTGACATCCATTGGGTATTCGTCTTTTGGGGTTGCAGTGTTCAGATCTCTGAAATCGATGCATACCCTTAACATTCCATTTTTCTTAATCACTGGAACAATATTTGCAATCCATTCGACATACCTTTCCATTTTGATGAACCTTCTCTTCAGGAGTCTTTCGATCTCCTCCTTTATCTTGAACATGACCTTTGGTGCAAACCGCCTAGGCATCTGCTTGACCGACTTTTTCCCCAGATTTATTGGCAGTTTCAATTCCATCAATTCTCTGTTCAAACCTGGCAATCTTTAAAATCATGAAGTATATTAATTACCTCCAACCTTAGATTCAGATTGATGTTGGCACTGATGTAAGTCGACCATTTTGTAGTTCCATCGCCCAAGTAAATTTCTTCAAGTGGGTCTTGACGCTACATCTTTGTATTAGACGTGGCATGATCCTTTTCAAATCCCAAACGCTCATCATCATAGATGTGGTCAAGCCTCTGGTCTTTTCGACCATCGTTTTCTAAGCCAGTTGATCGCATCTCTTAGACTGGTGACGATCCAACGCTTATCCTTTAACTCATGTCGAACACTTCTAACTCATTGGCTACAATAACCATGTGTGGTATTTCAGCCTCTAATGCTGTTTTTAATCTGTTCTCGGCTACGTAAGCCAAATTTCGCTTTGAAGCTTTGAATTCCTACATCGTCATCAAATCAGTTGCCCCAACCAGTTGTCCAGATTTTGACATAAGTCCTCTCACCCATAATTTCCATGTCCCAGATGAATCCATGGGTTCGGTGGAGTTTAATGTTAGACACAAGATTTTGATTCTGCAATACATCTCTATGTTTTGATGATAACAAAGAATGAAACAATTTGGTACCCTAATAATTTTCTGTAGTGTGCAGGATTCTAAGTTAAAATGACTCTGATGAAACGAATATTTGGCATATTCATTAGTCCAGAAATGCTGACCCAACACAAAGAGAAATCAGATCTGACTCTGAACATAATACATCTGAAGAGCAATCAACTGAAGAATCTGACTGTAGTTTAAGCTCTGATTCTGAAGACTCTGCAAGAGATATCTGAAGACTCTACGAGAGATATCTGAAGACTCTGCGAGAAGATATATGAGACTCTAACTCTGAAGACTCTGATCATGCACACTCTGACACATGCTCAGAAACACGCCATCAGATGCCACCTTATCAGAAACTTAACCTGGAAGCATTCAAATTGTGGTACAATTCCTTTTAAGGAAACAATTGATTATATTCCAAGACTGCTATGGAAAGGACAAGAAATTTAATACATTTATCTCCCACAACTAGCACAAAATCCTTATTGATTTTCCCCAACGGTATCATCTTAAGTGTTATATAAAAGACTTTTTACAACTTGCTAAAAACAGGACTTTGATACACAACTTTGATACAATAACATTCTCATACTTGAAATATTTTTCACCATTATTGTTGTAAGAAAAAGCTTCCATATAAGAGTTGTTGCTCAATATTGTGTGGTTGTCTTTCTTTGTTCTTAAAGTGTGTTTATACTATTTATCTAGAAGTATCTAGTGAAACACTTGTAATTCTTAAAATTATTTGTAATTCATCAAGTGACTTGTTTAGGTCTGTAGACTTGAGAGGGCTAAGAGGTTGTTAAACTCTTAGACGAAGTTTGTAATCTATTGAGATTAGTGGATTAAGTCCTTATTTAAGGCGAAATAACTTTGGCTGGGTGGACTGGAGTAACTTTGAGTTTCAAGCGAACCGGGATAAATCATTTATGTTGTTAGTTATATTTTGTGTGTGTGGTGTTGCAAAAAGTTTTTAATTCCTGTGAAAATAATTCAAACCCCCCTTTCTTGTTTTTCTCTACCTTCATTTAAGAGAATATAATGCCTCCTCTAAAGGCATGTAAGCAAACCCCGCTAGTGTGCAAGGTGTAACACCCTTCTAAAATACCCCAATAATTTAATTAAATATCAAAATATAACATCAGAGTAATTATGCCCTTTAAGGGTGTCACACAATATTCCACACCATTCAACAATATAACGGTCATGCTCTTTTATTAATTCCAAACATAAACATTTGCATAAAACACAGCGGATGTAAATTTCATCAATCATGTAAAACATTACATGTAAAATGGTCCTCAACCAACAATAAACATTTAAAACAAGTTAAAACAACCCATCCCGATGTTACATCTATCAGAGCACGACCCACTAAGGAGACTACACTAGACTCCAAGCATTAACTTCTAATCAACTCACTGCTCGTTACCTGAAAAACAGTTGTAAGGGTGAGTTCCTCAATCGATATAATAAGTATTATAAAATATTATGTCATGTTAAGTAATCTAACACACTTCATCACCCTAATCCAAACATATATTCGGTAACAGCACATCAACTCAACAGAATACTCAACACCAACACAAACACACGTATAATACTGGAATACATCCATTCATATTATACGCCATACATATATTATGCAATGAGACTCCATGCATGCCCCCCCCTTACCTGAGTTAATCCGGCAGTCTCCGAGCTCCAAGCTTTTCCTTCCTTCAACCTTCGTTCTCTGGCTTTTTGCCCTTTCTGCCTCTTTTCCCTTTTCACGTGAAAATAACCTTTTTACCAAAAATGGGATTTTTCTAAATTCCAACTTATATATGTTCCAAATTATATTATTATTCCAATAATAATAATAATTCAATAATTCCAAAATAATAATAATAATAATAATCCAATTATCTAATTAAATTAATAAATCTATTATTAACTTAATTTAAATAATGATCATATTATTATCGGGGTGTTACAACTCTCCCCTACTAAAAGAGTTTTCGTCCTCGAAAACATACCTCAAGCGAACAACTCTGGGTAAGACTCCTTCATCTTACTCTCCAGTTCCCAAGTCACATTGCCACCTGCTGGTCCTTCCCAAGCTACCTTCACCAAGGCAATCTCTTTACCCCGCAACTGCTTCAACTCTCGATCCTCGATCCTCATAGGTGATGTTTCAACAGTCAGGTTATCTCTCACCTGTACATCATCTACTTGGACTACATGCGACGGATCATGAATGTACCTCCTCAACTGAGACACATGAAAAACCTCATGCAAATTCGCAAGCGACGGCGGTAAAGCGACACGATAGGCTACTTCCCCTATCCTCTCCAAAATCTGATAAGGACCAATAAATCGAGGTGTCAACTTCTTCGACTTCAAAGCTCGACCAACACCAGTTATCGGAGTAACACGAAGAAACACATGGTCTCCCTCTTGAAACTCAAGTGACTTCCTTCTCTTATCGTGATAACTCTTCTGACGACTCTGAGCAATTCTCATCTTCTCCTGAATCATCTTAATCTTTTCTGTAGTCTGTTGAACAATCTCCGGTCCAACCACAGCACTCTCACCGGACTCATACCAACATAAAGGTGTCCGACATCTCCTACCATATAAAGCTTCAAACGGTGCCATACCAATGCTCGAATGAAAACTATTGTTGTAGGTAAACTCAACCAAAGGTAAATAACTATCCCAAGCACCTCCCTTTTCCAAAACACAAGCTCTCAAAAGATCCTCTAATGACTGAATCGTCCTCTCAGTCTGACCATCAGTCTGCGGATGATATGCAGAACTCAATCTCAGCTTAGTTCCCAAAGCCTTCTGCAAACCTTCCCAAAACTTCGATGTAAATCTAGGATCTCTGTCCGAAACAATACTCGACGGGATACCGTGCAAACTTACAATCTTCTCAATATACAACTCGGCTAGCCTCTCTAACGGATAATCCATTCTGATCAGAATGAAATGAGCCGACTTCGTTAATCTATCCACAATCACCCAAATAGCTTCGAAATTCTTACTTGTCCTCGGTAAACCAGAAACAAAATCCATACTGATACTATCCCACTTCCACTCCGGAATAGCCAACGGTTGCATTAGCCAAGACGGCTTCTGATGCTCAATCTTTGACTTCTGACAAGTCAAACAGGAATAAACAAAACTCGCAATTTCTCTTTTCATTCCCGGCCACCAAAATAACTTCTTCAAATCATGATACATCTTCGTAGCTCCAGGATGAATACTCAAGCCACTACGATGTCCTTCTTCAAGAATACTCTTCTTAAGTTCGGTAATATCCGGAATACACACCCGATTACCAATTTTCAAAACACCATTCTCATCAACTCTGAATTCACCACCTTGACCTTGATTCACTAGAGTCAACTTATCAACCAAAAGCACATCAGATTTCTGACCCTCTCTAATCTCATCCAAAATATTACTCGTTAACTTCAACATTCCCAATTTAACACTATTGTGAGTACTCTCACACACCAAACTCAAATCTCTAAACTGCTCAATTAAATCCAATTCTTTAACCATTAACATAGACATATGCAATGATTTCCGACTCAACGCATCAGCCACTACGTTTGCTTTACCCGGATGGTAATTCAAACCAAAGTCATAATCCTTCAGAAACTCTAACCATCTCCTCTGTCTCATATTCAGCTCTTTCTGATCAAACAAATACTTTAAACTTTTATGGTCACTGAAAACCTCAAATCTTGACCCGTATAAATAATGCCTCCATAACTTCAGAACAAAAACCACAGCTGCCAACTCTAAATCGTGTGTCGGATAGTTCCTCTCATGAACCCTCAATTGTCTCGAAGCATAAGCTATAACCTGCTTGTTCTGCATCAACACACCACCCAAACCCAACAATGAAGCATCACAGTAAACCTCAAATGATTCTGACGAACTCGGTAATATCAGAATAGGAGCAATAGTCAACCTTCTCTTTAACTCTTGGAAACCTTCTTCACACTTTGAGTCCCAAACAAATGCTTGCCCCTTTCTAGTCAACATCGTCAACGGTAACGCCAACTTAGAAAATCCCTCAATGAACTTCCTATAATAACCTGCAAGTCCAAGAAAACTTCGAATCTCAGTAACAGACTTCGGAGCTTCCCACTTAGATACCGCTTCTATCTTAGAAGGATCAACAGCAACACCACCTCTTGAAATCACATGACCAAGAAAACTCACCTCTCCTAACCAAAATTCACATTTAGAGAGTTTAGCAAATAACCTCTTTTCTCTTAGAACTTCTAAAACCACTCTCAAATGCTCAGCATGCTCTTCTTCAGATTTCGAATACACCAATATGTCATCAATAAACACCACAACAAACTTATCCAGGTACAGATGGAAAATCCTATTCATATACTCCATAAATACTCCAGGCGCATTAGTCACACCAAAAGGCATTACAGAATACTCATAATGTCCATACCTTGTTCTGAAAGCAGTCTTCTGAATATCCTCAGTTTTCACACGTATCTGATGATACCCAGATCTCAAATCTATCTTGCTGAACACACTCGCACCAACCAACTGATCCATCAAATCATCAATCCTCGGCAAAGGATACCGATTCTTGATCGTCACTTTATTCAGTTGCCTGTAGTCCACGCACAACCTCATAGTACCTTCTTTCTTCTTAACCAATAACACTGGTGCACCCCACGGTGACACACTCGGACGAATAAATTTCTTATCCAACAGATCTTCCAACTGACTCTTCAATTTAGCTAACTCAACAGCAGACATACGGTACGGAGCCATCGATATCGGTCTAGTACCATGTACTAAATCAATCGAGAACTCAACTTCACGCTCTGGTGGCAATTCATTCACTTCTTCAGGAAACACATCAGGAAAATCACACACCACTGCTAGATCGCCAATCACCAGTTTATCTTTAGCCTCCAAAGTCGCTAACAGCATAAACAACTCTGCCCCATCTGCTACTTCCTCATTCACCTGCCTCGCTGATAGAAACAAACTCTTTCCTTCTTCAATCTCAGGAAAAATCACAGTCTTATCAAAACAGTTAATAGAAACTCGGTTAAACACCAACCAGTTCATTCCCAAGATAACATCAATCTGCACTAGTGGAAGACACACAAGGTCTATCCTAAAGTCTCTACCAAAAATACTCAAAGGACAATTCAAACAAACTGAAGTAGTAGTCACTGAACCCTTCGCAGGAGTATCAATTACCATACTTCCACGCATCTCAGATATCTCTAACTTAAGTTTCACAGCACAATCCAAAGATATAAAGGAATGAGTCGCACCGGTGTCAATAATAGCTACAAAAGGAAAGCCATTAATATAACACGTACCTCGGATCAAACGATCATCTGCAGAAGTCTCAGAACCCGATAAAGCAAAGACCTTGCCTCCTGACTGATTCTCTTTCTTCGGCTTAGGACACTGTGGACTGATATGACCCAACTCTCCACAGTTGAAACAAGTTACAATCTTCAACCGGCAGTCTGCAGCCAAGTGACCACCTTTTCCACACTTGAAACACTTCTTCTCAGCACTGGAACACTCATGGATACGATGTCCAGCCTGACCACATCTGTAACACTTAGCGGGAGCACTAGAGTCTCCCCCACTAGGCCTCTTCATCCCACTCTGCCTCTGGAAACCTTTGCCAGCTGCATACGGTTTTCCACGATCATTCTGGTTCTTGCCTTTCCTATCAACCCTTTGCTGATAGCTCTCTGCTCTGGCTTTGGAATCCTGTTCAAAAATCCTGCAACAGTCAACCAAGTCAGAAAACACTCTGATCCGCTGATATCCAATAGCCTGTTTGATCTCGGGACGCAGCCCGTTCTCAAACTTCACACACTTTGAAAATTCTCCAGCAGCCTCATTATAGGGAGTATAATACTTTGACAGCTCTGTGAACTTAGCAGCATACTCAGTAACAGACCGATTGCCCTGCTTCAATTCCAAGAACTCTATCTCTTTCTTTCCTCTAACATCCTCTGGAAAATACTTCCTCAGGAATCTCTCTCTGAACACAGCCCAAGTGATCTCAGCATTTCCAGCAGATTCCAACTCAGTGCGGGTAGCAACCCACCAATCATCTGCTTCCTCGGACAGCATATGCGTACCGAACCTGACCTTCTGGTTATCGGCACACTCAGTCACTCGGAAGATCCTCTCAATCTCCTTCAACCACTTCTGAGCACCATCTGGATCGTATGCTCCCTTGAACATTGGAGGATTGTTCTTCTGGAACTCACTCAGTTGACGAGCAGCTCCCATTCCCATAACATTCGGATTTCCTCCAAGTACTCCAGCTAGCATACCCAGAGCCTCAGCAATCGCAGCATCATCTCTACCTCTTCCAGCCATCTCTATTCTGAAAACCCAACAAGCTAAAACAATAAGTACTGATAGGGTTACACAACACCTATCCCGTACGGGGAAAACAGAATAATTACGACTCGACTCGACCGACTATGCTCTGATACCACTAATGTAACACCCTTCTAAAATACCCCAATAATTTAATTAAATATCAAAATATAACATCAGAGTAATTATGCCCTTTAAGGGTGTCACACAATATTCCACACCATTCAACAATATAACGGTCATGCTCTTTTATTAATTCCAAACATAAACATTTGCATAAAACACAGCGGATGTAAATTTCATCAATCATGTAAAACATTACATGTAAAATGGTCCTCAACCAACAATAAACATTTAAAACAAGTTAAAACAACCCATCCCGATGTTACATCTATCAGAGCACGACCCACTAAGGAGACTACACTAGACTCCAAGCATTAACTTCTAATCAACTCACTGCTCGTTACCTGAAAAACAGTTGTAAGGGTGAGTTCCTCAATCGATATAATAAGTATTATAAAATATTATGTCATGTTAAGTAATCTAACACACTTCATCACCCTAATCCAAACATATATTCGGTAACAGCACATCAACTCAACAGAATACTCAACACCAACACAAACACACGTATAATACTGGAATACATCCATTCATATTATACGCCATACATATATTATGCAATGAGACTCCATGCATGCCCCCCCTTACCTGAGTTAATCCGGCAGTCTCCGAGCTCCAAGCTTTTCCTTCCTTCAACCTTCGTTCTCTGGCTTTTTGCCCTTTCTGCCTCTTTTCCCTTTTCACGTGAAAATAACCTTTTTACCAAAAATGGGATTTTTCTAAATTCCAACTTATATATGTTCCAAATTATATTATTATTCCAATAATAATAATAATTCAATAATTCCAAAATAATAATAATAATAATAATCCAATTATCTAATTAAATTAATAAATCTATTATTAACTTAATTTAAATAATGATCATATTATTATCGGGGTGTTACACAAGGCGCTATGTTGGCTAGTATCTTATAAATATTTCTTTTATCTACATGGTTCACCTCTGCCATGTAGTATCCTTGATATGCTTTGACGTTTTTAACTATCCCATTGTTTCGCTAGATTTCTATCCTTTGATGAAGTGATGAAGACACCACTCCCACTCCATGTATCCATTCTCATCCCAGGAGCAAGTTCTAGCTAGCCTTTGCCGCTATGACCATGAACATTATGGATCGAGTTATAGATCTCACTGTTGCATCAACCTAGATAACACCCATAGTTTGATCTATCTTGACCTCATAATTTGAGAGCACCATATTATGGGGCCTGCAGTCTATATCGAACTTTCCTATTTTCCCCAATAAACGGGGCATTAAATTAACACCTGCCCCTCTATCTACCAAAAATTTGTTCACCGTAGCGTTCTCTACTTTTTCCCTTATAAACAAAGGCTTTAAATTACTTTTCATTCCCTCATGGGGCCTTTCGAAAAACGCATTTTGTTCTTCAATACAACCGTTGTTTATCATGAAATAAAACATATGTTTGTGCTTCGCCATCTCTTCTTCCTCATAATCTTCAAGTTCATCCACTTCTGTAACACAATCGTACTCCCTAGGAAGGACGCACACTACGTTTCACAACACGTCTAAATCACCTTCCGACCCGGATTTGAAATTGTCATTCACTAACTATTCCTCCATGGACGGTACCTTTTCTTTCGCCTTTCACTTCGATTGGCTTGTCTTAGGAGAAAACAATTGTCTCCCCACTGGTTTTTTCACTTGGTATTTCACTTGGCTTTAGTATGGCCTATTGTTACTTGATTTTGTAGCTTCCCTTTATGCTTTCTTCTTTCTAGGAAATCCCCTCCATTGAGTTCTTTATATTGGGTTCTTCCTTTTATAATTACTAGGACCATATGAATGCCTCACCGACATCTGAATATTCTCTCGATAGGTCATCGATGAACCTTAATCCATTTCAAAATTCCTCCATGTAAAGGTGTTTTTTGTAAGAGAACTAGGAAAATATATCATCCTTAAGTTCTCATTATTCACTATGTCTTTCACATAGGTCAAATATCAAGCAATATACTCGATGGTAAACTCATTTGTATCACCAACAAATACCGTGAACTTAGGGACTTTCTATCCCCTTGGCAGTTCAGTTTGCAACAAATATTCTGATAGAGTAGATGTATAATTTGAGCTTTGAAGGCCTATGTTCACACCATCTTGAGCCATGATCCGTTAGATAATGGTTGAAAGGCTATTTTCTCCCAACAAATTTCCTTTCCGAACTTGGTGAACAACTTGATCAACGTCTTGGTTTTGATTAAGAATTATGATAGGTTGACGCTCAATTTCCCTAGGCATCTCTTGTTCGACTACCTGGGGCACAAATTCTTGCCCCTGATTTATCGTGTGTTCCTCCAAGGCTAGCCCTTCATTTCTAACTTGTCTAACGACTTGGGGTTGTAGCAATTCGATTCATTTAAGTTGCCAACTATTGGTAACTTTGATTCGTATTTTGAATCAATGGGTTAAATATAGTATCCATTTGTTGGGTAAGAGTATTGACCATATTATGATTACTCTCGTCCATCTGTCGTCACATTGCCATTACATAATTCGACGTAAATGTTGGTATTGCCATGGAACCAAATCCCATTCCCATATGAGCGGTATAGTTCGATCTTGGTTACCTATGGCCGACCCAGACACCAATATTGGTGAATATGTATTTGCAGCATTATCTGCAAACGTTGAAGGATTGGTATGTAGGCTTGCCATCACTGATGTTAGCATCCCATATGGTTTTTCACACCCCAATATGGGCATTGTAAAACCTGTCACAAAAGACCTATATTTTTTGTCCATAATTGGTCTAAGAGTCACTGGGTGACTGAAGGGGAAAAAACCGTCCCTTCTTGCACAGTTAGTGGCGGAACCGTCGTGACGTTATGGCCATTATGCTAGAAATCGAAGGGATTGACTCAGTCGCCGTCACAATGATCGTGCCTGCCTGATGCTATTAGAGGGTTTTTCTCCATTGTTGTTTCTAGGAATAGCCATTCTTCTGACGTATTTCCTAGTAGGTTTCCTAACTTCTCTATTGGTTATCCTACCACTCCTCAATCTCATGCACACTCACAAAATGAGAAGTTAATGAAAGGAAGAACTTAAAAATAATAGGTTTTTGAAATGAAAAGTAGAAATTCACACAAAAAGGGTCCCATCAGGTGTGCCAATTTGTTTACTGGTGAATTTGGTAAATAAAACAAGTTTCTATTAATACTTAAAGGATCAAACTCGAAAATATCTCGAAACATATTTGTGTGAATTATGACTTTTAAACATATTGCTATCGAAATCGCAATGCAATGTTTGAGAGATAATAATTTGAACTTGAATAAAATCGAAATGTAAAGGCTTTAAGATAAAGTGATTGAAATCGAAATGTAAAGACATTGAAAGTAAAATGACTGAAAATAACTTAAATGCAAGAATGACTTTACTGTAAAATGCTTGAAATTTATAAATGTGGAACGCATATGTACATTTCCTCACTCGTTTCTCAATACGTAAATACTGCGAGTTTGCAAGATTTTAGTGCAATTGCGGACCCTTAAAACATAAGCAAACACCTACTTATATACTAGTCTAAAATAACTACCCACAACGGTCGACTAGATACATCGTGCCATGTTTTCGCTCCCATGCAACTATTATCTTCGACAGACTTCCACGCGTCTCTGAATAACCACCTGATCCTATCCAAATATGACTCATTCGACTTATCAATATAACCAACCAAATTATTAGAATTTTCACTAAGTCCAGATTTTACAAATACCCCTTGGTGTTTTACTACATGATTCGGCGGACAAATTGCCAAATTACCTTTCGACAAGTCTAAACGTATCAAACTAGCCTATGGTCTCGATTGACCACGTTTGACTTCAACCCTCACCATGCCCTTGTATCTCACTTACCATTAAATCTATGTCGAATATCCAAGGTAACAGTCTCTTCGACGATTCATGGATCAAATAATCGCATCTATAACTATTACAACCAGACAATCGGGTGATAAACTCACTTTTTAGGTATCATAATACATTGAGCTCTCTTACACACCTTATCTTAATAAAACAATTTTTTAAAATTAATTAACTTTATAATTACTCACCGTAATTACATTTTATAAATCAAATTTCTGTATATTATTCTTTATTGTAGCCTTTGGCTCACAGGAAGTAATTAAGGCACGGTATTCGGAGGTTAAATTTGATTTATTATTATTTTGTGTATATGTAAATTCTCCCTATTCTTTCATCAAAGGTTAAAATAATAAAAAGTGTGTACAAAATTTATCTCTTACGTGACTTTTTACAAATGTAAAAGGGACAAATACAACAAATTGATATATTTAAATTGTATGTGATAATTATTAGGTTTTTTATAACTCTTTAAGAGGTAAAAAATTTAATCAGGTGAATTTAGTTATGGACAATATAAAGTCATTAAATTATATTCTATTAATCATATACAAATCAGAAAAAAAATGACGGAAATCTTCATGTTTATTTGTGTTACAATTTCCTTTTTTTCTTTATTCCTAATTTCAATGGAAGTTAACGGTAAGTAGATTTTTCATCTTTCTCAGTTTTTTACTATAATTTATACACTTTTTTCTTCTTCATTTTAGTAACATTCTTTTATTCTAATTTTTCATTATAGCATTACTTAAGATATGTGATAAAGATTCTGACTGTCCAAGAATGATGTGCTTATATCCTGAAATTGTGAGGTGCATTGATAAAAAATGTGTTTGTGTTCGTATGATGTTGCTGCTTCTATGAGTATTACGCTCAAAAAGAGTATAGAAAATTCTTGTAGAACAGAATCGTTTTACACTAGCAATAGATCTATGTAATACAGTAGAAAATATATAAATTAGATTTTCTTTTCAATAAACTTGGAGGTTAGGTATTTATATTACATTATCCTTTTTTTAATAGTTAAATTGAAAAATAATATCTTTTTACTTCATAGCTTATAATTTTATTTCATGTTAATGTTGTGACAATTCTGGTTTCTCTCATACTTCATTTTATATTTCGCTTACCTCTTAATATTTCAGCAAGCACATGAGTAAATTTGGACGTGGAAAGTGAAAAAGGAGAATAGAGAGTGAGAGAGAGAATTAAGGGTGAGAATGAATAATTTCATTAGTTATGGTGAGAGTGCATCCTACACATTTATATAAAGATTACACAATGGTTGTAATTGAATTTGATCAAGCACAATAGAATAAAAACAAAAAACTCGGACTCGTAACCGGTTATGGTAAAGTGGATAATCGGTTACACCTTAAGCTAATTAGTTCAAGAATTAATTCAGTCCCACTGGTAACCGGTTACGCTAATCTTGGTGATCGGTTACGCCTTCGAAAATCAGACTTCTCTGCTACTGAATTGTATACTAGCACATAAATTATCAAATCAATTTCAACACGCAACCTTAATTCAAGTGTTGCAAGTCTACCATCCTCATGCTCATCTTCAACCTTTTGAAAACATCATTTGTGACTCCTTTTGTTAACAAATCAACAACTTGGTCCTCACTTCTACAGTATCCCAATCGTAACCTCGCTTCACCAATTAGATCCCTCAAATAGTCGAACCTCATCTCTATGTTCTTGCTCCTCCCATGTACAATTGGGTTTTTAACAAGATTAACCGCTGAAACATTGTCAACTAAGAGTGTGACAACCTCACCCTCACCGTTGTCCATCTCCTCCAATAAATTCATAAGCCATACGGCTTGGCACACACATAACGAAGTGGTAATGTACTCGGCCTCATAAGATGAGAGTGCAACTAATGGTTCCTTCTTTGACCACCAAGAGATTGGTGCGACAACGAACATAAAGATGTATCTAGTTGTAGACTTCTGATCATATTTATCTCTACACAAATTAGAATCGGTAAAATCGAGAAAATTTCATTTTCTGCCTGTATCGGCTGTGGGAAAGAGTATTCCACATCTCGACTGATTACGATCCTACTGTAAACAATATGAAACAATTTGTAACCACCGGTAAAGTGATATCCAAAAAGAATCATCACCTCCCCCTTGTCATCCAACTTCTTTCTAAGTTTACCCGGAAGATGTCGGTATGCAATGGAACCAAAAACTTTCAAATGGTTCAGATTTGGCTTGAACCCCGATCATGTTTCCTCCGATGTTACATTTTCCAGATTCTTAGTACGGCACCTATTCAACAAAGAGGCAGTTGTAGATACTGCTTCTCCCTATGGCCCTTCTGCAAGTTCTTCCCCTTCAACATGCTTTTCACCATGTTCATAATCGAACGTTTCTTCCTTTCGGCTAAACCATTTTGTCGTGGTGTATAGGATGGTACTACCTCACGTATAAGGCCTTTTTAATTACAAAACTTCCAAAAATTATTTAAGGCATATTCGCCTCCACATCTGTTTTGAGCACTTTAAGCTTATGACCACTTTGCCTCTCCACCATGGACTTGAGCTTCTTGAACACTTCGAATACCTCATCATTTCTCTTGATTAGGTTTGTCCATAGCTTCCTACTATAATCGTCGATAAAAGTTAAAAAGTATTTATTGCCACCAATGGAATATACTTGCATAGGTCCACAAACATCTGAATACACTACCTTAAGGTGATTCTTGGTTCTCCGATCTGCATCATTGTTGAATTTTCCTTTATGTTTCTTAGCTTGTAGACATTCTTCACACATTTCAACTGGTATGTTGATAGATGGCAGCCCTGTTGCCATACCGTTCTTTTGTAAATTCTTGAGATCTCTAAAATTGAGATGCCCGAGACAATAGTGCCACATCCACTCTTCTCTACTTACTGAAGTAGCAAGACATTTATGCTTCATAACCTTCAACTCAACCTTGAAGATTTTATTGGCAGCCATAGGCGCTTTAAGGACAAAAACTCCCTTTGCATCCAAACTGCACAACCCCTTGTTTTCCATATGAATTTTGTATCCATTCTCAAGCAATTATACAATGCTTAGAAGGTTACATTTAATTCTCGGAATAAACAACTCATCTTTGATCAAGGAATTTCACCATTCATCCTCATGATCAAAACATCACCGATATCGTCGGCCATTAGATTGGTGTCATCCGTAAACTTTACTTTATTCTTCATGGCACGATTGATTTTTACAAACCAATCTTTTCTTTCCCTTCATACTCATCATGGTGTCTTTTTGTTCATACAACCGGTCAAACATATCATTCAACCGACTGCAGCCAATTTTTTTTTTTTGCATTCTTTGAGTTGCTGCAGCTGCTATCTTGCAGATACAAATTGCTAAATTTGCTTCCATGATCATGACCAAGAGTGTATTCTCTTTATCAAACTCTTGTCTTGCAACGTTGTATTTATCCCCTTAAAATTTGTTTGCATTGCATTCTTTCGCAAAATGATCGAGCCGTTGACACTTATACCATCGCTCCTTGCTCTTTTCAAATCTATTTCTTTCTCCTATAAAGTTTCAATGATCACCATGTTTATTGTAGCTACTCTCACCCCTTTGACTCATCGAATTCTTTGAATTTTGAGACTCTTTTTCACCAAAATTCTGAAAAATCCCCTTGTTCTTCAAGGTCCGTTTTCCTTTCGATCTATTGTCCCTCTCATTGAAACTACCTTGCAAAGCTATCTTCGCCTTTACCTTATCGTTGTTCCTTTCTTACATCATTTTCTCACGAGCCTCAAGAGAAATTTACAGCTACTCTTTGCTCATCGTCGCAAGATCCTTCGACTTCTCAATTGCCACAACTATGCTATCAAGTCTTGGCGTTAAAGAACGCAAGATCTTAACAACATACTGCTCCGTAATGGTTTCTCCACATACCTTCACTTGGTTCACCAAGAGAGTGATTCTCGTCGCAAAATCATTATTGTCTCATTTCCCTCCATTTGAATCAATTCGAGTTGTCGTTTGTGAGATTTTAACCTCATCTCATTTGCTTTGTCAACCCTTGTATAAGCATTCTCTAATATCTCTCAAGCTTTCTTCGACGA
Source organism: Lathyrus oleraceus (assembly GCF_024323335.1). NCBI lineage: Eukaryota > Viridiplantae > Streptophyta > Magnoliopsida > Fabales > Fabaceae > Lathyrus > Lathyrus oleraceus. The sequence goes on along the minus strand of NC_066580.1, from coordinate 179,606,091 downwards.
ATCGCAATCACCAACTTTTTCAAAATTGTCACCATCAACACATCGATGATTCAAGAACATGTTTTATAATCCTTTTTCTTATCTTCTTTATGTGTTGCTTTATGCACCTCAGTAGCATTATGAACAAGAGGAGTAACACCATTCTTGATCACCTCAAGAACATCTTGGTAGGCAAATAACACCTTCGTTTTCTTGCACCACTTGTCATAATTCTTCGAATCAAGAATGGGTAAATTTGTAGGGATTCTTTCATTGGAAACTGAATTCATGTTACACACAAGGTGTTTATGGATCTGAACCATACTCTTGATGCCAAATGTTAGAACAAACAAAACATAAGGTTGGTGAAATTTGGAATGAGTAAATTTGGATGTGGAGAGTGAAAAAGGAGAATAGAGAGTGAGATAGAGAATTGAGGGTGAGAATGAGTATTTTCATTAGCTAGGATGAAAGTGCATCCTACACACTTATATATAGATTATACAATGATTGGAATTGAATTTGACCAAGTACGATAGCAGAATAACAAAAAAATAGGGCTCGTAATTGGTTATGTCAAAGTGGATAACTGGTTACACCTGAAGCTAATTAATTCAAGAATTAATTCAATCTCAATGGTAACCGGTTACGCTAATCTTGGTATCGGTTACGCCTTTGAAAACGGACTTCTCTGCTACTGAATTGTATACTTGCACATGAATTATTAAACCAACTTGAACAGATGATGTAATTGAAATTTTTAAGGAATTCAAAGTTCTAAGCAATTCAAATTATTCAATTGAAATTCATTCATTTTAAAATTCTTTTGTTTGGATGGAGTATTAAAATAATTTATTGCTAAAATTTGAAGGTCATTTTCATACATTTTAAGACTTTTGAGCCAAATTTAAAATATGAAAAATTAGGACCAATTTGGAATTTTTGAAAATTTCAAGAGACCAATTTGTAAAAGTTAAAAATTATTAGGAACTTATTTGTAATTTATTAAAAAATTTGGAGGTGAATTTGAGATTTTCATAAATATGAGGACTATCTTAAAAAAAATGAGAAATTAATAATAAACAATTTAACATTTGTAATATATATATATATATATTATATAATATATATATATAATATAGATATATATATATATATATATATATATATATATATATATATATATATATATATTGAATAAGTAATTTCAAATTCTTTACTTTTCGTTGTCATTTGAAATTACTTAAATTTAATTTGAAGAAAATACTTCATAAATTTATATTGTTTTAAGAATTTTTCATATTTTTTATTCAAATAATTGATTTTGGTCAAATCATTTTAAATTCCCTTTAAAAATTACTTTTTCTCATTAAAATACTTCATCCAAACACACTTTTAAGATGCTGAAAGTAATTGGTATTTTGAAGAAATTTGGAATTTTAAATCATTGAAATTCATTCGCTTTAAAAAAATGTTTAGCTAAAGTATAAGGATGATCCACTGTTAAATATTTTTGAATCAATTTTATAAATTTTAAAAGTTTTTAAGCTAAATTTAAAACTTTAAAAATAGAGATCAAATTGCAATTTATGAAACTATAAACGAGTCAATTTGTAAAATTTGAAAGTTAGAATAAATTGTTGTTGTTGTTAGAATTCGAAGTTTGTCTTTGAATTAGTTTTTCCTTCAAATGTATTATACAATTGATTGAATAAATTATATTATTGTGAATAAATTGTGGCACACCAGAAATTATACCTCGGTTATTTATTGGTCGAGGTGAAAATTTTATCATAAAATATATTATTTATAGAGATTTTGGTCAAATTAATTAAAATTTTCTCAAAAAAATTATATTCCCTTATTAAAATTTATCATTCAAACTCACTCTTATAATTAATTTGCAGTGTAATTAGGTTGAATAGAGTTAGTTAATTCCTCTTCTTTGCTTTACACCATAAGCTAGTATATGGTCTTCATCTTTATTATAATGTAACCACTATTATATTTATTCATTAATTAAGTTGACTTTAATTCATAACATTGTAGCATAGCTCTCTTTCTGAGATTTTGTTTTCCATCCTTAAATGTATGTTGCAATGTTTGTTATTTCGTTGCCCTTTTCTCCTTCATTCTTCCATTAATTTCTAATTTGATATTACCTTGTTGTACCTTTCTTGAACTCCGGAGCATTCTTCCATTCTTTAGAAATATCAAGTAATATAGTTTTCACTAGTCTAAGAACAATTTTGTGTATTGAATATTCAAGTCTTATCGATGGAATCCCTCCCTTCGATTAACATAGTGTATTCTTTAGTTGTTCAAGAAGAAAGAAATAACATTCCTACTATCTATGTTGAGAAACCTAGGCTTACTCCTTCCATTCCTTATAATAATCAAAATTTAATTTATAAATTTATTAAATAATTAATTTTTTAATATATATATATATATATATATATATATATATATATATATATATATTATATATATATATATATATATATATATCAGTTAATCAATAAATTAAAAAATTAAAATTTTATAATAATATGGAATAAAAGGAGTATGATGTAAGAAGACCAGACATTCATGGTAAATAAAGTTCTAGTAGTTCTAGCAACAAGAATAACTCACTATAAATCACTTTGTAATAGACATGGCCATATCGTTGAGTATCGATATGAAAAACATGGACATCCCGAATACAAACAAATCTTCAGCCTATGCTTAATAATGAAGATCTTAGAGTAAATAATTCAATTAGAATTAGTGATGGGGTTTCTACGGTTGGATCTATATATTTGTAGGTATAAATATGATAATTTCGTAAAATATCTTTTTTAAAATTTTGATGACGATAACAGTTGTTGATAGTGAAGTTGATGGCAATAGCTTTCAATTTTCTAATGATGGTGACCAAACTAGAAAAACATCTCAAGCCTCATAAATAAAAGAGACTCAAGATTGAAGTGTTTATATGATAGCTACATCTGGAAAAGAATCTTGAAGCCTTAGAGTAATGAAAGAGAGGGAGCATGACAGTCCGTCAGGTTGTGTCTGGTTGTGTATGTCTGAATGGCAAGAGTTTCTAAGGCAACTCACACACACTTAAAAGTCTTTTTTTAACTTTTTAAATCTTAAAAATACTTTCAAGACTGAGTCAAGTGATTAAAAAATTGTCCATTATCTTCTAAAAGGTTTTTTGAACGACCTAATCGATTGAGAACTTTTTCCAATCGATTGAATTTTTTTTAATTAGTCAATCGTTTGGAGCATTAAGCCAATCAATTTGAGATAGCCTAAACAAGGAAGATCCAACTTAAAACATTAATTTATAAAATAGTTTATCAAATGTCTGAACGGGAAAAAGCTAGATTGAACATTATTGTTCACGTTGTCGTAGAATTTTCCTCTTCTAATATATCATCCATGGAAATATCAATGACAAAACTTTCACCTCATCCAATAAATAAACCGATGTCTAATTCCCGAAACTCCACGTTTTTTTTTATAAAAATATAATCTATTCCATCGATTGTATTAAAAAATCGAGGGTAAAACTAACTGAGGGGCACGCTTCAAATCCTTGCAACTGTAATTTATATTTTTATTTCATTTTAATGATTGATTTCATTTTGTAGTGGCGACTTCCTTCATATTGTTTTAAAGTAAAAAATAAGTCACTTTTCATCATGTGAAATGTTATACTTTTCTCCTCAAATGTGATTTTCAACCGAGCTGAAATAGTTTATTTTATATATATAGTTTAGCTTGTAGTTCTCTTCAATTTAATTTTCCTAAAGCAACACACTCATACCGTTAATGATGTTTATCATCTTCATTAATAGAGAGAGCCCTGACCACATATCATCCTCAACTCGTTGTCATCATATCATAACTCCATATTCATATGTTCTCAAACTCGTAAAAAAACAAGGAAATACGAAGATGATATGTGTTTAGGTCTCTGTTCGATACTTGAAACAAGAAAGTTCTATAATCATTTCTTTGACTTCTTTTTCACATATTTGGTATGTGAAACATCACTACTCATATTATATTAATATTAATGTTGTTGTTGTTGTTATTATTGTTGAGACCCTAAATCCTAGAGGTTTATTGTTGTTCTTGTTGTTTAGAATGAAATTAAATATCTTGTTATTTTTGTTTACATAAGTACGTAATAGTTATTGTTGATGTTGTTATAGTTTTATTGTGATGGGGATTGTTGTTTTTGAGTTGTTGTTTAATGTTGGTATTGTTGTTTAGACCAAAATCGAATGTTATATGCTTTTATTTTTCTTGAGATGAGTATGTAATAGGTTTATTGTTGATGTTTTTGTAGTTTTGTTGTGATTGATATTGTTATTTTTAAGTTGTTGTTGTCTTTGGTGTTGTTGTTGTTTAGTTGTTCTTGAAAGCTATATCTTGTTGTTTTGTTGTAGTTATTGAGATTGAGATATTGTTTTTTGATTCTTTGTGCAACTCTCATCTTGTTTCGCAGAAAATGTGACGAGGACATTGGAGTGACAAAAAATACAGTTGAGTTTATTATATCTAATATCTATTGTTTGTTTCACTAACTCCTCTTTGAACGCATAACCTATTAAATTGATTTTGAAAATAATAATATGAAAATTAATGTTTTATATGAAAAAAATCTTACACTATTCAATATTTTTCGAGCATTTTGTAACTCATTTTGTATCTCACATTCTTTAACAGTTAAAATTTGTCTCATTGCTTCTACTATCCGTTTAACTTTCTTCTATATTTGTTCATTTTGTAAATCATGAAATTTTATGCTTTGAAGACTTAATTAGTAGAGAATGAAGAACTTCAAACATTTAACAAAATTTTAACCCTTAAAGATCTAGAGATGAATAATGTGTTACATGATACTCGAAAATCATAAATTAATATAAGTTGTTCTTCTAATATAACATAATATTGCATATAATTAGTGAAATAAGCAATCCGCATTAATATAAAACAAACTCATTTGTATATCTCCACTCTCTTAAAAAACAAAATCGAAGGGAAAGGTTTTTTCGCCATTTAAAACTTCAAAAAAGTTATCATTGGGTATGAAACTGATGACCATTACATTTTTCTTGTCGGTTAAAATTTAACCGAGAGGTAAAATGACACACGTTTTATAACATCCTTATTTAACTCGCATATGAAACTCACATAACGGCTAATATTCAACTGATGTTAAAGGTGTTTTTAATAGTAGTGTGCATAGGATTTTACTACTAGAAAAATAATATTTGTCTACAGTCCCAATACATGAATTTTCTTCATAATAACGGTCATTTGGCATTTTTCCAATACTGGAACATGCATTTGAATGGAAATGCTGGTTCAAGACTAACCAATCATCCTAATTTATGTACCTAGCTAAAACACAATCAATTGATGAACTCAAATTTTCTAATGACTCAAACAAGAACCTTGGGTCTCAATAACATGTCAGGGTTAGTAAATAGCAGAGAGTAGATTCTCTTTAAATTTAGTGAGTTTAGTTCTCAGGAGTAGAAGGAAGAGTTGTTTCCTTTACTCATTTTCTAAAACTAAATGAAGGAAGCCTACATCAAACTCACAAATCAAAGACTTTGAGGTTGCAGCATGTGGTGTTATCAATTGGCATGCAATGTCTGCCGTTACAACTTTGAGTTCGATTCAGATTCAAACAAAGTACAAAACCATACAGCAACAAAATATAGATAATAAGCATATGAAATTCAAAGAGAAATAACACATAGGTTTCAGAATAAAAGTCAACAATATTGAAAAAGAAGCTAGACCTACAACAAATGTTAGGATCAGAATAAAACTAGAAGAAAATCATGTTAGAATTTATATGGTTTATAGGAAAACAAGAATAACTGCAATAGAATGTCAAGTTGGTGTACCGTAGTCGAGAGACCAATAGCAACCGTAGAGTTGCAATACTGAGTGTTGTCCTCGATCGTTGACAGCCAACGTCTTCGATACCAACCCTTAACAAGCACATAACATAACTACTAAAAGAGATGAAATAACTCCACCAGCAATCACAGATTCAGTGACATGGTAAATAAATCGTTATAATAAGATCAAATGTTAACCAAAATTGAAGTCATTATACAAAATAAGTGTTACCTAAAATGTAACTAAGAATGCTAAGGTCAGAGCCAAATTGAAGGAACAACAAATAAGCAGGAAATCACAACAAAGAGTGTTATTCGATTCAACTCGACTACACCTAAATTTGAGTATGCATTTGGAAACAAGGAAGTCAAGTTGTCACCTTCCAAAATTATATACTCAATGCAACAGTCCTATGTGACAACATACTTCACTAAAAAAACTGTTTGTAGTCACCTGATTTCATGCCACAACGTGAAAAATCATTTCACCACGTGTTTTTGGCGACGTGAACTTTCACGTGGCAGGAGCACGTGTGGCAACTCTGTTGCGTCATGAAAATTACATCGCAACTTAGTTATGTGAAAATCACGTCGCAACAATTTTTTTCAGTTTTATCTATTCGAATTCAACAGTAGCAGGGATGACATTCAACAGTAGCAGGGATGACAGAAAAGGTGATAGTGACTTGTGATTTTATTTTCATGTGACAAAGTTGTAAAGTGAAAATCACGTCACAAAGTTGCGAAGTGAAAATTAAGTCACAAAATATTTTTTTTAAAATAAAAAATTATTATTATTATTTTACGTTTTAATATATACTAAAATTAATAATAAAATTTCTAAATATAAATAAATATAAAAAATACAAAATTAATAATAATTCGTTTTTGGTTTTTTAAATATAAATTAATAATAATTTTTTTAAATAATAAATTTATAATATACTAAAATAAATAATTAATATCTTATAAAAATTAAAATTCAAAATTTAAATAAAATAAATTCTATGGATTATCGGGATCGGGAAAATCGTCAACATCTGTTCTTGACCTCCTACTCCTTCATTTCCACCAAACGTTTGTTGGAAGAGTTTTTCACTAGGGAGCATTGAACATTGTGGGACTTCTTCATTTTAGAGCAACACCTTTGAGAGAGGCACACCATATGTTCACCCAAAACCTTAAGGTGATAGGTGGGTGGATTTTCTAACTTATAAATGCTCAAGTCTCCACATTTCCAACCAATATGGAACTATTAACCACACTACTCACACTTGATACATTCTCAACACTTCCCCTCAAGTATGAGACTACAATGCTCCCCCTCAAGTGAAAACTCTTTTTATTTCCAAAAACTATTGTATCGCACGAAACGTTTCTTATTCACCACCCTGGTACCGTTGACACTCTTCAAGGAAACGTTTCTTATTCACTACCCTTGTGGTGTCGTTGACTTTCGATACAAGTAAGTCGGTCTCTTTCTCGAACCACACTCTAACACCATTTGTTGGAGGAGTTTTTCACTAGGGAGCATATTCATCCAAGACCTTAAGGTGATATGTGAGTGGATTCTCTCACTTATAGTTGCTCAAGTCTCCATATTTGCAACCAATATGAGACTATTACCCACACTACTCACACTCGATACATTCTCAATAACGCTTGATTATCGCTCCCTTGTAATTGCATAAATTGTCGCATCATCTTCTCCATATCAGCTTTCCTCTTCTTCATTGTCTCTATTGGACGTTATTGCGCCTCCATTTGGACCTTTAGCGTCGCCTCACGTTGCGTAGACTCGCATCTCGCCTCATTTAGTGCCAGTTGTCTTACTGTTTCTAGCATTTCTGGTATCAATTATTATGGATGTGACGTTCCTTCCCCATCTCTAACTCTTTGAAATAAAGTTCTATCCCTTTTTCTTAAGCTGTCGGGCAAAGATCCAACACCAAAAAACCAACCATTAGATCCCATTCCACCATGTACTAAATCCCAAATATAAAAATCAACACGTGGATTAAGCGGCTCAGAACCTCTTGATGTATATTGAGGATTTTCAACCAAAAATTGTGTGAGAAATGTCTGATAATCCTCCTACACATACAATAAAAAACATTAAGTTAAATATATATAGTTTAAACAACTTAAATTCAATTCAATTTAATTAAATTATAAATGAAATATAGCCACATGATTTTCACACCACAACATCTCAGTTGCCACGTGAAAATCACGCGACAAAGTTTCCATTAAATAAAAAAATATATAAACAATTTAAATAAAATAACTTACCAAAGCTTTTTTGGTAGGTCCGTCAACAAATTCCCTCGATTTTTTTGTTCGAGTCTTTATAACCAGCTCCTTCATTAGTGTAGGTCTCCAAAAACTCTTACCCTAAATAATAAAATTAACTTTAATTAAAAATATATAATAAATCAAAATATGACTTAAAAAATAGTAATAATTACCATGCGTCGAGCATATTTGACAACACTTATACTTTCAACTGTATTAAGACAACCCCCTTTTTCAGATGCTCTCATTTTCTTTACTTTTTCATATATTTCCTTAAAACGAGTTGTATCCCAATAGATAAGAAGTTCATCAATGCTTCTTTGCATATCCAGTGGGGACGGATATTTTCTCTTTCCCAACACTTTCTAACACGCTGTAGCATGTCAGAAAATCGAAGTGATGTTCTGCCATAATAAAAAATTTTAAACACTTTTTTGTTCATTTTTTCCCACGTACACTTTTCCTGCAATGTTGTATGATATTCAAACAAATAGTTAGATAATTATAATTAAAAAGTAGTTTGAACAAAAATAACTTAACAAATAAATTAAATAAGTTTATAAAACTAAATTAATTATACCTTAAATAAATTAAACCAAACTTCATTTTCTTTCCCATCAATATCTTTAAATCTCTTCCAAACTTTTTTATACTTTTGCTGAATTACATAAATTATACACTGGGCGGCAGTCCGACTCGGCTTAAAACTAAATATCAATAATTTGAATTAGTATTAAATATAAGTTTATATAAAAAATGGTAACATGTATACTTAAATAAAAAATTATAACTTACGAATTTCCGCTGGGCCATATGTAATATCTTCCATCAATGATATGAACCACCTCATGATTGTCATCCTCATCTTCATGATCACCGTCCTCATCATGCACCTCATGATCGTCCTCATATAGATCTTCACGATCATCCTCATGCACAGTTATATGTGTAGATGGTAAGGGTACCTGTGTGCGATGTATAGTGTGGGACACCCCTGACTCCATGAAGGAAGAAGGTACATGTGTGGGATGTGTGGTGTGGGATCCCCCAGACT